>NW_020699449.1:2084203-2095002 GCF_002925995.2 Terrapene triunguis | reverse complement strand
GCAGCTTGCTGTGTGCTCCACAATCTCTGTGAGAGCAAGGGGGAGACCTTTATGGCGGGGTGGGAGGTTGAGGCAAATAGCCTGGCTGCTGATTACGCCCAGCCAGACAGCCGTGCGATTAGAAGAGCCCAGCGGGACGCGCTGTGCATCCGGGAGGCTTTGAAAGATAGGTTCCTGAGTGAGCAGGGTAACCTGTGACTTTTAAGTTTGTGTACAGAGAAGCTGAACCTGCCCCCGTTTCTTTACCCAGTTAATGTTGACTATCCTCTCCAGTTACATACCCACTTCACCCCCTTTCAACACACGTTTAAAAATAAAATCACTTGAATTTTGTTAATGAACACCGTTGTCTTTATTACTGTTTTCGCGGGAATGTTTTAAACCTGGGACACAGACTGTGGTGGGGAGCGAGTGTAGTGTGGTGATGCAAATGACGCTTCTAAACTCCAGGAATGACAGGCTCCGCAGTGGTGGACTGGTTGTTTCAACGGAGCCTGTCACCCCTCCTGATCGGGACTGTGTGTGTGTGTGTGGGGGGGGGGGCTATGTGACTTTGTGGCAGGGGGAGGACGGTTACAGATCCCCTGCTGCGTGGCTCTGTGATCCAGTATAAGGACCGCTGCATAAGATCTCTAACCCCCCCCCCCCGCCCCAAAGCCACAGAGCCACCCGCCCCCCCCCCCCCCCCCCCCCCAGAACATGAAAACCACCTCCCAGACTGACCAGGGTAACTAGTGACTGCACTGTGTATGTGCCCTGCTGCTGAACCTGCTCCCGCCTCTGTACCCTGCTAAAGGTGACTGTCCTGTCCAATTACCAACCCCCTTCCCCCCCTTCAGACAGACTCTCCTCCAAAAGAACGTGATGGAAACAGTAATTAACAGAAACGTATTTTTTATTAGCAACTACACATGAAACTGGGGGGTGAAACTTGGACGGGGGCTTGTGTGAGGCGGGAAGGAAAGGACTTGTCAAATTTTGGGGAATGAGAGCCTTCTAGTAGTAGAGCAGTCTGCAGGGGTGGAGTGAGAGTTTTCACGGACTCTGCCGCCCCTCCTTCTTTGGACTTTGGGTGAGGGGGGTATGGGACTTGGTGGCGGGGGAGGGCGGTTACAGATAGACTGCAGCGGGGCTCTGTCCTCCTGCCTCCGTTCCTGCAGAACATTCACAAGGCGCCGGAGCATGTCCGTTTGCTCCCTCATTAGTCCAAGCAGCGTTTGAGTCGCCTGCTGGTCTTCCTGCCGCCACCTCTCCTCCCGTTCCATGTGTGCTCGGTGCATTTGGGACAAGTTATCCCTCCACTGGGTCTGCTGTGCTGCCTGGGCTCGGGAGCAGCCCATAAGTTCCGAGAACATGTCCTCCCGTGTCCTCTTCTTCCTACGCCTAATCTGCGCTAGCCTCTGGGAGTGTGATGCCAGGCTAGGTTGTGAGACAGTCGCGGCTGTGGGAATGGGAAAAAGGGAGTGAATTCCTCAGAAAGATAAATGTAATTGTGAACAAAGAACATAGTCTTTCTCTGTGAACAAGACCATGCACAGCACCTATCACATGCGCACTCAGGACAAGGTCGAATTTTCGGCCTTCGCATTCAGTGCCTGGCTTCTTGCAGTGCAGATCTGAGAAGCGGGGCAGGACACCTGAATTTGTGTAGCAGGCCGACATGGTATGCCGTAGACTTGTGGCTGCTTAAAACTTTAATAGTAGCACTGGCCTCCTTTCACATTGAAAGCAATGCCAGTCCCTGCTGCCAGCAATCCGGCAAGCATGAACTCTGCCCCTGTCCCATCCCCTCGCGGCTGTCCCAGGGAAAGATCCCTATATGCTGCCCCTCTCCCGCCTCCACCGCGTGGCTGTAAACCAGCGGTTACAGTTCTGTAAAGGAACGGGCAAGCAGTCCCAATACTAACATTCCCCTACCTAATTCAAAGCAGGTCACCATGAGCGACATCACCCTGATGAGGATCTCAGACACGGAAAAAGAAAGAATGCTTCGGGAAAGCCTGCAAAGACCAGGGCCGTATGCTGCCATGCTCTGCAGGGCAATGATCCCGGAGTACTTGATTGTCTCCTGGCGCGGAAACGTTTCATGCCACGGAGGACCCAATAAGGCCGCTCTCCCCAGGAACCTGATGCAAAGGCTTTCCCATTACCTCCAGGAGAGCTTCGTGGAGATGTCCCAGGAGGATTTCTGCTCTATCCCCGGACATATAGACCGCATTTTACTGTAGCTGCAGTGGCAGGGACTAAACAGTAGAGCGGCTTGGGCAGAACAATCATTCTAAACCGGACATTGTTAGATTTTTTTCAGTAGTTGCACTGCCCGGGACTGAAACGTTAAGCGCCTAGGGCAAACTAATCATGAGAAACCCATTGTTGGTATTGTTAACATTCCTGTTCTGTTAAAAATAAATGTTTAGATGTTTAAAACACTTACTGGCTGATCCTTCCCCTGATTCTGTGTCCGGGTTAACGGCTGGGGACGGTTGGTAGGGGATCTCTGTAAGGGTGATGAAGAGATCCTGGCTGTCGGGGAAATCAGCGTTGCAAGCGCTGTCGACTGCCTCGTCCTCCTCATCTCCTTCCTCATCTTCCCCGTTGGCTAACATGTCCGAGGAACCGGCAGTGGACAACATCCCATCCTCAGAGTCCACAGTCACTGGTGGGGTAGTGGTGGCGGCTGCACCTAGGATAGAATGCAGTGCCTCGTAGAAACGGGATGTCTGGGGCTGGGCTCCGGAGCGTCCATTTGCCTCTTTGGTCTTCTGGTAGCCTTGTCTCAGCTCCTTGATTTTCACGCGGCACTGCGTTGCATCCCGGCTGTATCCTCTCTCTGCCATGGCTTTAGAGATCTTCTCGTAGATCTTTGCATTCCGTCTTTTGGAGCGCAGCTCGGAAAGCACGGACTCATCACCCCACACAGCGATGAGATCCAAGACTTCCCGATCAGTCCATGCTGGGGCCCTCTTTCTATTCTGAGATTGCACGGCCATCTCTGCTGGAGAGCTCTGCATCGTTGCCAGTGCTGCTGAGCTCGCCACGATGTCCAAACAGGAAATGAGATTCAAACTGCCCAGACAGGAAAAGGAATTCAAATTTTCCCGGGGCTTTTCCTGTGTGGCTGGTCAGAGCATCCGAGCTCGGACTGCTGTCCAGAGCGTCAACAGAGTGGTGCACTGTGGGATAGCTCCCGGAGCTATTACCGTCGATTTCCATCCACACCTAGCCTAATTCGATATGGCCATGTCGAATTTAGCGCTACTCCCCTCGTTGGGGAGGAGTGTAGAAGTCGAATTTAAGAGACCTCTATGTCGAACTAAATAGCTTCGTGGTGTGGACGGGTGCAGGGTTTATTCGATGTAATGGCGCTAAATTCGACATAAACGCCTAGTGTAGACCAGGCCTTTGTTTCCTATCTTTTACCCAGTTACTGATCCATGAGAGGACCTTCCCTCTTATCCTATGACTGCTTACTTTGCTTAAGAGCCTTTGGTGAGGGACCTTGTGAAAGGCTTTCTGAAGTACACTGTATGCACTGGATTGCCCTTGTCCACATGTTTGTTTTGACCCCCCTCAAAGAATTCTAATAGATTGGTGAGGCATGATTTCCCTTTACAAAATCTGTGTTGACTGTTACCCAACAAATTGTGTTCATCTATGTGCCTGATAATTCTGTTCTTTACTATAGTTTCAACCAATTTGCCTGGTACTGAAGTTAGGCTTACTGGCCTGTAATTGCAAGGTTCGCCTCTGTAGCCTTTTGTAAAAAGTGGGGTCATATAGCTATCGTCCAGCCATCTGGAACAGAAGTTGATTTAAGTGATAGGTTACCTACCACATTCAGTAGTTCTGCAATTTCATATTTTTTAGTTCCTTCAGAACTCTTGGGTGAATACCATCTGGTCCTGGTGACTTATTACTGTTTAATGTATGAGTTTGTTCCACAACCTCCTTACTGGCACCTGAATTTGGGACAGTTCCTCAGATTTGTCCTCTAAAAAGAACGGTTCAGGTGTGGGAATCTCCCTTATATCCTCTGCAGTGAAGACTGACGCATAGAATTCATTTAGGTTCTGCGCAATGGCCTAATCGTCCTTGAGTGCTCCTTTAGCACCTTGATTGTCTAATGGCCCCATTGATTGTTTGGCAGGCTTTCCGCTTCTGATGTACTTTAAAAAAAAATTACTGTTAGTTTTTCAGTCTTTAGCTAGTTGCTCTTCAAATTCTTTTTTGGCCTGCCTAATTATATTTTTACACTTGACTTGCTAGAGTTTATGCTCCTTTCTATTTTCCTCACTAGGCTTTGACTTCCAAATTTCCAAAAGATACCTTTTTGCTTTTAATCACTTTGTTGTTTAGCCATTGTGGTACTTTTTTGGCCCTCTTACTATGTTTTTTAATTTGGGGTATACATTTAATTTGAGCCTGTATTGTGATGTTTTAAAGAGGTTCCCTGCAGTTTGCAGGCATTTCACTTTTGTGACTGTACCTTATAATTGCCATTTGATGCAACTACATCAAATTCAAGCTTTTTCCCTCACAGTCTTAAGAGCCCTGCTTAACTCTGTCCCACCCTACTTATTTGTCCTAGTTTGTATCACTCCCTATCGCCTTTGTTCCACCAGTGAGGTCTGTCCCACCTGCCCATTTCTCAGCTTGTTGCATAAATATCTTCTTGCCTTCTTCCACAGTGCTCTTATGCATGGAATGCCCTTCCTGAGTTCATTCACAAGATACCTACTCTCTGTACACTTGAGTCCCTCCTGAAGAATGTCAGCGGCCAGCTCAGCTCAGCTGCTGGCTTGCTCCCTGACTACTTTTGCTGCTAGGCATCCAGAGAGCCAACTGCACAGCTTTGGAATTCACGTAGGTAGCCACAGCACCTGATTGGCTGCTGATTTAGCAGCCCTGCTTATAAGACTGGCACCCACAGACAATCAGTAGCTGCTCAACGTGTACCATGTCCAGAGCTGGGCTTGCCTGCTCCTTCCAGCCCTTTTTCCTGTCCCTGCTCTGCCCTGCTCTATCCCGCTTCCAGCTTGTCCTGCTCCCTTGTTCCCATCCTGCTTTAGCTTTGTTTTCATATCTGCTCTTGCTTATGCTCCAGCCCCTGTTCCCCACCCCGGCTTCTGACTTCTGCCTTTGATCCTCAGCTCTGCCTTTTGCTTATAACTTTGGGTTACCCTCTGGTTCTGGTATTCAGCTTCTGTCCTTCTGGGAGTGACCCTCGGCTCATTCCTGGACTCTGTCCCTCTAGATCAGGCTCTAACAGGTAGGCTGAACTATCATTTGAACCATTAGTCCTGACTGTCCACAGCCTAGGACACAAAGAGTCACTTCTGTTGTGTGGAATCTAGCTGACATATTGACAAAGTACACAATTAAAAAAAAATATTAACTTTACATTGCCAATACTAAGCCAAGCACTACCTTGACTGCTCTACTTCTATACAGCACACTTTCCCCTTAAACTCTCTGTCTTTAGATGGTGAACTCCTCAGGTCAAGTACTTTGCCATATTTGCTGTTTGGAGAATGCCTAGCACATTGTGAGTGCTACCAAAATCAAAGAAATTTCAATTTCAGGGAAAAAGTTAGTCAAAAGTTTACTGCCTCATGTTATCATTGTATTCTTTATTTTTTTGCTTCTAGATGTATGTGTATGTTTATGCTTGTCATCCCTTTTCCACAGTGCTGACTTAGCACAAACCAGCAACTTCTTGTGAACAAAATAAGTGCGGATTTTGTAGATTGTTCAGAGGAGCACTGATTAATATCTGTCTCTCAATTAATTCTGGTAATGAATATTTGCTCTAAGTATTAGGGAAGTTTAAGGATAAATCTACTTCCACTTTTTTGGTGTGGAAGTTCATGAATATCAAATAGTGTCTGTGTTTTCCCATCAGATAGACAGTGCTTTCATGGTCTAACAATATGATGCATGCAGAGCAGGAGGTCTGTTACTATCAGTAAATGGGGATGCCAACAGGCTCCAGCAAATGTTGTAAATTAACAGGGTCATCCAGACTTGCTGGTCTGAAAGCTTTGCAATGTAGAATTGTCAGTTATCTTTTTAGTAAAGCACTCCATTTGAACTGAAAAAGAGATGTTGAAGGGAGTAGTTAGTGTCTTTCTGAAAATGGCATGTCTATATTTTTATTACATGGTTTATTTGTTAAAGGGGCTCCAAACCAGCACCCCTGAACTTAGGGAAGTTGGATCCACATTCTGATCTTGAACTTTTGGGGAAGGATAGGACACACAGAATCTAAATTGTTGAATTGCTTGGATTCATGTGCAAACTGATTCCAGTTTTAGCGATGTGATGACTCCTCTTTTAAACAACTTCCATTCAGAAAAATAAGAAAAATCTCAAGGAGAGCGCAATCTACAGTTGTCTACTGCTTTCACTTAAGCTATGTCTACACTGCGCACCTTACAACCGCGTGGCTGTGCCGCTGCAGCCGCGCCGTTGTAAGGTGCACTGTGTAGCCATTCTTTATCACCTGGTGAGAGCTCTCCCAGCAAAAAAATAAAACCACCTCCAATGAGGGGCAATCACTTTGTCACCGGGAGTGTGGCTCCCACTGACGAAGCGCTGTCCACACCAGCGCTTTTCATTGTTACAACATTTGTCTTTCGGGGTGGTTTTTTCACACCCCTGAGCGACAGAAGTTTTAACGACAAAAATGATAATGTAGACAAAGCCTTGATCAACATTTTCAGAGTTTAGAGCCACCTCCTCACCAGCCAATAATCATTTTCCTGTTCTGAAGCCTTCTTTTTAGCTGAATGTGTCCAATCTTTTGCATGCAGTGTTGTAACCATATCAGTCTCAGGCTATTAGAGGCACAGGGTGGGTGAGGTGTAGTATCTTTTATTGGACCAACTTCTGTTGGTGTGAGACACAATCTTTTGAGTTTACACAGAGCTCTTCTTCAGGTTCCCCTTCCTTATGCTAGGTGGAAACCTTGGGCTTGATTCACCACTTTCTTGCTAATGTAAAACTGGTGAATCTGGTTCTTGTATTGCATCTAAGAAGGCTGGTAGAACCAGGTTTTTGTTCTAGATTAGGTCTGAGTTTTTGTTAGGAAATCTGTTACTGAGCTTTGGTAATCAAGAAGAATATTTTAAAATTACTTATACTAAATTCTCCTTATTTATCTAGTTCTGTGTCTAGATTAAAGACCAAACTGAAATTTGGGCAGACTATACAAGAGAAAAATTGGAGGGAGTAACAAGAAAGAGTCTAAGGCCTGGTCTACACTAACACCCCAATTCGATCTAAGGTACGCAACTTCAGCTACGTGAATAACGTAGCTGAAGTCGACATATCTTAGTTCGAACTTACCGCGGTTCAGACGCGGTCCACACGTGGCAGGCAGGCTCCCCCGTCGACTCTGCGGTACTCCTCTCGCCGAGCTGGAGTACCGCAGTCGACGGCGAGCACTTCCGGGATCGATTTATCGCGTCCAGACCAGACGCGATAAATCGAACCCGGAAGTTCGATTGCCAGCCGTCGAACTACCGCGTAAGTATAGACATACCCTAACATCTGAGTCTTGGAAAGTTAAAAAGTAAAAGAATCAAAATTAAGTATACAACAGGAACAAGATTGAACTAATAAGGTTTGATTTAATATATGCCATGATTCACCATGTTATAGTAAGAGATAATCAGATCATCTGAAGTTCTGAATGCCTCTCATAAGGTGCTGATATCTTCAGTTCCCAATTAAGTAGGGGTTGTGGGAGCTTTTCTTCACTGAACCTGCTCAGCATCTCACAGTATTGTGCCTATATTAAGACAATGCGGAATTTATGTGGTACAGAGGTGAATTGAATTTAAAACGTGTGTTCTCTTATAATCAGGACAATTAAGTGGTAACTTTACAGAGACAATATAAGGGGAGAGAGAGAGAGAAGGCTTAAAGAAAAGAAAAGGAGATGCCAAAAAGAATTTATAATCAATGGCAGAAAGTGCTACTTGAAGAAAGCTGTTTCAAGCACAGGAAAGTGCAGGAGCAATAAGGGATGGATGAATTACATGTTTAAGTTGGGAAAATAAGACTGTCTGTCTGATTTTTTTGGTCCTATTAGAGTACATCCAGAATACATAATACAGAAAATACATTTTCTAAAGGAGGATTTCAGGCCTCCCACCCACAGATTTGTAACATAAAACTGCTAAAGAGCTCCCTTTGACATCTGTCATATTCAGAAGCTTTTCTTCTTCGAATAGTGTCCCTATGGGTGCACCATTCTAGGCGTCTTTGCATCCCTGCTCCTCAGATCGGAGTTGTGATAGCAGTGTCCATTTGGCGTGCACATGCTCTGCTCTCTTGCTATATAGCACTGTGCGGGCAAACTGCTGTCAGTTCCTTCTCAACCTCCTCTTGGCTTGAGATGGAGCCTTAAGCAGAGCCCATAACAAAGATTCTTCTTAGTGTTTTTTCTTACTAGTTTTTCCTTAGTAGTAATAGAGTTTCAGTTAGTGTTAATACTTCCTTCTCTTTTCATTTAAAAAAAAATTTCACTTATAGAATAGTTATCTCCTTAGCATAAATTAGATTTCCCTAGCCCTTCCCATTCAGAAAGTGAACCCTGAAAGGAGTATATCTGGCTCCCTTGGGTTTAAACGTTGCCTCTCCTGTTGGGAAGCCATTCCTGTCAGCAATGGCCATTCGTGCTGCATTCACTGCCTGAGAGAGGCACACATGCCTCAGAAGTGCATGTTTTGTCTCAAATGAAAATCCAGAACCAGAAAGAGCCATGAGCTGAAATTAAGACTGCTCATGATTGAAAGCTCAGTCCAACCAGCCCCATCACATGATTCAACATCTTAGCCAGCTTAATCTCGACAGTTCGGGCCAGTCCACGGATTTCAGCCAGAACCTGTCTGCAACTACTGGGGCACGTAGCGGGTGGGCACCTTTGTCATAAAGCATACAAGACTCCACATGCGTTGTCTTCAAGGGTGGCTCAGAAGATATATATCCCGAGAAGACACAATTTAAACAAACTTCTGTCAATCTCCTCAAGAATCAAAAACTCACTCAACTGGTGGGCATATCCTCACAAGGTACGTGCGGGAGTCCCCTTCACTCAACCACCCCTGTCGTTGACAATGGATGGCATCCCTAATGGGATGGGGAGCCCACTTGGACACTGACATCTACACCATTCAGGGCAAATGGTCCCCTCTCGAATCCTCACTACATATCAACTTACTAGAGTTCAGAGCAGTCAAGAATGTCTGCTCACACCTCCTACCAATGATCAAAGACAAACATGTAAAGATTATGACAGACTA
Organism: Terrapene triunguis; assembly: GCF_002925995.2. Taxonomy (NCBI): domain Eukaryota; kingdom Metazoa; phylum Chordata; order Testudines; family Emydidae; genus Terrapene; species Terrapene triunguis. The sequence continues at coordinate 2,085,694 of NW_020699449.1, read as the reverse complement.
CATTGCATGCATGTTCTACATAAACCACCAGGGAGGAGCAAGATCACATTTCCTGTGTGCCAAGACAGTGAAAATATGGAACTGGTGCATTTGTTACCAGTTCAGCATCTCAGCAACTTTACCTCCTGGACATACAGAACACTACAGCAGATATTCTCAGCAGAAAATTTTCCCAAGATCACAAATGGGAAGTAGACACTACCATCCTTCACAACATATTCATACGTCGGGGAACTCCAGAGATAGACCTGTTCGCCACAGCCAAGAACAAGAAATACTCTCAATTCTGCTCCAGAGAATGCCTGGGTCACCATTCTCTTGGAGATGCTTTTCTCCCCAGATGGAACAGACATGTGTTATATGCATTTCCTCCAATTCCACTAATATCCAAAGTGATATTCAAGATAAAGAAAGAAACGGCCAGAGTTGTTATAGTTCCAGTGTGGCCAAGACAGACATGGTTTCCATACCTTTTTCAGCTGGCGGTCTGTCCACCATTTACTCTCCACCCTGTTCCTCATCTTCTTTCTCAAGATGTGGGCCAGATCCATCACCCAAATCTGCAAGTTCTCCTGCTCAAAGCATGGCTCCTCGATAGTTCCAAAACTTAGAAATGAACTGTTACATAGCAGAAAAATAACTACTCGTCACACATACAAGAATTAGCAGATTTTTAAAAAAATCAGTAAATTGTGACATTTCATAGATATTTACAGAAATGTCATTCAGCTTGCTCACAAAAATCCATTGTTTTTAAAATGTGATCAATAGCACCAAATCATTCTTCCTGCTTAAACCACAGAGCTCTTAAATTATATTTACCAATTCTTTATCAGCTTGTCACTAAAATTCATTCAGATTTCACAGAATGGTAGGGTTAAATTCATTGAAGTTTGGAAACTGCTTTGAAATCCTTGGATAGAAGGTGATATATCAATGCAAAATATTAATGTTAAAAATAGAGAATATGATTCCTATCCAAATGCATTTTTAATTGAGAATACATTATTACATTTAAAATTTAGTTGATATTCTCCTTTTAAAAATTGAAATATATTAGAAGCTCTCTGAGACTGCACGGTCAGAGAGCAGATACAGTCTAGGACAACGTTTTCCATCAGCCAAACAAAAGACCAAGTTAGAATACTAAAATAACCTGCGCAACAAAATGCTCTTATCTGTAGTTGAAAAGATATTTTGCTTTGTTTTCAAATAAGACATGCTTTTTATATCTTTAAATAGTTTTTGTGCATCTACTGGATATTAAATACAAGAAGTTACAATTATTATTGTGTAATATTTTGAGCATCCCAAAGTGTGTTAAGGATAGTACCGATACAAGTAAAGACATATCCCCTGCCTGAACATCCTTTGAGCTAAATTCAGACATGACACTACAACTGAGGATAATAAACTAAAGATAGGAAAGAGGAGAAGTAGGATGAGAGGTGTAATAGTAGGATTATGCAGTTCTTCGAGTGATTGCTCATG
>NW_020699449.1:1988664-2079203 GCF_002925995.2 Terrapene triunguis | reverse complement strand
ACAAAATTCCTTAGAATTCACAACCATTCTTTACCTTATTTACATAGGATTCCAGGCAACATGATAATTCTTTCCCCAACCAGCACAGGGTAATAAAGGAATTTCTGATGACATCATCTCTGATGGAGTGCATCAGTGCCCTGTCAGTTGATTTTCATTCGCAAGCAGGAGAACAGATCTGTTATAGCTCTCCTGAGTGATTTCATTAAATGCTTTCACTTGTTCTTTAACTGCACTTTTTCACATTAGCCTTTTCATATCTCCACCAAAACTCAATGTGAAGGATCTCTGTCATTTAATCAGTACATCCAGAAACATTTCTTTTTGCATTGAAGAAGAAAGAGAAGCCTACTAACCTGTGATTTTAACAAAAAACATTTCTGCTTTTTGATGATTCATCAGTTTTTCCAAAGTACAGCAATGCATTTAAATGGTCAGCCCTTATCCCTGGACTCCTCACTAAAGCGATGATGATCCAGATATTCTTGTAAAGACGGAATTTCATCTATCTGTGTTTTGCTAGTCGGTGTTCATATAAGTAGATTTCTTTTAAGTATTCCGGGTTGCCAAACTGAAGTATTGCAGTTTTTCACAGAACATGGCTGCATGTTTATTATGTACAGAAGAAAGTCAAATAACATATGACCAGTTTTTGGGACAAGATTAGGCAGAGTTATTCAGGAAAGGTGATCAGTATCCAATCCTGTACATTCGCCTGTATATGAATACATGACATCTTATACTGACCTAAAGTCACTGAGAAGCTTCATTTTGCATCTCCTCAAAAGGCATCTTCTGAATTTAATAAGATAGTAGTTCATATGGGAAATTCCACCATATTTCTTTTCTGAGTGTTAACCTGACTTCTCTGGTGATTAAACATAAGGGACCAAATTTTCAGAACAAGAAGACTTAGGTTCATGCATTAGGCAACTTAGATATCTGAACAGCCACCATTTGATCACAAACTTTTTGTACGCATAGCAGTGCATGACTTTTTTGCACGTAGACCTTAGTACTCTTTCTGAAAACTTGGCCTCAAGAATTTGATATAGTTCAGCTACAGTGACGTGCAATTATGACAAATTGTAGTCTTCATGGCTAGGGTGCACTTAGATAATAATAATTAATGAATAGGCTGCTAATAGGTTACAAACTGTTTTTTTAAAAAGATATTCCAAGTGAGTTGTGCTCTTCAACATTAACCTCATACTATGACAATTGATACAATTTTGTCACAGTAAAATAATGCATAATTAATGGCAGAGGCAAAGTAAAAAATAGATAATTTCTCACTATGGTCACAATAACGTTATGGACTCTGCTGCCATTCGTTAACAATTCATTAGTATGCTTTGATCTAGTCCTCTTTGAAATGAGACTTGACCAAAGCAAACTAGCAAAGTGTTAATGCACAGCCGCTGATCAAACCAAACAAACAAACTGTGAAGGCGTGGCCAAGAAGTCCTGGGCAAACATCTATTAGTAAACTTCGTTAGAGTTCAAACAGTGATGAATTCTTTATGGGAAAACTAGTTTATTTTCTGTAGGTTCTCACCCTGAGATAATGAAAAATTTTCAAAGTATTATTCATCGGGTACATCTGCACAGCAAAAAAAAAAAAAAAAAACAACCCATGGCAGTGAGTTGCAGAGCCTGGGTCAACTGACGTGGGGTTGTGGTACAGAGCTAAAAATAGCAGTACAGACATTCCCGCTCGGGCTGGAGCCTGAGCTCTGAAATCCAATAGATGGCTAGTGGCCTAACCTTAAAATTGTTATTGCTCACACAGTACCTATTCTTTGGCAGTTTCACAGGCAAAGAAAAGTAATGCTTTAGTTATTGAGATCTGTTGGACAGTTATTGCATACCTTTTCCAGATGTGACTATTTGACTGGTTTTATATCTTCACATGTGTTTGTTTATTGGCTAAAATACTAATTCCTATATACATTTTACTTTTTCCCCATACTTTTTGTTTGTTTATTTGTTTTTGGTAAAGATGCCACTTTAGAATCCTGATAACCTGAAATGATGTGGAAGGAAGAATAGGGAGATATAAACTTTGCCTTAGCTATAGCTGGTCATTCAGATTTTATCATTCCTGCCACATTATGTGAGAAATCACTATTCTAAAATATAAATAATCAGCTTTTTGCATGCCATCATGTTTTGCCTGTTAGCATCCCTAAGGTTTTCTACTTGAACACTTAAAACAAAATCCCACGTTTCCATTTTTTCCCCCTGTCATGCATGGCAGAGCTGTTACTGATATGGATGCTAGAAAACTCCTATGGTCACTTCTGGCCTCAGTCCACTTCCTTGGGGAGGACTTTACTAGAAATCTGGTTATCTATCCCTCTGCTAGATGGTGAAAGCATAATCTGGGAAGGCAAATAAAGCGTGACCTAGTCACATTCATGTTGAGCATTATATTTTATGATGCATTATATTATATGAAGACTTTTTAATACGTTTTTAGGGCACTGGCCCTAAACTGTGATGCTCCATTGGATGATAAAAATGGAGCAGAGTCTAAGAATTGGAGAGCTGGTAAACCAGTTCGAGTGGTGCGCAGTTCTAAAGGACGAAGGATCAGCAAATACGCCCCCGAGGAAGGCAATAGATATGATGGCATTTATAAGGTACACAGTTTTCTGCTACCTACTTTATTGCATTTTAAGAGGAAAATGCTGTTCAGATTCTAATGTTTCATAGCCTTTATTATTACATTGGAAGAAAGTGATCATGGTGTCTTAGTAAAGATTATGTAGCTTAGCTCATTCTGTATTGAAGACTATTTGAAATTAAAGTATTCAAAGCAAAAAAACAGTAGTAGAACATAGTCAATAACAAGGATCTATCAATCTGAGTAGATAAGCTATTTTTACAAACATGGACAGAACCAAACTGATCGCTGGGAATCCATTGATTTTTTTTTAACCCCACGCCTCTCAAAAAAGTCTTTCACACACTTCTTAAAATCCTAGCATCTAGCATAAGAATGTATATCACTGAACATACTGTTCTACATTTATCGAAATAACCATTTGACAGTGGAGGGAAAAGAAGATTTAAAACTGTAGTGTATATAATATGAATCAAGTCTGCTATGTTCTCTTTGATCTATATACAGTATGACTATTTATGTGTGTTTGATGGTTTATGGTAAAATAATGAAAATCCAGTGAAGTGAGAACATTCAACTTCTGGCAAGATTTGCTTGAATTTGATTTGGGGACCTAGTATGACACAATTTTATAAGCTGTTGGAGAAAATGCATAAACTAGTACTGGAACTATTGTGATTTAGGTGGTGAAATATTGGCCAGAAATTGGAAAATGTGGATTCTTAGTTTGGCGTTATCTTCTGAGAAGAGATGATGTTGAACCTGCGCCTTGGACCTCAGAAGGAATAGAACGGTCAAAGAAATTGGGTCTGAATGTACAGGTTAGAATCTAAATTCACAAACTTGTTTCAACGTTTTATTCAAATAAGTTGAGTCTAACTTAAATTCTAATAGTAAAAAAGTCAGTTAAATTCCATCCCCATTCTTCACATACTCATTGTGGTAAGCTCACAAAATATTTAAGATTTCCAGCAGTTTAGAAAACATTGCAATATTTCGGCAAAGCAGGATGAATTATGGCTGGAGCTTTGGGCCTGAACACTGAATTACCTTGCTTTTATGTGTTTGTCACTATTTGAGAGCCCGGTAGGACAACTATTTCTCATTTTGAATACTACTCATATGAGTTGTTTCATTGTTGCTAAATGGAGCCTTAAATGTATCTCCCCTGATAACTTTGAAAAAAATATGTCCCTGTGTCTGTTATTTTTCCCAACTTTGTACCCAATGACTGTGGAGTTCCCACAGAGAGGCCAATCTCTCAGGATTGCAGAACCTCTGGGCAACTGGAAACTCATTTCACATGAGTTCCCTCCCCCCTCCCCCCCCAAGTAGCTTTGCCAACTCCCTGTTCTGGAGCTGGGAAGATTCAAGGCAGTATTGCCTTTCTCAACAGGCCAACCTTTTCCTTGGATGGATTACCTTGTCACAGAATCAGCATCTTCAGCTTTAACTCTGTGGTTTGTGGAGTTTGGAAGGCCATGGATATCTTTCACTGGATTGGTCCCTTTTACATCAAGCTTCATCAGATTTTATGACTGAATTACAATTCCCTAAAAATAGATGTTACACATGTAACTTCATTTTCTTGCTTATGTGAGTCCTTTGAAATTATTTCAATGTGTAGGTTTTGTGGTTGAAGTTTTCTTTGGAAATGGACATCCCCATATTCCAGCAGATTTTGTTTTATCTTTTAAAAAAATAAATCTTTGTTTTTCTGTTTAGTATCCAGAAGGTTATCTGGAAGCCATGGCTAGTAAAGAGAAGAAAGATAAGGTTAAAAAGCAAACTGTGAAACAGGAGCCAACCAGACAGAGCAATGGAAACCAGAAACGGTCAATTGATAATGGTATGTCTTTTTATTTTTTTGACACTAGGTAGAGTTCTGTCAAGTTGTATATATTTAAAGTCAAGAATATGAAAACTGCTAAGAAAACAGGAAGCCATTTGGGATAAGAATGTGAAATAAGAAAAAGTGTTAGTGAAGCAAGTGTTCAACTAAATGTAAAGGAGAGGTTGGTCCTCATAGGATCCTGTTCAGTGCTGGGCAGGGGAGAAAGGATAAAACTGTACGAGAAAAGAAAATACTGTATAATTTTTCTCTCCATTCCTAACACTTTTTCTATTTTTTCAGAAAGAAAAAAATGAACAGTCTTATGTGTAGCCTTGTGCTGCAGTCCAGAATAAAGCTGAATAGGAAAAAATTATTACCGTTTTTCACAAATAAGATTCCTGTTTAAGACTTGTAGATGCTTTGTGTTCCCTTCTTAATAGTTCAAACTAATACTCTGCTCTTATTGTGTCTGCTGATAATATTTTTCAGTAGGTATAGAGGAGCCTAAAAACACATCCAAAACCATGAGAATGGGAGATGGAGGGAAAGGAGAGGCTTTTCAGCTAACCCAGCAACAGCAGTGGCTGATAAGAGAAGACTGTCTGAACCAGAAACTGTGGGATGAAGTGCTTGCTTCACTTAAGGAAGGACCAGTATGTTTGCAGCTTGCTTATATTATTCTGCATTTTTATGTCAGCGGGAATTTTAGCCTACATAGTTTGAAAGAGAGATTTTATTAACTCTTGTCTCATACTTGAAACACACCAATGCTAATGGGGGGGGGGGGAGGGGAGATTTTATTTATTTATTTATTATTAATTTTTTTTTTTTGTACACAAAAACTCAAATACAGTTGCTATCTCTGTCATCTTTTACATTGTGAATATATGTCCTCTGTGTGATGCAGGCATGAGAAATAAGACATAAGAGGAAAGATAATGCTTCTCAGTAATACTGTCTTTACTTAATTGACAGGAAATTTAATTTTGTGTTCTAACTCAAAAAGGAGATAGTAGAGAAACGCTGGGAAGGCCTGATGTGGATAGTCATATCCAAAGGTTCAGATACCAAGTTAGTTTAAAAAGTACACACATTATTTGTGGTAGTGTATGTTTTTATCTCTCAGGATAAAGATTGTTTAAGGGCCCAATCCTGCAGCTGTTAGTTGGGGGCAATCCCTATTCACATGATATGGGGCAGCAAGATCAGTCCCTAAGACAGCAAGGGTGTATGTAAAACACAGTGTACAGTATAAGTACATAAAATGTTAAGGAAACAACAAGGGATAGTCCAGGGTGGAGAGACAAAACCCCAACATAAACATTCCACAGATCTTATATCCCTTCAAAAGGGTAAGTGCAGAATAAAACCACCTCCCTCCCCAAAATATACTATATGTGAACATTAATGTTCATGACACTCTGGGTGGTAGTTATTTTACCCAATTTACAGATCGAGAAACCAAAGCACGGAGAGTAAAGCTGAAGGTCAAAAATCAAGTCATGAAAAACTAAGAAATGTTATGCCTTCCCCAGAGCATCTCTCTGCCTCCCAATTACAAATTCGTTAAATATTAAAAATACCAAAAAAAAAAAAGCCCACCTTTGCCCTACATGCTTGGCTGTAATACTACTGTATATGAGTAGCTGGTGATAGTCCATGGGTAAGTGAGTTTGATATCATCAGTAGTCGTTTCTTCCCATCTTCTCATTCACCTTTGCCCTTTTCTGTTTGTTTCTCTTCTCTTCCTCCCTATAACTCTTTGCATCTTATTTTTTTTCTTTTTCCCCTCTCTACCTCTGCTTTTTCCCCATCCCAGCCTTCCTTTTTCTTTCCATCTCATCTCCCTCTTCTATATCTCTCCCTCTTTGCCCTCCTTATTGTTCTCCAAGCTGCAGTCATCAGAGGATAACATGAGCACACCTGAGTAGATATGGGTGATGTAATGTCCAGTAGAGGACAATATTTATGGGAATAGACACACAAAGAAAATGTATGGGTAGTAATTAGTTGATTAGGTAAATCACCTTGAATGTGTAGATTGATGTAGAAATAGTAATAGTCTATAGATTGATCCTAAAGAGAAAAAAATACCTAATGTTAATAGAGTTCACAAACACTTTGCAGAGCCATTGCTCCAACAGCCAGCTATCAGCAACTGTGTTAAATGCCTGCATCAGTATTTGGTACCAATCAGTCCACAGTATCTATATTTGTCTTCTTCAGGAAAGTCTAAACTCCTTATAATAGCCTGTAACTAGTTGGTCCTTCCAGACACACCGAGGGAAAGGACAGAACAAAAAACACTAGCAAAACTCTAAAGAAAAGGGACTTCAGAAAAATCCAAAGCAGGAAAATAGGATGCCTAAAAATGAACACCAAAAAAATTCCATTTACACCTCTACCCCGATATAACGCGACCCGATATAACACAAATTTGGATATAACGCGGTAAAGCAGCGCTCCGGGGGGGGGCGGGGCTGCGTGCTCCCGCGTATCAAAGCAAGTTCAATATAACGCGGTTTCACCTATAATGCGGTAAGATTTTTTGGCTCCCGAGGACAGCGTTATATCGGGGTAGAGGTGTATTTGGGAAGTAGCAGGACCAATTTACTTATTATTAACATGAATTCTCTGAAAGCAGAAGCACCTGTAGTTCCCTGTTTTTCCACTTAAGATACCTCTCCACTACACTGCTGCTAGACAAGTAGCTATACAGGAGCTGAGATAAAGTTATGAGCCTTTTTCCTCTGTTCCCTCCAAGGCATGTGTATTCACTTTTTTTAAATGATTGGAGAGGTTTGACTCCTAAAGTTATACATTACACAAGGGTATAGTGACATGTATGTGTAACAATAGAAAATACTAGCTTGTGGGAAATCCAGTTACTGGGAAGTAGTTTTCCTCTAGATTCCTACCTATAATTTTGACACTGCCTGATACTATATACATTTCCATACAGCTCCCACTAATGTTAATGCAGCTAGCTCTCTGCACTGAAAATGGACCTCTTGACCATTAAAGTACACTGATGTCTACTGTTTTCACTTGTACTGTATATATGGCTCAGTTTGAATCAAATAATTCTGATATTTTAAAAAAATATTTTCAAGGTCTATATTTTGTGTAATCATAATTCCAGTTTTACTTCTGTATGGAGTGAGGAGATTCTGAGCCAATAAAATATCAGAGCTAGAATCTGCGTAAGGCCTACTGTGCTTCTAAAATACCCAGTACAAATTTGCCCCATCCCAATGGGTTGCTTTGGAAGACTGAGATGTAAGGATGAACATTTACGTTTGCAGAGTGTTCTTTTCATCTGTTTTCACAGCATAGAGGAAAGTAATTAAACTAGCCACAATCCTTGTGTGAGTACAATAGCAGGTGCAGAGGTGGCTTGCTCTAGGAAAGGGTTAGGTGCTTTGCTCCCCTCTGTGTAGAGAAGTAGAGATCACTTTGCTAGAATACTGCACGTCTGTGACAAAGGGAGCTTCAAAAGGGAAAAATGATCACTTAATACAGGTACATAACCCATGTTTCCTGACCCCTGCTGAGAATCCCTAGGTCTTACTGTTTTAACAAACATTAATGTGGAGCTAGTACTTTTTTCATAACCTTGGTTCTTCTTCGAGTGCTTGTTCACGTCCATTCCACATTAGGTGTGCGCGCGCCGCGTGCATGAATCGTCGGAAACTTTTTCCCTCAGCGGCTCCCGTCGGGCCCGCAGGGTCTCCCTTCCCGCCAGAGCGGCGCCCCGCCCTCGCGTATATATACCCCTGCCGGCCCGACCCTCCCTCAGTTCCTTCTTACCGCCCGTGGCGACGTTGGAACAACTCTGTCTCTCGCCTGAGAGTGTCCCTTAGCATAGCCATTAGCAATAGTTAGCAGTTCATAATATAGTTAAGTGTTTTAGTGTTAAGTAGTTGATTAGTTCTTCCCAAGGACCAAAATCTCTTGGTGATAGGGGTTTGGTCAACCCCGGCACCGGCCCTGGGCGGCGGGGCATGCCGCACGCCCAAGGCTTTAAGGCGTGTGCCGCGTGCCGCAGGCCTATGCCAGTGAGCGACCCGCACAAGTCGTGTCTCCGTTGCCTCGGGGAAGCTCACCAGAAGGAGCACTGTAAAATTTGTAAGGCCTTCAAGCCCAGAACTAAAAAAGAGAGAGAATTTCGCCTTAGACAGCTCCTCATGGAGGCGGCGTTACAGCCCCCCTCTTCCGCGGCACCGTCCACTTCGGTGCGGAGTGCCCCGGCATCGGTCCGCGACCCGACACCGGCGGCGCAGACTAAGCCCACGGTACCGCCAATGCGGGAACATGCCCGGCATCGATCTTCTTCACCGGCCAAGTCGAAGGGCCAGCCTAAGGCCCGGGGGCGCTCCCCACACAAGAAGGCGGCACCGGCGAAGACCGCAAGTGCGGCCAAGGCCGTGACGGCCCCGATACAGGTCCCGGTACCAGTGGCTCCAGCGCCGAAGGGCCCGTCGAGCCCCGGGACAAGCGCGTCGAGTGAGGAGGATGGGCTGGAGGAACTGTTGGAACAGCCCTCCACCCCAGACACATTTGAGGCAGCAAAGGACCTCATTGAATTGTCCTCCGAGAGCACACTCCGCACTACAGACATTCCGCCGCGACTGCCATCCAAGGGCAAACCGGCGATGATGCGCCCGTCGCGGTCGCCATCTCGGCACCGTTCATGGCGCCGGTCCCAGTCGAGCTCCGCCTCAGTGGACTCCCGGCTTCCCGCCGCACAACGGACCACAAAACAGTCAGGGCCCGATGCGAGCCTGGCACCGCCCCAGCAGCCCGGCTCGAGCAGGCGCCGGGACGCTTCGATGGCGAGGCTCCCAAGACCATACTCCCGCAGCCGCTCCCGGTCCCGCGGTCAACGGTACCGTTCCAGGTCCAGATCGGCACGCTGCTACTCATGGTCCCGGTCCCGACGGCACCGCTCCCCGACACCGGACCGGCACCGCCCCACGGCACCGCCGTGGCCCTCTAGGTCACCGTCCCTAGCATCGGAAGAGGGCTCGGGTCTTTCCAGATATGGCCGCAGAGGGCATGCCGCTAGAGAGCACGAGGCCTCTTGGCAGCCACATTGGAGCCATCCTGGACAGTGGCCGTTCTGGACGCCGTGGGCCTATCATCAGCAAGGCCCTCCGTCCAGAACCTCGAGATCGGGCCCCTCAGGAGACCGGTCCCGCTCCCCACGGTGCCGCCCTACCTCCCGTGCGGAGGCCACGGTCTCCAGACCACCAGACACAGAGAGGGCGGACTCGGCACCGAGCCCGGCACCGTCCCAGACTCGGGGCAGGGGGTGCACCCCGGAGGACCGCCCCGCTGAGGAGGAGCTACAGGAGGACGAGGACGCTCAAAAGGCCATGACCTCCTCCTCCTCGCCGGACGAAGCCGTGGCGGGCACGACAGTGTCCGGCCCTCCCCCTATTGACCACCGGGCGCACCAGGACCTGCTCCGCCGGGTGGCCCTCAATTTGGGACTACAAGCAGAGGAGACGGTTGAGCAGGAAGACCCGATGGTGGACATTCTGAGCCCAGAGGGTCCCTCCAGGATCGCACTCCCGCTCATAAAAACGGTCCAGGCAAACTATAAGACCGTATGGCAAACGCCAGCCTCCTCTGCGCCAACCGCAAAAGGCGTAGAAAGAAAGTACTTTGCCCCGTCCAAGGGGTTTGACTTTCTCTTCTCCCATCCGACCCCATGTTCGTTGGTCGTCTCAGCGGTTAACGAACGGGAAAGGCATGGCCAGCAGGCCCCAGCACCCAAGGCCAAGGAAGCAAAATGACTAGACCTATTTGGCAGGAAGGTCTATTCGTCCGGAGGCCTCCAGTTGCGGATAGCAAACCAGCAAGCGATCCTAAATAGGCACAACTTTAACTCATGGGCATCAGTGTCCAAGTTCAAGGATGCCTTGCCTCAGGGCTCGCAACCTGAGTTTGAGGCCATAGTGGACGAGGGGAAGGCGGTGGCCAAAACCTCTTTACAAGCCTCACTTTACTCTGCCCACGCAGCCGCTAGAACAATTGCGTCAGGTGTGGTGATGAGACGCTCTGCATGGCTGCAATCTTCTGGCCTTCCTCCGGAGGTACAAAATACCCTCCAGGACCTGCCGTTCGAGGGTTCGGGCTTATTTTCAGAGCAGACAGACGCCAGGCTGCACAGCCTCAAGGACTCTCGGGCTACCCTTAAGTCCTTAGGGATGCACACCCCTGTGACACAGAGGAAGCCGTTCAAGCCCCAACCTCCACAGAGGCAGTACCATCCTCGCCCTCGGCAGGAACCATACCGTAGACGGGGCAGGGACAATAGGCGTAGGCGCAACAATACGCCTAACCAAGGCCAAAACCAGGGCCAAAACAAGCCGCAGCCGGGAAATAAACAAGGATTTTGAAGCTGCGATCGAGGACAGCGTACCCATCTCTTCTCCGGATCCACCCCTGCGTTTCAGGGACCGCCTGTCCCATTTTTTCCGTGCATGGTCTCATATAACATCAGACCGTTGGGTCCTGCGCACGGTGGAGTCAGGTTACGCCCTCCAGTTCTCCTCGCCCCCTCCCTCCCACCCACCACCCCCGTCCCTCTTCAGGGACCCCTCTCACGAGCAACTCCTCATGCAGGAGGTACAGACCCTCCTCGAGGTGGGGGCGGTGGAGGAGGTTCCTCTGGACCTCAGAGGAAGAGGGTTCTATTCCAGATACTTCCTCATCCCCAAAGCGAAAGGGGGCCTCCGTCCTATCCTGGACCTTCGCAAGCTAAACAAGTACTTGCAAAAACCGCGTTTCCGTATGGTCTCCCTTGGTACCATCATTCCTTCCCTGGATCCGGGGGATTGGTACGCTGCCCTCGATATGAAAGACGCCTATTTTCACATTGCCATTCGCCCGGCCCACCGGCGTTTTCTGCGCTTCACTATCCAACAGCGTCATTTCCAGTTTGCGGTCTTGCCCTTCGGCCTGGCAACAGCCCCACGTGTCTTCACGAAATGCATGTCGGTGGTAGCCGCCTTTCTTCGAAAAAGACGGATGCGCGTCTACCCGTACCTGGACGATTGGCTCCTGGCGGGCCGGTCGGAGGTAGAGGTCCGCGCCCATGTGGAACTGGCGTTGCAAGTATTCCGGGAACTCGGTCTGTTGATCAATGTGCCCAAGTCATCACTAGTCCCCACACAGAGGCTGGACTTCATAGGGGCAGTCCTGGACTCGGTGGCGGCACGGGCAAGTCTTCCCGTATCGCGATTCCTGGCTATCAAGGAGGCCGTGACCTCCATTCAGCGATTCCCTACGGCCAGATGTTGCCTGCAACTCTTGGGGCACATGGCAGCGTGCACACACGTAGTCGGGCTCGCCTGTCTCAGACTCCGGCCGCTGCAGCTGTGGTTGGCTCAGGTGTATCGCCCCAACAGAGACCCCTTGGACATGGTCGTCACGATCCCGGCTCGGGTGTCGAACGCCCTCCGTTGGTGGCTCGATCAACAGCAGGTTTGCGCGGGGGTCCCGTTTGCCGCCCCTCAACCGACTCTGACGCTAGTAACAGACGCGTCGGACCTGGGTTGGGGAGCGCACCTAGGGGACCAGCGCACTCAGGGCTTGTGGTCCAGGGAGGAACGGCTGCTCCACATCAACCTGAAGGAGCTGAGGGCGGTTCGCCTCGCCTGCCAGACCTTTCACGCCACCATAAGGGGACACAGCGTGTCAGTTCTGACAGACAACACTACCGCTATGTTTTACATAAACAAGCAGGGCAGGTCCCGGTCCTCTCCCCTCTGTCACGAGGCTCTCCTCCTCTGGGACTTCTGCATAGCCCATTCAGTACAACTTCGGGCAGCATATCTCCCCGGGGTCCAGAACGGGCTAGCGGACCGTCTCAGCCGGTCCTACCTCAGGCACGAGTGGAGGCTGAGACGAGACATCCTCCGTTCTATTTTCCTGAGGTGGGGGTTTCCCCAGGTGGACCTGTTTGCCAGCAAGGGCAACAACCAGTGCCCGCAATTCTGCTCGTTCCAGGGTCACAGTCCAGGCTCAATGGCGGACGCCTTTGCAATCCCGTGGGGCGGAAGCCTGAAGTACGCCTTTCCCCCGTTCCCACTCATTCACAGGGTCCTGCTAAAGGCCCGCAGGGACAGGGCGACAGTCATCCTAATCGCCCCGGCGTGGCCACGCCAACACTGGTTCACAACTCTGTTGGAACTGTCCGTGACCGCTCCGATAGCCCTTCCCCTCCATCACGACCTCATCACTCAGGAGCGGGGTCGCCTACTCCACCCGAACCTGCCGTCGCTGCATCTCACGGCATGGCTTCTCTCTGGTTAAGTGAGGTGGAGCACAGGTGTTCCCACGAGGTCCAGCAAATCCTCCTTGGTAGTAGGAAACCCTCCACGAGGGCAGCCTACCTGGCCAAGTGGAAGCGCTTCTCCCTGTGGTGTGAGCCTCAGCACTCACAGCCTTTACAGGCCTCGATACCACTGATTCTGGACTACTTGCTGCACCTCAAGCGTCAAGGCCTCGCCCCCGCTTCTATTAAGGTGCATCTGGCCGCCATTTCGGCGTTCCACCCTGGGGAATCGGGCAGATCCGTGTTCTCCAACCCCACGGTGGTCCGATTCCTCAAGGGTCTGGAGCGGGTGTTCCCTTACTCGCGCCCTCCTATACCCCCGTGGAACCTCAATCTGGTCCTCACTAAGCTTATGGGGCCGCCCTTTGAACCCCTGGCCTTGCTCCCTCACGCACCTTTCATGGAAGGTCGCGTTCCTCGTGGCCATCACCTCGGCTAGGAGGGTGTCGGAGTTGAGGGCCCTCACCTCGGAGCCCCCTTATACTGTCTTTTATAAAGATAAGGTGCAGCTTAGGCCTCACCCTAAATTCCTCCCAAAGGTGGTTACGAATTTTCACATGGGGCAAGACATTTGTTTACCGGTATTCTTCCCTAAGCCCCATACGGACCCAAGCCATCGCAGCCTACATACCCTGGATGTTAGACGGGCATTGGCTTTTTATCTGGACCGTACCCGGCCTTTCCGTAAATCGTCTCAGCTGTTTGTGGCCGTTGCGGAACGTATGAAGGGCCAGCCTATTTCTACGCAACGCCTGTCGGCGTGGATCGTGAGTTGCATACGTACGTGTTACGAGCTCGCCAACATGCCTGCTCCTCAGATCAGGGCTCACTCCACTAGAGCCCAGGCGTCCTCGACGGCCTTCTTGGCACAGGTCCCGCTCCAGGAGATCTGCAAGGCAGCCACCTGGTCGTCAGTGCATACCTTCACAGCCCACTACGCGGTCCACCATCAGACCAGAGATGATGCAGTGGTCGGCAGGGCGGTGCTGCAATCAGTTATTCCTTGACTCCTACCCTCCTCCAATGGTAAGCTTGCGAGTCACCTAATGTGGAATGGACGTGAACAAGCACTTGAAGAAGAAAAGACGGTTACTTACCTTCTGTAACTGTTGTTCTTTGAGATGTGTTGTTCACGTCCATTCCACTTCCCACCCTCCTTCCCCTCTGTCGGAGTCACCGGCAAGAAGGAACTGAGGGAGGGTCGGGCCGGCAGGGGTATATATACGCGAGGGCGGGGCGCCGCTCTGGCGGGAAGGGAGACCCTGCGGGCCCGACGGGAGCCGCTGAGGGAAAAAGTTTCCGACGATTCGTGCACGCGGCGCGCGCACACCTAATGTGGAATGGACGTGAACAACACATCTCGAAGAACAACAGTTACAGAAGGTAAGTAACCGTCTTTTCTCTGGATTCCCAGGAGGATTTGGAGAAGCAGGAAATTTAGCATGGCCATGGACCAGCTTCCTGGCCACTCCGTCAGGTTGTATTTGTCATGGGTATGAAGGGTTGAGGAAGACTTAACCCAACCAAATATCCAAAATAACGAATTTAAAGCCAATTGAAAAAACAAAGGTATAACAAATTCAGTGTTTATTATTTATTATTAATGTGCTTAGCATTGTTCTTCCCTAAGAAGTTTACAATCTAAGAAGAAACAGTAAATAACAGTTCAGTCATGCAAGCATGAGGTGAGCAGAATATAGAAATAGATTAACATTGGCACAAGGTGAGTGCATGGCTATATTAGACACACAATATTTCTGCAGGTGTGGGAGCAATACCAGTGGGCTTTTTGGAAGAAATGTGCAATTCAGACTGTCTGGTATGAAAAAAGGAAGCTAGAATATAAACAAGCTAACTATGCTTACCTACAAAATCAAGCTGTCATGTAATCATATTTGGAGAAGTGTAGTGTCTTGGCACTTGTGCAAAATTATTAATCAGCACTAACTCGGGAACTCCTGGCCTGCTTAGAGCCCAAGGCTTAGGAAAAGAATAACATTTATATAAAATATGGATGAACGTAGAAGCTGTCATATGAGAATGGGCTGGTCTTTGTGCTTTTTCCAAACACTTATGGGCCCCAATTCTGTTCTCAGTTACTCTGGATTTATAGCTGTGTAAATGAAAGCAAAATTTGACTCACCAGGTTTAAATTTGTACATATTTTAAGTAGGCGTGATTACTACAGTAGTTGGGCAAATGATTTGCCCTTGTTAAAAACTGCATTAGCTACAGTAATTTTTAGACAATCCGCACAAGGGTATTATTCGTTCTTATGTATTTGCCATGTTCATGGATGTGCCGTTAGTAGGACGTTCTCATCCCATTTTTTCTTTCCTTTGCCCTACACTAGAATTTTCTGAAGAAACTGGAACAATCCTTTATGTGTGTCTGCTGCCAGGAGCTGGTTTACCAGCCAGTGACAACAGAGTGCCTCCATAACGTCTGTAAAGTAAGTACAAACTCTGTCCTGCTCTGGATTGAGTTTCTGGCATTGAGGCACCAGTCAACTGAGCCAGTCTATATTTTAGCAAGACAATAATTATACCAAGCATTCTGACCAAGGAATGCAATAAGTTTGCTCCCAATTTGGTGTGATTATGGTTTATTTTAAATGAGTAATCTGTATTTTCTTCCATTTTATATTTTTTTTAAAAATGGAAATGCATTAGGTGGTGGTTGTTGTTGTTGTTTTTAAACAGACGTGTCAAACTTCCTTTAGTGTTGCTCCTTGAAATCAATGAAATTACACTAGGGACTGACTTGGTCCAATAGCTAGACTTTGGCACAATAAGACAGACCTAATTTCATCTATTTAGGAAAGAACACAGCATATCAAATTCTACAACAAATGATTAGATAAAACAACGCAATACAAATTATATTGGTTCATTACCTGAGTAAGTTATGGTGTCTTAACACTATTTGATGGGCACCCATTGGGAAATTATATTAAATTTGTAGATTTCAACGCCAGAAGGAATCATTGTGATAATCTAGTCTGACCTCCTGTATAACGCAGGCCATAGAATTTCCCCAAAATAATTCCTACACTAGAGCATATCTTTTAGAAAAAATCCAATCTTGATTAAAATTTGCTGGTGACCGAGAATCCACCATGACCCTTGTTAAATTGTTCCAACGGTTAATCACCTGTGTTAAAAATGTACATCTTATTTCCAGTCTGAATTTGTCTAGCTTCAACTTCCAGTCATTGGATCGTGTCATATCTTTTTCTCTGCTAGATTGAAGAGCCCATTTATCAAGTAGGGCTTATAGACTGTAATCAAGTCAGTCCTTAACCTTCCCTTTGTTAAGCTAAATAGATTGAGCTGCTTGAGTTTATTGCCATAAGTCTTCATATACATAAACTTCATATTTTCAGACTTGAAGACTTGGATACCAGGCAGTTTATGGAATCCAGTGTTTACTAGAATCAGTAAAGACTTTGCATATACAGAGAGAGAGAATTTGTGTACAGGGATGTATCTATAGACACATACACTGCATTGTACATGTCACATCTGCTTCTGTTATATCAGTTATCTCTGTTGCATGTGTTTTCTCTGCCAGTATGTTTTTACATGTTAGCTATGTGGTCACAGTTCAAGGGATGTGCATGCCTGAGAATAGCTCTGCCATTGCATTGGAGAGATAGGTTATTAATTTACTAGCTCTGTAGAAGAACAAGAATTTGGTTTAACTGTACTTGGATCATTATATCTTCCAAGTACAAAATTTACTCAAAGTTTAATTTTTAAGACTAGCGTTAGCACCTCATACAACACAGATCACTTATTTATTATTATTTATGATATGCTAGCACCGAGAGATCCTGAACAAAAAATAGATTCCATTGTTCCAGATGCTGTACAGACACTTAGGGTAAGGCACAGTGTCTTCCTAAGAGCAGCAGGCTATCAAGGGCTGCACAGGCGGGGAGAGGCGCCCTTCCCCCAATCCAGTGCAGCCAGAGCCTAGCCAGAGCTGCCATGGCTGGAGAGAGGCGCACCTCCCCCAGTCCAGCCCAGATCCGCCGGAGCTGCCGTGGCCCAGGAGAGGTGCCTCTCCCCTGGCCCTGAGCTGCAGCAGCGAGAGAGGGCTGGGGGGAGTCCTCTCTCCCTGCTACAGCCCCCGGGGCAGCCTGCACCTTCAGCCAGAGCCCTCACCCCCCAGCCCTCTGCCGGAGCCCTGAGCCCCCTCCCGCACCCCAATCTCCTCATCCCCGGCTCTACCCTAGAGCTCGCACCCCTAGCCAGAGCCCTCACTCACTGCACCCCAGCCCTGAGCCCCCGCCCACACTCCAAACCCATTGGCCCCACCCCCACCACACATCACCTCCATATTGGTGCACATAACAAAATTCATTCCACACATGGACATAAAAAATTAGAGGGAACGTCGGCCAGGACTATCATGATGGGGTGAATAAACAGAAGTAAGGGAGTGGAAAAAATAAAGGAAAGAGAGGAAGGGAATGAAGAAGGCTGGATAGATGGTGAGGATCCCAAAGGACAAGGATAATGAGGGTGGCAACAGAATGACCATGGGGGAAGAAAACAATGTCCAGAGTTCAAATTGTACAGAGCAGTCTGCTACTATAACTGCTGCCCAGGAGCTGAGATTCTCCTTGCCCCTGCTGCTCCCAGAGGCTGGCTCTGTTCCATGAGATTCTGCTCTGCCTTCTCCACCCACATGCCTAGGGAAGGACAAAAAGGGGTCACTTGGAGACCTGGGGACAACCGAAAGGGGAATAGGATATTTATTTGTAAATGTTTGGTATAGATTTTGTGGAATACCATGTGTATGATTATTCTACATATCCCCCTTGAGGATTGAATATTGGGATCTTTCATAAAGATGGAGTAGATGTGGACTGCATGTTTTTTTGTTTTGTTTAGTACTTACACCATTAGACATTTGCCCTGGATTTTTTGTCTTGTATACAATTAGTAAGCTTTATTTATTTATTTAGCGTGTGCATAGTAAGCTTAATAAAAATAAGTTTTAAAAAAAGTATTTAGATAAAAAAAAATAAGAAAGGAAGAATTAGGGAAGAATTTGCAAAGCCCTAGCAAGTTCATAAAAGTTTAGATATAAGCTACAACTGCGTATTCAGAGTCATAGCTTGAAATGAATGGCTGGGATGTTTGAGAAGTTTAGCAGGAATGCTAAAAAGAATCTGCAGACGGAGCTCTCCTACCCGCAGAGAGGCGGGGGGAAGTGGAGTCCTTCCCTGGTGACCTGTACTTTCATTCATGCCAAACTTACTGCTTGTAATGTAGCCAAGAACAGAGTTCTTTGTTGTCTTCCTCTGTGTAACGGCAAGAATGTGTATCAGAAGACTTAGTAACAGCTTAGTAACAGTTCTAGCTATGCTGAGCACTACGTTTGCTCCCTAGTAGTTGCTTAGCTAGTTGTTCAGCACAAAGAAAAGCTGTAATTTTCTTTCCTTGCGTGTCTTAGAGCTGTTTACAGCGCTCCTTCCGAGCTGAAGTCTTCACCTGCCCTGCCTGCCGCCATGACCTTGGGAAGGGCTACACCATGGTTCCCAACAAGATACTGCAGACACTACTTGACCAGTTCTTCCCTGGGTACAGCAAAGGACGATGATATGTTCAGCTCCTACCTGACTTCTCCCAGTGACTATAGACAATAAAGGAGAATAAACATGGGAAATTCAACAGTGGACCAGCCAACTTGATGGGACTCAACATATTGTCACATTCTGAAGCAGCTCTCTTCCCCCTACAGCCATCTCTTTGTGTAGTGAGAACTCAAATTCTCAGCTGTCTTTCACCATCAAAGGTAGTCTTGGCCAGTTGACAACTAGTTTTTAAAACAGAAAAAGAAAAGCCTCAGCTCTGACTGGCCAACTGTAGCTGATGCTTAAATTATGTTGGTTTTTTGTAACTACCTCAGGACAGAGGAAGATAATTTGTGGGGATTAAAAGAAGTTCAGTGAAGTTTTAGCTACACACTGCCTCCTGAATATTAGTTGTGCCTGGTCCAGGCAGTTTGATTTACAAAAAAAACAAAACAAAAAAAAAAAGCAGCACTTAAACCAGTTTGATTAAAGAACAAAAAATTCTGTGGTGTGCATAATCCTTCTTTCTTTTTTCCCCATTATGCTGCATTTTTTTCTTTTTTTCTTTTTTTGCAAGAACAGGCTGATTTTTAGTCTATTTTTGTGAGCTTCATTGTGCTTTTTCTTGTATCTTATGCAAGTTGACTACTAATGACTAATGAGAACAATATGAATGCATTGTTGCTACATTAGTGTAAAGTGATCTGTGTTTTTTGCACTTAAGGAGGGTATTCAAGACACTCTAGTTGTGTAAAAAAAAGAATTCATATGAAACAAGCCACTTTTGTATTAGTTAAAACTGTATGCTTTTAGTAGGACTTGTATCAGTGGCAATACATCTACTCAGCATTGAAGGCAGTGCTAGCTTGGAGACAGTTCAAATCGCTTCATATTGTGATCTGAAATTTTATATACAGTATATTCCCCCAAAATATACATTAAATATTTTATGATTCAGAAAAAGTTGCTAATGATTGTTGCTTTGTATTGTAACAACCATGTAGCCTAAATCATATTTAACAAACAAGTACTTTTTTGTAGTAAATGTTTTCTTCAGGTGGGCTTTTTATACTTAAAACAGGGTATTATATGAACTTGCATTTCAGATGTTGGTAACGAGGACAAATAATGAATATATTGGGCCACAGTCTGCTTTAAGGACAGAAGAACTTAACCCATTGTTGGTAGGTTTAACAGATATCTAATGGTCTCAAAATGTAATCTAAGGTTTGCGCTAGTGGTAAGTTTTCACTCTTAGAGATACGTTTCAGACCAAGGATTTAAAATAAACCCAAACCCTACTTTGATTGGGGTCTTCTTTTTATATCTTGGCAGCAATGAGTTCAGTCGTTTAACATGTTTGCTTACCAGAGTCACAACAGAAGAAATCTAAATGTGAGAGAATACTCAGTTTGTCTTATGAAAAGTAGAGGAGAAACAAATCACCTAACCCTTCTACTATTAGTCCTAGTATAGGTATCTGATAAGCTTGGAATAGCATTACTTTTAACCCATTCAGCAGGAAAGTAGTAATATGTTTGACCTTTTATTAATTTTATGACCTTTTATACTTCTGTCTAAAGTAACATTTCTCTTTCATTCCAGGAGATAGAATTTCCACTGCAAGTTTACTAATGCAAAATGTACAGCCACCAATGTTAGATATCCCGACCCACTCTCACTGCCCAAAAGGCTTCTGTTGAGCAAAAATTTGAGGAAATAGAATAATTCTCCCTTTGGCTTTTTCCTGTACTTAACATAGAATGAAATTGGTTCCAACGTCATCCTTCAAACAGACCTATGAACATTGAGGCTCAGACTTTCAAAAGAACCTTAGATGCCCAAATTCCTTTGATATTGACTGAGTTTCTTTAGGTTCTTTTGAAAATGGTAGCCTGACTATTCTTCTGGTTAAAACCTTCACTGATTAGTAATATATTTTCATTGTAGACAGCATGCCCACTATAGTGAAGCAGTCTACAATAACATGACATGTGCAAGATGCACGCACTCAATTCTGCACTATTTCCACGTGATATTTAGGTCCTGTAAAGTCTTTATGGTACCTTTTATGATAGCCTTACCTGTCTGATAATTAGTAGCAATTAACACTCATTTGACAGTCATAACAGAGATTCAGAGACTAACGTACTCAGAGACTGAGTAATAATATACCATTTTAATATTAAAATCTTCTCAATGCCATAAAACTTTTCAATGGAGAAAGAGAAATCTTCAGTAATAGTCTGACTGTTTAACTGTAGCTTGTTACCACTGTTCCTAAAGCTTTTCCTGAATGTTCATATTGTGCCTCAAATTTAGATGAATGAATAAGGTGAACAATACTTCTTCAAATCTGAAGTGAGATTAAATTTAAAACAATCTGAAATTGTGCATTGTACCAAAGCACTTAATATGTTCCAAGTTAGGCTTAAACTGTTTGTGTGCAAATGCCAGTGATTTCAAATAAGAACCGCACAGAATCCAGTTCTATAAATAATTGGAGTGCCTGACTATGCAAAAAGCAGTTCTTAAGTTTCAATTTAACATTTATTTTCCTAATTCAGAATAGTGTGGGGTTTCACTAGGACTTCTCCCATTATCATCAGTTCGGTATAGTGGCTGGCTTAAGGGAGCGCATGACTTACAAAGCCAGGCCTAGGAAGTTCTGCAGTTTAATTAGTTTTGGCACTAGCAGTTAGCAGGAGGAGAACCTACCACTAAAATGGTTAACATGGTACATTTCTAATGTTTTTATAAGATTGGATTTGGGAGGAAATCACACCAAGAACAACCATGTCTTGTATCCGTACTGGACAGAACAAAGCCCACTTGATGGGAAGAAACTCAACGTGACAAGGCCTCTTCAAGAAGGGCAGTGCAGCAACTGAACAAGGCCCTCTAGAGCTGGAGTTTGCTTTCAACCATATTTACAAGCCGATGTGCAGTGGTATTTCATGTGCTTTTTATAATAATTAAACATGATTTCATTTTGGTGCCCCAAGTGGCTTTTACAGCAAATAACTTTGGAATTAAGAGTTAGAATTTTCAGACACCCACTTCTAAGGTCTCAGGCTATCAGCACAGAGGCACCTGCTAGACTGATTTTGGTGTCTCTGGATTTAATAAATGCAGAAACTGTTTGACTACTTAATAGGAATTTCTTAATGTGCCACACTTAGTTTTAGCAACACATACTCCTTATTGGCAATAAAACCTGAACTGAATTTACTCACATTTTAGACAATATATTCTTTCTATTTCAACTGGCAACACCAAAATAACCCCTGCAAGTTTGGTGCAACAGCCAGAGCTTTTAGAGTTATGTGCCTCTTGTAGAGACACTGTTAAGGTTTCCATACAACTGTTCGCTTATATTCCAGTAACAGTTGGAGTTTTCAGTCCTACTTTGCTAAGCAATGTGCGGACACTTGGCAAAAGTCTCTGTCCTGAACTTTGCAATGTAAGTAAGCTCTATCATCATTTAGAGGCACTATTAGGAAGGCTTAAACGTCTTTACTGGTTGTTGTTCGAGGTATATTCAGTTAGATTGTTGGGCAAAAAGATTCTTTTCCCCAAGAATCTGGCAAGCACAGACAATACTGAAAGGGGTTTATTCACGGTACCAGGAAGACTGACAAGCAGCTTCAAAAATATGGTGCCATAGTGGCCAGTTATATACATTCTCTTATCAATTCATTTGCATTTATCTGTACATACAGAGACAGACACTGTTACAAGTTAAGAGAGAACCCTGAACAAAGACAAAAATAAGAACAGTACGTACATATAGAGGTCATCCTAATTGCATCAAACGTCTGTGACCAGGGCCGGCTCCGGGCACCAGCGCAGCAAGCAGGTGCTTGGGGCGGCCAACGGAGAGGGGCGGCACATCCGGCTCTTTGGCGGCGGGTCCCTCGGCCCCTCTTGGAGGGAAAGACCTGCTGCCGAATTGCTGCCGAAGAATAATGAAGCGGTGGCGGTAGAGCTGCTGCCGATCGCGGCTTTTTTTGGTTTTGTTCCGCCGCTTGGGGCGGCAAAAACGCTGGAGCCGGCCCTGTCTGTGACTACCTTGCGGGGGAAGGAGACAGGGTGGGGGGTAGGGATGAGTGCTTACAGATAACCGGTGGGCTGTGAAGGGAGGGTTTATTCTGTTCTAAGAGCTGAGTTACTGGGCGGGCATTGACCATATAAGCTTATCAATTGTTTACAGGTGTAGGTGTCCTTGCTACTGAATGCTACTGAAGCATTCCTGCTTGTTCTGCGGTTTCTGTCTTAGCTGTTAACTAAATTTTAACTTTTGCCTGACAAGATGTTAATATATCAAAGATATAACTTATGGTGTTATAATTTGGAAAACACAGCAATCCAATTCTTGCAAAAATAATGGAATGGTACTACTAATGCATCTTTGATATTGAGGATCACCTTTAGTAAATCAGTTCAGAAAAGATGCAGTTGGCTGTACAGCCTAAGATGGTGGTGGATGTCTGGGCCGAACGGGCATTGCTACTGAAAAATCTCCCATCAAAGGCAAGAAGGGTTGCATGGGCACCAGCCGTGGAGCACCAATAGCTATGCTACTTGAAGAAATATGGGTAAGCTGTTTTCATAAGAATCTAGATAGATTAAGGATCCATAATTACAATTCAGTACTCAATAGTACCCAAATACCTAGGAAAGCTGAAAATTTCCTGTGGTTTGCAGGTCACCCCTTCTGCTGACAAAAAGAGGTTTCTCTTCCTTGCCCTCAGTGGGGCTCTCCAAATAGTCTCTACATCTTCCCAACATTCAATATTCCAATTTCCTCTACTGTGTCTTACTCAGGCATCTATAAACCTTTCCCTTGATCCCACAGATTTCTGGGACTGGTGTGATACATCCATTCCTTCTGTGAATCCAACATCCGGATCTTCGGTTTCAGCTCTCTTCCACTTCACCCTCTTCTGCTGCTAAGCTGCCAGAGAAGCCATGATTCTTCTCTTCTGCAGAAGTTGATGAGATTTGCAAAGTGAAAGCATTGCACACCTTTTATGGCAGGCACAGTGCACTGCTTTTGGTTGGAAGGTAAGGGAGGCACTCACAGGAGGGGAGGGGAAGGGAGAAAAGGGTCCCTGCTTCTGTCTTAGCTAAGCAATACCTTCCTTTCACTGCTACCATGTGCACTTAATTCTTTGTGAGGAAAGTACTGGCTTAAGGAACTGTGTGGAGGCAGGAAGCCACAATCATGAGGCCTGTAGGCATGTCTAAAAACAAGGACAATGGGTTTAGAGACTGTAGAACATGTTCTGAGGTAGGGATATTGCCACTCTTTGCGGTCAGACTGTTATCTTGCAAATTACCCAAGTTGCTGTAGCTCCAACTTGGTCCCAAGGATGGGGTTAACCTTAGGGTTGCCAACTCTGACTGAAGCTATTCTGGGAGATTTTTCCCCCCAACATGACATCATGTCATTTTCTTAAAATATCCTATTAACATTTCCTGGATTGTTTTCAATAGTCACTGGGCGATCAGTGCCAATTCCAGGAGACTCCCGGCCAACCCTGGAGGGTTGACAACCCTCGTTGAAAAGTTCTGGCTTTCTGTGAAAAGCTGGGTCAGGGAGAAGGAGCTGAGAAATGCTGAGTATGTAGGAAGTAGCCTGAAGAATCGAGCTGAAATGGCTGGAAATGAAACATCATTTTCTCCGTCACGGCAAAATGGCAAGTCCCAAGTAATAACTTAAGCTTTATCTGCAATGAGGATTCAGACCAGGTACATTATTGGTACCCAGCCATGGCTGTTGCTGCAGCGGTGCAAATTCCTAGTGCTGACAAAGACACTGCTTTCATGATAGGGTTCGTGCCTGCTTCGAACTGTGCAGTGATGCAATCTACAGTAGAGCTTTTACATCAGGGCAGTTTCTTGTAATTAATTGTGCGATTTAAAAATTAATCGCACTGTAAACAACAATAGAATACCATTTATTTAAATATTTTTGGATGTTTTCTACATTTTCAAATGTATTGATTTCAATTATAACACAAAATACAAAGTGTACCGTGCTCACTTTATATTTATTTTTGATTACAAATATTTGCTGTAAAAAACAAAAATAGTATATTTCAATTCATCTAATACAAGTACTGTAGTGCAATCTCTTTATCATGAAAGTTGAACTTACAAATGTAGAATTATGGACAAAAAACCCCTGCATTCTAAAACAAAACAATGTAAAACTTTAGAGCCTAGAAGTCCAATCAGTCCTACTTCTTGTTCAGTCAATGGCCAAGAGAAACACGTTTGTTTACATTTGCAGAAGATAATGCTGATGACTGGTTCTGCTCGCTAACTATCCAAAGCAGTATGGACCAATGCATGTTCATTTTTATCATTTGAGTCAGATGCCACCAGCAGAAAGTTGATTTTCTTTTTTGGTGGTTCAGCTTCTGTAGTTTCTGCATCAGTGTGTTGCTCTTTTAAGACTTCTGAAAGCATAAGCCACACCTCATCCTTCTCAGATTTTGGAAGGCACTGCAGATTCTTAAATTTCTAAAGATAGCTACAGCACTTGACCCAAGGTTAAACATTGGTATCTTCTTTGCATTGTGTCAAATTTGCAGTGAAAGTGTTCTTAAAACAAATGTGCTGGGTCATCATCCAAGACTGCTATAACATGAAATATTGGCAGAATGCAGGTAAAAAAGAGCAGGAGACATACAGTTCTCCCCCAAGCAGTTCAGTCACACATTTAATTAACGCATTATTTTTTTAATGAGCGTCATCAGCATGGAATCAAGTATCAAAGGGGTAGCCGTGTTAGTCTGGCTACATGCATCCGAAGAAGTGGGTATTCACCCACGAAAGCTCATGCTCCTATACGTCTGTTAGTCTATAAGGTGCCATAGGACTCTTTACTGCATCAGCATCGAAGCGTCTCCTCTGGAACGATGGCCGAAGCATGAAGAGGCATATGAATCTTTAGCGCAACTGGCATGTAAATATCTTGCGACGCCAGCTACAACAGTGCCATATGAAGGGCCTGTTCTCACTTTCAGGTTACGTTGTAATTAAGAAGTGGGCTGCATTATCTACTGTAAATGTAAACAAATGTGTTTCTCTTAGTGATTGGCTGAACAAGTAGGACTGAGTGGACTCATAGGTTCTAAAGTTTTACATTGTTTTGTTTTTGAGTGCAGTTATGTAACAAAAACTACATTTGTAAATTGCACTTTCATGATAAAGAGGTTGCACTACAGTACTTGTATGAGGTGAACTGAAAAATACTATATCATTTTTGCAGTGCAACCATTTGTAATAAAAAATATAAAGTGAGCACTGTACACTTTGTATTCTTTGTTGTAATTGAAATTGATATTTGAAAATGTAGAAAAACCTCCAAAAATAATGTAATTTTCAATTGGTATTCTGTTTAACAGTGCGATTAATCACTATTTTTTTTAATCACCATTAATATTTGAGTTAAGCGTGTGAGTTAACTGTGATTAATCATCTACAGTAACCTGATAATTACAACCACTGCACTTTCATTGCACTAAGATGTACAATAGTGACTTCAAAATGTAAATTCAGCTTTTGTCACTTCACATCCCCATGGAATATATTATGGAGTTACCATTTTAGACAAGTTGAAATATTTGTAAAGGAAGACAGTATCTATTGATAACCTAATCTATGTATATTGGCACTATAATAGCAAAGAAATCTAGGTTCAATTGCAGCAATCTATCCTCTATCTTGAACTAACCCTATCCACACTGGACATTTCTACAGTTGAGAGAGCCATCCTTAAAAACAAGCTAGTATTTGCAAATATGGATAACCATCTATTTTCCTACTCTAGACATGGCTAGAGAGAACAGCTTACACTAGTTTGCAGGAAATAATATAGAGAATAGGGTGCCTCACCCATTGAGAATAATTGGTCTCTATGGCTTAATTCCATATAATTAGCACATGTCTACCTGGTTGTAATTCTACTCATGAGCTGGAGTGACTCCAGCATTTCTGTTTCTACAATTGACTACTGTACAATTGAATACAAAATTATAAAATGCCAGGAGCTCTGATTCAGCAGGAGGGGGTGAGAATTATAAGCAGCCTTTTTCCTATTAAAGATTAACAACATTTCTAGAATACAGTTTCTGGGGATCCTTTCATCGTCAACAGAATACCATAGCCCAATATTTTGTGGAAAAACGGGCCTCTCCCTAACTACAATGGAAATTCAATTGTGAAGAGAGCTCAGCTCTTCCGTAGATCTGCACCCAGAAGTCCAAAGCCAGGAAGTGATCTCACTTTCAGGTAATGGCAGCAAAACTTGATGTGTATTTTTTTTTTCCGTTTTAAAAATCATCACTACAGTGGTTAGAGAAGCTAACAATGCATTGATAAGTAGAGTGGCAGAAGTGCTTCTGTGATGTGTCAAACAACTAAACATCTGTGCACAAAAAGCAGCAGCCCCAAATTCAGAGGGCAGATGCAAAATTAAAAACTGATGGGGATTCTGCATGCTTCCATTTTAAGAATAATCCCTGTGCCCACTGAAGTCACACCTAGTTTGGCTTTACGGGTTTGAATACTTTGGGGTACATCTTTGAACACTACTCAGACTAGGGCATCTATGGAGACATTTCAGAGCAAGAGCAGACTAACTTGTAAAAGGGATAGTGGGTAAAAGTTGAGGTCTAAGATATAGGATGGAGACCCTTTAGATCTAGTGTCTATTGTAAGAGAGACATTTTCAAGTGAAGGTTATTTTTAGTTCTGCTATTGTTTAGTTTTTCATTGTTTCATGTTGAGGTGAAACTGTAGGTGCTGTAATTGAGCTAATCACACCTTCCAGTGAAAAAATCTGGAAAAAAAAATTTGCACCTCAAAAGTATTGTTGATTTGAATGTCACATTGTAAAGGGACTAAGATTTAAAAAAAAAAAAAAACTTTCCTTCCCCTACCCCCCAATCTTTAACTAATGTTTCATTTACCAGATACAGGTAATTATATGTATGGCCCTGTGTAACATGATTTCATAGAGGGCACGGAAATTGTGAAAATACTCCCAAACACTAAACTTCTATTTTTTTTTTTTTTTTTTTAAAAGGAAGCTTTCAAGGAGGGAATGAATTTTACCAGTAACCTGAGTCAATTTTAGTCAGTGTCATTCCAGCCTTGCAATTGACTATTTGTACAGGTCATTCTGTGCAAACGCCATGAAACTCAATACTTTGCCATTTTGTCATGAATTTTCTTAAAAAAAAAAATACACAAGGCCCTAATTATATGGCTCCCATCACCATAGTACCCAAACAATAGTTCAGGTTGCAACTCTTCAGCACCTACATAAAAGCTTGATTTTAATTTATTTAAGGGATATACTATTGTGTCTTTTCATTACGAAAGACCTGAGGAGAGGTCCAGGGGACAGAAAGAAGGCACTTTCATTACTGGGAGATGGGCACAGAAGTTGAATAAATTACTTTGATGTGTTTTTTTGGTAGTATCTCAAACAGATTTGACAGCAGCTGTCACTTCTTGTAGGATCTACATCTCTTCTGGCATCTTTGACAACTCAATACCAAAGAAAAATTAGACTGGGAAAAGCCAGGCCCCACCCCAAAAAGCCATTCTTAAAACTCTAGTGGACTTTATTGGAATATAAGCATTGACAGGTAAAAAACAAAAATACCACAGTTTATTATTAAACAATTACCACCACCGCAGTCAGTAGTAACAGATTAGGTACATTAATAACAAAATCTAGTTCCTGTGCTTATACAAAATGTAAACAACTACTGTAGCAGTTAATATTTAATGGTTACTGTCATATGAAATACCTGGAATAAAAATTATTCAGCTTTCCTTACAACCTTGAAAAATTCTATGTTATCATTTAAAGTCCTTAGCGCACAAAGAGGTCATCACTCTGAACAGAAGACAAAAGGTGCTGAATCAAGGCAACTGTAACATTAACTGCTTTTGATACTGAGGTACTGAATCAACTCAGTTTGCTTCCACCTACTATAGTGATTGTATTGACATTTTAACTGAGCAGCAGTTCAATTAACAGTATGGAGATTACAAAAATATACATAGTATATAAATCCCCTGATCGGGTGCAGGGAAAAAGAACGCCGTTGTGGTGAACTGAAATGCAGTGGTAAGGCATGAATCCAGCCACCAGGAAATAAAGGGGTAAGACCTAGGAGGATGCTCTCTTCTGTTCAGAAAAGGGAGATTCATAGACTTCCATTGGTGGGCAGGTACAAACCAGATGCTGATCTCCATAGATGTCATCGATTCGAGCAATTGTGGGCCAAAATTTGCTTTCAGGCTTCACAAATGGCTAAATACAGAAAACGTGTTTAGAATTGGTGAGGTACCATTCATTAGCTCAATGTCTACCCAGGATGCACTAGCATCATTTAGGTATCAAAACATAAGATCAAAGGTCTGCCCGCTCCTTTGAAAGACTGCCCTATAGCAGTATAAGCTTGCATTCCTCATCTCAAAAGGGCCTCATATGACTGTAAAGCAAACAACTTCCCCCTCCCCGCCAGAATCTAAACAGAGTTCTTTGCGATAGAGTCTGTGTAGTGCCTAAGTCCATAGAACTCTGATCTTTTATTAGGGATCCTAGCACTACTGTAACACAGAAAACCTTGCACACAAGGAATGGAACTGAGGGGATTCCTACCTAGCTTCTCTCAGGGGCAAGGGTGGGGTGTTAGAAAGCCGGGGTAAGGTAGGTAGAGAGCATGTTTTGCAGAATGCTGAAGTCAAACAGTACTTATCTCCCTGTTTAGTGAAAGGAAAATAGTACACTTGCTATAGATCATATCTAAACCATTAAATTAAAGTGTGTAAATAGGATAAATATTAATTAGATTAGTTGGGTTTACTAAAATATTCTCCATGTCTAGGCTCAAGAGATACTGCCAGACTAACAACCAACCAAGAACAGAGCCACAAACTAATGAACATTGGTAATTAAGAGATACTAAGATTAAATAGCTACTTACTAGTGGGAAAGCTGCTACTTCTCTGGAATAAGGACGATCCCAGTTAGGGGACGTAATGCAAGTCAGAGTGTGTGGCGACATCTACAACAGAATAAAAGCTAGTTAAAACATGCAGGAGAACTGGATTCAGTGAAACATTTCAGTCTACAGACCCCCACAAATCCATATATTGCTGATACAACATCTTCAATAGTTCAGATTAGTGTTGAGAGGATACAGCATGTTTAATGAACAAACAAAAGATGAATTTAAAAAAAGGAAATGGACTGAAGTGATTCAGAATATCCATATACAATTTTTTTTCAGCTTTAGTATAGAGTTTACATTACTTCAGAGATGAAAATAAAATAGGAAAGTGGAGAGAGGCTGGAGCATGATGCAACTGGTTATAGTTGTGGCCATGAATTTTTGTTCCTTTTGCCTTGCTAGATTTCTGAATACAAGAACAGTAGCAGTAATCAGATTCTTCTCCACTCCATAACTTTGGTGTTTGGCAGCTGTATTCCTCATTCCCATTACAGTACAAGTTCCAACCCATTTAACTTTGGGGGAGGAGGAGGAGGAGGTGGTGAGGGGGCAAGAGAGACTTCAAGCTACACCGACTCTTCTTCAGGTCTAAGAGCTCTGTGCAGCTCAAAAGCTTCTCTTTCACCAACCAAAGTTGATCCATAGGGGATATTACCTTGTGTCTCATCTCCTGGAACCAATGTGGTTACAACCCCAATACAAAGAAAAAATAAGTCAGGTATTTAAAAGCCCAGTGCAACGTTAGAGAAGGTGCAATCAACTTGAAACACAGAATGAGTTTTCAAAGATGAGTTACAGGTAGTTTTGAGTACTATATGTGCTCAAGTGCCTCTTCCAATTTTTATGTTTTTACGATCAAGTTTTGGGGTTGGTTGCCTCCTCTGAATAAGTGAGTGTCATTCACTCATTACTATGTAAAAGACCAAGAAAATACAAACATGAAAAACTAAAATCATATACACACTGTTCACAAACTTTTCAGAATTTTTTCTCCAGTCTATCAGATAGTCACCATAGACAGGACTTCTGACTAGGTCAAGTCTAAAAGATTTCAGGGAAAAGCATTTAAGTTGATGGAACCCTTTAAATGCACCAAAGATCTGTGAAATTTAGACTAATATTCACTCAAATTTGCACATCAATGAATGTTTTATTCCTTCACTGTTTCATATTCTCATTTGCATACAATAAGTTTCCTACAGTACTGAAAATTTCAGAATTTTTTTGGTAGCACTACAAATAAGATGACTTCAAACAGCAGCAATGGAGACAGTGGCGTTGTGAAGTTGGACTGAATGTCAGCTCACCTTTAATGGGTTAACCCTGGAGTCCATTCTGCCTTCCTCTATTTCAGCAATTTCTTGACGAATGTTGATCATTGCATCACAAAATCTGTCCAGCTCTGCTTTGTCTTCAGATTCCGTTGGTTCAATCATAAGGGTCCCTGCCACTGGCCAGGACATTGTTGGAGCATGGAAGCCTGAATAAAAAGGAATCCCATCACTGATTATGGAGTACTTGTAAACCAGTAAGAGTATTAACGAGCAACTGATGTGTTTGGTTTTCATAAAAGCTGAAAAAGAAAGTTCTTAATTACAGTTGCTTTACACAGACCTTCACTCATTAGTGTCAACAGACTAAAAAACATACAGCTGGGCAACATGCCAGGGGGCATATATGACAGAAGTTAATCTCAAAGCACACCAGTCTCAGTCCAAAAGGAAAACCACCAATTTCAAAGTATTGTCTACAGTACATAGAAAGCCAGAAGTCTTCTGACTACATGAGATGTGAAAGCCTGAATCATTGGCCTTCTTTTTGGTCTGGTGTTCAAAGCAAATAATTTCTTCCCAAAAGCAATATTTCTGGCCTCTTCCCTTCACATCCATCCTTGCAGTCAGTCAGTCACTTTTTCACCCTCTCTTACGACAGGCTGTCAGACAGATTATGAAAGTTGAGAATGGTGCAGACCTTCTGTTCCCTGTAAGCTGCGCAGTTGGGGGGCTGCCCAGGAGAGATTCAAGTACGCCATAGTTGATTAGCAGAGCCAGGCAAATCCAACAGAATGTGTCCAGGTGTTTCCCCCCTCAAACAGCTGCTGCCGGGACCCTCCTGCTGGCTATGTGGGGGGAGGGGGGAAGTGAAAGGAGGGTGCTGATGTCAAGATGTCTCCCTCCCCCAGCCCCTGTACCCCATCTCCACAAACAAGGGTAGAGGGGATGGCTCAGGACTCACACCAGCTCTCAACAAGCCTTCAGGTGAGTGTGTGCCTTAAAGAGACAGTGCACGGTCTCAGAGACTTCCCCAGCAGCCAGAACACACACACGCGCACACACCCTACCTCCCAACACTTGTTACTTCTTGGTACTTCCTGCAATGTACATATATTCTGTAATTTTATTCTTTCAAAGTGCTGTTGTTTTAGTTTTTTGACTGGTATGTGCATTTCATAATTTTTATCTCACTCTTAACCTTAAACTTAATTCTTTGAGTAGTGAGTTCTAAAATGCCTAACTTGTCCTGGCTAGAGTAATTATCCCTATTGGTAACTTTTTAAAAATATATATTATACAGTAAAAGCAGTTTTATCCAGCATGTTGGGGGAATGGGGGTGCCGGTAAGTGAAAAATGCCAGTTAACTAAGAGGGAGAGTGTTTGGGTGCATGGCTGAGGGGGTTGGGGGGAGCGCAGGCTCTGGGAGAGAGTTTGGGTGCAGGAAGAGGCTTGGGGCAGCGGGCTGGGGCACAGGAGAGGGTGTGGGATCCAGGGTGGCGCTCACCTCGGGCAGGTCCCCACAGCTTCTGTCCCAGCTGCTCCTAGGCGGAGGCACGGCAGACTGCTCTGTGCTCTGCCTCCGCCACCCCCGCAACTCCCATTGGCCGCGGTTCCCAGCCAATGGGAGCTGCAGAGCTAGCGCTCAGGGTGGGGCAGGGGGGCAGCATGCGGCGCCACCTGCTGCGCCTCTGCCTAGGAGCAACCGGGACAGGTTGCCCCTTGCGGGGACCCGCCTGAGCTGAGCGCCCCCTGGATCCTGCACCCCAACCTGCTGCCCCGAGGCCCCTCCCACATCCACACTCCCTCCCCGAGCCTGTGCCCTGCACCCTCTCCTTCCCCCCCAACCCTCTGCCTGCCCCACACCAACCAGACTATAAACTGGAAGATCAGAAATGCCAGTTCATAGAGCTTTATCTGGCACTTCACCAACCAGAAAACAGCTTTTACTGTATCTAGGTTTTCTGTTTCTACTGGTGGTGCACATTCGCACATTACCTTGGAGCACTTAACAAAATGTATTCCGCACATGGGTGGAAAAAAAGTAGAGGGAACATTGGTGCAGACGTGGGGCACCAAGCGAAAGGAAGATAGCACCACTGTAGGAGGGATTGGGTGAGGTAAAATGAGTAGGCTAGTAACTGTCCGGTTGTCACTATTTTTAAGTAATCCAGGTCTAAGCCACCTTGGAAGAAGCTCAACTGGAACTTCTACCAACCAGATGGATCCACATCATAAATACTGAAGCCATTACCTATCTATTTTCAAATGGTGTGATGTGCTCTTTCCCGGACAGAAGCAGATCACTACAGCGAGCAGGGAGGATTTTTTTCCTGGTACCAAACAGTTAAAACTGATTTTAGGATTAGTTATTTTATTGAAAGCGACAAAGAGTCCTGTGGCACCTTATAGACTAACAGACGTATTGGAGCATAAGCTTTCATGGGTGAATACCCACTTCGTCAGCCCCTTTGTCGCTTTTTACAGATCCAGACTAACACAGCTACCCCTCTGTTATTTTACTGAGAATCTCTTACAGGATGGCATTTTAGAGACAGCTGCCCATGTTAACTTAGGAACATAACAGTTGCTATAAAGGATCAGACCAGTGACAGCGGTCCATGTAGTCCAGTATCTTGTCTGACAGTAGCCAGTTGTGGATGCTTCAGGAAGGTGCAAGAAATTGCATAATGGCTAATTAAGGAATACTTTGCCCACAGTGGAAGTTTCTTCCTAACCTCCATCAGTGGCTGACCTATGCCATGAAGCATAAGAAAAGTTTAAGGATTTAAACTACTTAACATAACTATAGATGCTCTCATTTTCCATACAGAGGTTTAACCTTGTTTGAATCCCACAAAGTTCTTGGACTATGCCAGATCCTCAGATCCTGTCTGCATGTGCCCTGCACAGCCCAGGAGGGGGCTGCAAAGTTAACAGTAAGTCCCTTTTGCTCTTGCCTGGTGCAACAAAGAACAGCATCTGTGCTGGTTGCCCATAGCTCCAAGGCGGCATTCCAGCAGCTGGAGATTGTCCAAAAACAGTCAATGTAAGGGGATAAGAGGGTGGTGGTATAGGAGCCACTATGTTGCTACAGAACACTAGAGGACTAGAATCTTAATGTAGCCCTTGAAGGTAGGTTTAAGAAATTTTAGTCTTTACTGCTGTAAATGCCATGTCCTTTTAGGACTCTCTCACCATAGTCCTGAAGCCTCTTTGCAACATCCACAGCTTCAACATTTGCTGTTTTCTTGAAGGGTCTGGCGTCCAAAATAAATTCATGAGCTACATAACCTGTAAGTGAACAAAGGTTACATACTGATCTCACTTGTTGAAGAACAGAGCAGAACTGCACATTGGCCTCAATTTTAATACCACATTTCTGTTCCTGTGGCTTTGTGGAGTACGCATCTCAAGGATGCCCAAGGACTGTCCAGTTGGAGACTGCAATTTCACGAGTGCACATTTAAGAGACTATGTGAACTACAAGTGTATTTGAATATTTATTTGCCACACTTTTAAATGATTACTTTTAAAAACAAATTTCCTTGGTACACATACAGAAACACTTTGTGTTGGAGCGCATTAGATTTAGCAAGAGAAGAATCAGACAAATGCTCAAAGCAGCTCCTCTTATATGTGAGCATATCCTCCCAAGGTATATTCTTATTATGTACATGCCTTTCCTCCTGTACAATTTAGGTTAAGTACATTTTCAGGCCTGTCCAATAATTAAGCAGGACTGTACTGCCACATGATTAGTGTTTGGCTCATAAGCTCCCCAGGTCAGCAGGTCCTGAGAAAGGAGCATGCTCAAATTCTGAAAGAAAACAGTAGCTCATTTTTTTTTGAATGACCAATATTGAGAGTTGCTAATGGGCTGAGGAAGAAAATTGTATTCAGCCTTGCCAGAAAAGCAGGATTATTAATATCTCAGGCCCTTGGGTGAGTAACAAGGGAAAGATCATGGATTCTCCAGAGGAAAATACTTTCTTCCAGGCTTTTTGTGCAAGTGTGACCCGAGACCCCCAACTACATTGCCATCACCATTCCAGAAAAATAGGGTTACTCTTGAATAGAAGATTGAACATTTCACTTCTGAATCTTTCAAAAACTTGAGATTTAGCTTTGTATTTCTGTGAACTACATTTTTAAAATACTGCCAGCAGCTTTAATCAATCTTTACTCGCTTTAAAGTAAAGTATGTACATAGTTACAGAGTATATGGAATGCATTTTGGACATTTTAATGCCATTCAATTGAAACAGGGAAGAGGCAGTCACAAAAATAAGATCTTTCTTCTACTGACTTGAAACTTGCAATCTGATATTCTTCACAATTTCTGCCCTGCCTTAAGGGGAAAAAAAGAGTGGGTAGGCAATAGCTGAACCATTCCCCAAAGAGGTTACATTTCATAACAAAAGTGTTAGGGAACTGAAACAGATCTGGATTAGTCTCCTAAACCAGCCATGCATCACCACAGACATTTTTTAGGGTGGTAATAGTGGGTATTGAACAAGAAATCATTTAAAATTCTCTTTGCTTACTGTGCTGCATATTATATTGAATTACTACAGTCTCACCTCAATGACTTCCTATTTTTAACAGTTTTTTTCACTATTTAAATTAAAATAAGACTTACTTGCCAATTTGAGGAGAACAATCTCTGGTTCAAAGACAGGCAGAAGACTCATTTACAACTTTTAACATCGTTGCAACTAATTACCAAAAGTGCACTTTTCACCTCTACCCATACCTTAGCTTCATTTTGGCTCCTGTCTAGGATTAGCACTAACTAGTTATTTTCCTGTGTATGCACTGTTTTTCAATATGTGCTGGGACTGAAAACCCTCACATCAGTTTAAAGCAAACACCGCATCTACAATCCAAAGTGCTATAGGACATGCTGGGAGAAACCAGAATGTCAGGAGACAAAGTAAGCTCAATACTTGCCTCTTGCCCCTCTGAAAAGGACTTTGTAGTGTTTCTCTAGTCTTTTTGCCATGTAGTTAGCATTTAATATAGCAATCTCGGAAGCATGTTTAAGACCCTTTCCACCCATCATCTGAAAAGAGCAAAAACACTATAG
Organism: Terrapene triunguis; assembly: GCF_002925995.2. Lineage (NCBI taxonomy): Eukaryota > Metazoa > Chordata > Testudines > Emydidae > Terrapene > Terrapene triunguis. Next base: position 2,043,400 of record NW_020699449.1, on the reverse strand, counting down.
AATACAGGTCTGAAACAACCCCTTACCCATAAACAAGGAACATAGTCTCATAGCTTAACACGTCAGTTCATAAACTCACTGACACACACGGCATTTCCTGTTTCACCTACCCCTCTTTTGGAAGGGCTGAATCCAAGACTCACTAAAAGCTCGGATGCTCCTCAATGATTAGCGTGAGCAGCTCTAGCACCACACTCAGATGATACTTAGTTTTCTTTCACATTAAATTGACAAAAAAAACAAACTGGGCACGTTCCTTCATATGAAGGAATTTTGGTGGACAAATAAGGATCTGTTTTCTGTTTAGCAAACAGGCTAATTCACAAAACAAGGAACTTTCCACAGCCCTTAAATAGCTTTAAAATGGGTAGAAGAGAGTTGCTTGGTGGGACAGGGTCAAATGCACCCCTGGATTTCCAAAATGCTGTTCACAGCCTCTCTCACTCCATTTGGCGAGCAGCCCATAGAGGCTGTTGGTTTATTATCTATTCTCAGTATGAAAGAGCAGGGAGATGCCTACACGTAAAATAATATGCTCCAGTGTGAATATTTCAAAATTGGAATCAGCTTACAATACCAAGCATCATTACACATCTTTAGGATAAATATAGGAATTAGGCTCATCTTAAACTCAAGGATCTGAAGTACATTTTTAATAGCATTTACCAAATAAGTGTTAAATTAGCCCATGATTCTAACCATGTGTCAGTAAGTTTCAGTGTTCCAAAATATTTGAATATAGACAAACACTAAAGCCAAGTTCTCATGTACCCTAACCAAAGCTAATCAGATTTGATTTTCATAGGTTAGTAAGATTTCACTGAAGACCATTTTTGTCTCCTGAAGAAAAACGTTTCAAGAAAGTTGCATTTACTAGCTGTGGAGTGATTCTAACATTTTTGAACACAATGCTGCAGCATATTGAGACAAAGTAGGTAAGAAATTCTGTAAATAAGAAATTAATTTACTATTGCCAAGAAGCTCCCTGAAGAACATGAAAATCGGATGATTCTGAAAAACAGTGGGAGGACAAGCCTCTTTCTTGGACACAGTCTAATTATACATATTGTTATAACTCTGGCCTCAAGAAATATTAAAAGGCAACAAACAAGGACATTAAACAAGTTGCATATGTTCATTTATGGCACTAGTTCATTGTACTGCCCTCACTATCTATAGAAGCAGCACCCCCAAAGACAGCAAGAATCCCAACATGAAATTTATTCCTGAAATCTGCTCTAGGACTTCTAACAGAGGCACTGGTTGTTTTGTGGATTGTGTGCATGTCTTCTTGGGGGAAAACTGCATTAAACAGCCTAAGAACATTCTACTTGCCCAGGTGAAATAATTTTTTTCCTTTGACATGTGAGTAAAGTATAACTCCTTGAGGTGAAGGGCAAGTAATCAGATTTTGTACTTGGGTTAGAAAGTTTTCCTGGGCATTTTGCAAGACTACCATATACTGTATCTGAAATTAGAATGTGTGAATCAATGCCACCATTTTCAATGACCTTGTGAACCCATTTGAAAGCATGAATGTTGGATAGGTCTAAAATACTCAATTTCACCTTCCCAAATGTAGAAATGCCACACTGGGAAAATAAACAGATCCTTAACTGATGCTGGGGAAGAAAATCTACGCACCTTGATATAGGCCCAGGAAATAGGCAATATAGCACTGGAGCCCCAAGGGGCAGCACTAATTGTACCCAAAGGGCATGCATCCTTATCAAGCTGTAGCGCAACGACAGGATGGGTAGGCAGATAGGGCACCAGATGATTCTTCCTGAAACACAGATACATTGATTTTAAAACAAACACATTGCTGAATCATTTTGGCTAGCTTCAGAAGAGGATTCCCACTTTTTTTAATCTGTCAGGACTATCAAGTATAGAAATCCACTTTAATGATTTCCATGCCAGTCTACATTTCCTTTATCATTCACTCCAAATAGAATCAATTGCTGTGGTGAGTTTTGCAAGATGGACACTAGTTCATCAAAGATTAGACTGAAGACAGCTTACTTAAAAAATAAATCTGAGCTGGTAAACTAGTGAGAGGTTCCATATTAAATTGCCAGTTCCTTACCCATGCCTATTTACTGTTGCAAACATAAGCCCAACACAAATCCTTGTTCTTTCCTAGACTGGTTTTTGCCCGGATCTGAGCACAGATTATCAAGACTACAGCAAAATCATGCTGTTCCCTATGTCACTCCATTATTGCAATGGTTTTCCTTATCCTATCTGTTTTGCTTATTGGTGTAACTATCATCAGGACCAAACGTTTAAGACCCTTCATGTTGGAAGAAGTCAACGGGTTTAACAAGCAGGATGATTGTCTACACACACTTGCTTATACAGTACACATTTTCCATGTGGCGCATGGCCTATGGTTTCATTATTTGCAAACTAAACACCAGGTCATTGCACATGTTATTCTAGAATGATGGAGTTCTCCCCCTTCACCATAGAATCATAGAATCTCAGGGTTGGAAGAGACCTCAGGAGGTCTCTAGTCCCACCCCTGCTCAAAGCAGGACCAACCCCAACCTGAGGAACATTGGACTAGTCATTGGGGACGGGTGAAAGGAGAAGAAATGTAGAACAGAGAGATGCAGTAAGGGATGGGGTAAGTTTAGGGTTAGAAGAAAGACTGGGAAAACTGTACAACTCCAGATGTGCACCCACAATCAACATTTTATAGCAGCTGTGGGTAAAGTATGCAGTTTTTCCTTGAAAGTCACCAGCCTTTCCTCCCTAAGTAGGCCCTTTAATGCAGCTGACCATGGTTGCAACTTGCATAGACAGACTCCAGGATCAATATCAGCCCACCTGCACAAGCTTCTCTTCCCTACTGCTGGGACATTCCTTATAGCTAGTCAAGGAGTCACCAGTAAAAGATTGCACCTACCCAGAGCAGCATGTAGCCTTCTAAGGAGTAAGAGAAAACAAAACAAACAAACAAAAAATATGAAGTGAACAAGAAGTCTAGAGAAGAAACTTCCAGGATACTGGATTGTGCAAGGGGACTATGGGAGCATCCATCTGCTAATCCATCACAAAAGGATGGCGAATCGCTACCACAGTGAGGCAGATTTGTTAGCAGCATTTAACTAAAAACTAACTTCTGATATGCCTGGCTCCAGAGTCACCAAGGGTGGTTGCTTGTCAAGACTCTAATGCACTGGCTGAGGGATATGTGAGCACAGTAGTGATATGAAGACAACAATACAATGGTATTCAAATGCCAGTCTTAAATGCCTTAGAATAGAAACGTACACAACTGCCAAAACTAAGCCTCTCCCAAATCAATGCTAGTGGCTCTTACTCTCAATAGAATTGCTATGTACAATTAACTAGGGTCCCTTCTCCTCCAAAGTCAATTTAAGAGCTAGAGCCTGATACTCACACTCCAATTGGCCCCATTCCAGGTCCTCCTCCTCCATGGGGAATACAAAAGGTTTTGTGAAGGTTTAAATGAGAGACATCAGATCCATAGTCTCCAGGGCGACACAGACCCACCTGTTGGAGAATCACCACCAAAAGCTCAAGTGCTGTCTCCGAAAATATATTTTTCCATATACAAACTGATCTCATCACTGCCATTTGACACTCTAGGAGAAAGTTGCATCTGTTAATGACCTATCAACATGCTTTAGTGTCATTTCTTCAATTTGTGCTGGTTTTCTATGCAAAAATGAGTAAAATTATTAGATTAATTTTGTTTTCCTTTACAAGGTCATATCCATTAAGTATAGGAAGGTTTAGCATCTTTTACAAATGTTAAATTCCTAACTAAATGTGTAACAGACACCTAGATCAGATAAAGGACTTTAGACTTAAAATTCAATTTACTATTCTGGCCTTTCAGATACTTTTTATAAACATCTTTGAGGCAAATGAGAATATTACAAATAATTCTACGCACTAGACTTCTGGTCATTCAGCATGTAGCCCATTTTAAATTATATTTGTAACATATAGCAATTTCTTGCATATCTTTGTGAGACCTTAGTGAACTAAGTTTAAGTATCTTTGGGATTCATTGTTTTAAGTTAATGGTTTTGTATGATTGTGTTCTACTCCATGGGGGAGGGCTACCAAAGCTCTATCAGGAACTAAAAACAATAGGTGGTGATTAAGACAAACCAGCCAGGTTGTAGCCCTTCCAGGGAGGTATCACCTCCTGGGAAGCCTTGCATATAGTATTTCAAACTGGATTCTCCAGAGACTAACAGACAAAGAAATGACGTTTGGATAAAAAGCTCGAGTTTTAACTTTCTCAGGGCCTTTCTTTTGATCCAACAAGTCAACAGGACCGTCGAAGAGGAAACAACACTTGCGAAGGGATGGAAGGACTTGACCTGTGAGGGCCCCATAAGACTAATGGGTGACCTCTGGCAAGCTTTTTTGTATGTATGTAGGTTCTTTTATTGTTTTGAATATGTTTTCTCTCCAATACTTTCACCTTAATAAATGTGCTTGCTTATCAAGAGCTGTGTGATAACTTGTAACTGCAGGCAATGATGCTGTTCACAGCCTCTGGAGAGAAAGCAAAGCATAGACACTGGGCTGTTTAGGCTGCCTGGCTTGCTGGAAATATCACAGTGCAAGGCAGGGGTCTGTTCAGCCTTGAAAACCCTGGGTCAGGAAGGAGAGAGATTCGGATTTCTGCCCTGAACTGTGACAATATTTTTTACATCCAATTTCTACTGGTGTTTTTGGTAACCTCAGTTTCTTTCCAAACATTTATGGTATATCAGTCTTATGGTGAAGCTGTGGTAGAGTTGAAAATGTGAGAACTGACATTTGTTGTTTTTCTGGAAGTTACCACCATCAACACCAATAAATAGCTAAAATTGGTTTAACAGATTCACACCTGGGCATTCATGTTTGCACCATCTAGGTAAACCTGGCCTCCATGTTTGTGAATCAGGTCACACACATCACTGATATCCTCTTCAAACACACCATTGGTGGATGGGTATGTGATCATGATGGCTGCCAAGTTATCTTTGTGCTTATCCACCTTTAGAAAAGGAGGGAATATACAAGGTTACTGGAGGGTCAAAGTTCTCTTCAGCAAAATCCTTTATAAAAATCAAGTAGTTACTGTCACCACCACAAGTGTTTTACATGCTGAAAACAAGTTTACCCATCTCATCCAGCAAAATTGAAACTGCCAGTCACCCTCCCTGGCACATGATCTTGGTGCTAAGTTGTAGACTTTGGGGAAATTTAATGATCTCTAAGAAAAAAAAATGTTTATGCAAATTTTCGATCATGACAAATGTCTGGTTAATGAAGTGAAAGCTGTTGAGCTCTACTTTTCCTTCAGAAGCATCTATGTAGAAATGTTTGTTCTTTACCAAGACTAATTTAAGCCAACGATAGTGAGGGAAAAGTAGTATGAAAAACAGTTACTTGCCTGTACAGCAATGGCCATTCGAGATGTATGGCACACACATCCATTCCACCATACAAGTATGTGTGCACCCTATGCAGTAGAGTCAGAGACTTTGCCGGCAGTACCACGAGGCAGCACATGTGCCCCTGCCATTCTTGTGTGTGGAGCCAAGGACATAAAAAGGGGCATGACACCTTTCACACAACTGTCCGTCTAATACCCACAGTACCAGGGAAGGTGGGACAGTTGTGGAATGTATATGTGCACAATACATCTCAAAGAACAACAACAAGTTACTATACACTACTACAGGGAAGTAAACAGGTTTTTTTCCCCTCCACCCTGTAGTGAGGCGGTGTGGCTCTCTGCCGTTCCGGAGAGGGAAGAGCCCGTCCGGAGGTCGGAGTGGGCGGAGCTAGGGAGCTCTGAGCCCGCCCCTCAGAGGGTCAGGCGGCGACCCGCAAGTATAAAGGCTCGCCCTCAGAGCTCAGTAAGGCTCCAGCCGCCAGAGAGACCAGACGTCTCCAGCCTAGCTCGTGACTGGGAAAACTCTGTGGCCCAAGGCGGCCGCCAGGACTGGCCAGGCCTGCCCTGCCCTGCACCCGCTACCCGGGAGAGTTGCCGGGCCTGCCCTGCGCCCGCTACCCGGAAGAACCTATGGTGCTGGACCCCCCAGAGGACAACACCCAGACCCAGGTACTACCTGAGGGGGAGTCTGGAAGTAGCCCGGGGGCAGCCGACCCCAGTCTGGCTGCAGCACTGCCAGAGCCCATGTCAGTGTGTTGCGGCCAGGATCCCCACTGACTATGCAGCGGGTCTTCTGCTGCTGCTAGGGCCCCGGGCTGGGACGCAGTGGAGTGGGAGGGCCTGCGTCCCCCCTGCCACCCAACCCGTGGGTGGCAGTCTCCCCCTCTCCCAGGCCTTTGGAGGCTTGGGGCCTACTGTTGTTGCTCAGCCCTGACTGAGGGCTTGAGCTCTGACTCTGCATTGCCCCGCCCTGACCTAGGGCCTGGGCTAGCTATTAATTGTACTGCTCCTGCTCAGCCCTGCCTGAGGGCCTGAGCTCATGACTCATTGTTGCCCGCCCTGGGGCCTGGGCTACAGTGTTTATTTCAGTTACCGCAAGGGCTGCCAAGGGAGACCCCCGCAGACAGACTAATTCCCCGAACAATAACTGTATGTAGTGAGCCGGTGTGGCTCCCTGCCGCCCCAGAGAGGGTCAAGCCCCAGTTAACCCTTGTACACACTCCCTTGAGTGATTATGCAGATACATTCCACTGCAGGTGATTCACGAGCAGTTTCCTTAGAGATGATAGGACTTGAAAAGAGACTACAGCACTGACTTTCCAAAGATGGCATTGCCCCGGGAAGCTGGAGTGACAGTGTAGTGTCTGAAAAAAAGATATGTACCAACAACCATGTTGTTGCTGCTTTGCAAATGTCTGCTATCGGTATGTTACTTAAGAAGGCTGATGAAGTGTAACGAACCCTAGTGGAATGGGCTGTTGTTCTCTGAGGAGAGGAAACCTTGATACAGTCAGAAATCCAGTGAGATATATGCTGGGCTGTAACTGGTTGCCCTTTCATCCTTTCAGTGAATCTCCTAAACTTTTTGTAGCCTCAGCTGAAAGATTTTGTTGCAGTCCAGATAAGGATAAAGCCCTCCAAATGACTAAAGTGTGAAGCTTCTCTTCAGTTTTGCTAGAATGAGGGTTTTTGGGGGAAAAAACAACACTGGAATATGAATGGTCTGAGGTGAAATGCAGATACAACCTTAGACATAAGCTTCAGGTGTAGCCTAAGAAAAACCTTACTTTTGTGAAATGTCACGGAGACGGAGTCAGCTAGCAGTGTCTCAAGCTCCAACACCCGTCTTGTGGAAGTAATTGCTACCAGAAAGGCTATTTTTATTGACAGCAATGATAATGAAGTTGTTGCCAAAGGTTTGAAAGGGAAACCCATTAAACAGGACAAAACTAAATCCAGGTCCCATGAGGGTACAGGATCAGAGACTGGAGGGTACATACGAATAAGACCCTTTAAAAGTTCTCAGACAATATTAAAGGCAAAATAGCGAAGTATCCCCATGGAAACACGGTTTTGGGCACCACATTTTAAGAAAGATGTGGACAAACTGGAGGGAACCCGACCTATAAGAAAGTTCAAAAAATTAGGTATGCTCACTCTTGAGAAAAAAAGACTGAGCAGTCTTCAAATGTATTATGGGCTGTTATAAAGAGGATAACGATCAATTGTGTTCCATGTCCATTGAAGGTAGGACAAGTAGTAAGAGACTTAATTTGCAGCAAGGGAGATGTAAGTTAAATATTAGAAAAAAAAATAATCTTATTCTAGGGATAGTTCTGGAATAGGCTTCCAAGGGAGGCTGTGAAATCCTCATCACTGAAGGTTTTTTAAAAACAGGTTAGACAAACACCTGCCAGGGATGGACTAGATAACCTCTCAAGGTCCCTTCCAGCCCTATACTTCTATGAGCTCTAAGGCAGAAATCCCTATTTCTTTGTCCTCATGGAGAATGGGATACAGCTCGGGCATTTGTCTCTCACACATCTCTTGCCGAAACAAATGAGGCAACTCTTGTGCTTATCAGTGACACGGATAATAGCCCTGAATGTGGTACATTTTTTCAATCCAGGAGATTTCTGCATGACAACCCCCCCCCCCCCCCGCACCTCTCCCCCTCCATAAAGAGCTATTAACAAACTAAACTAGAACTATACACAGGAGAAAATTTCTTTCGAAGCTAACTGAGGCTCAAGAGTGGTGAGGAGCCCCAACTCTTGCCATGGGTGGTAAGAAGGAACTGAGAGGAAGGCGGCGGCCAGGCCCTTTTTATGCCTTCAGTTCCGCACACAAGGATGGCAGGGGCACGTGTGCTGCTGGCAAAAGTCTCTAACTCGGATGCATTGGGCACGCACACATCTACAGTGGAACGTATATGTGCACAATCACTTGAACAAGAAACGTAAGTTTAATCACATTTGAGAGAGATTTTAAACCAGCTGCACTCATTGGTTAACAAAATTGGTCTTTCACATTTTCTAGGAAATTGGCTGCCAGTCTTTTTTTCCTTCAGTGGCAATGATGATTTCAATACCTAACAACTCCAAAATATATTTTAAATATATTCTGCTACTTCTTTAGCTTCATCTGCAGCCAATCTATTCAGAGATGCAGAGGCAGTTGCCTAGCAACATCTTACCCAGCGTGGGACTGCTCTTCAGTAGATGAAGGTTAAAGTGCAGCTACAAATGTTTGAGAATCACATGAATATGCTTCATTCACTTCAGATACTGAACACAGGAAGGGGAGGAGACCCCAACAACTCTGCCATGAAAGAAGCTACAGTGTACACTCTTTCAACCATTTCTACACAAAGGATCCCCAAATTTAAAGAGGGCTTATAAGTTTAATGGCTTGTGTCTCAAATAGAAAGAAAAGGAAGAATGATTTATTCTTTTAAAGCAGGTATCTATTTATTTGCACCATTTTCCTGCATAACAGACAATCTGATACAGCTGCTAACAATCCATTATCCAGAGGGAAAGTTCCCACCCCCCAAAATAAACAGCAGATATGACACTCACCATTGCCTTTAGATGGGCAATATCAATGTTTCCATTTTTATCCACCTCGACTGGCTGAATCTTCATCCCTGCCATATGGGCACTTGCTGGGTTGGTACCATGAGCAGATTTAGGAATAAGACAAACCTGAGTGGAGAAAAATGTAAGTTCTAATTACATTGACTAACCATGAAATCCCAATGCAGTAAAACCCATCAAAAGGTGCATTTCATTATCAGACCTCCAGAAAAGGTACAAACAGAAGTACTACCTGTATTACAAGAATTCAACACAATTTTCATACAGCAAAATGTTTACATAAAATTGAAGCATCCAAAACCCACTACCATATTAACCGTTCATTTACTGAGTATTCCTCACACCGAGGGCCACTTTTGAAGAACACTTCCATTATAAGTTTCTACTTGCATGTGGTTTGTATTTCATCTCAGAAGGAATATTTATTACACACTAGTTTTGAGATATTAGTCAACCTCTATATACACAACACAACCTGGAGTGAACATATCTTAATTTCAATCTCATCTGAAGATTGAAAAGCTCTCCACTGTACCTCCCAACTCTCACTTCCCAGTCACGTCTATGTTTGATCTCTGGATGCAAGATAGAGCTTCTAAAGAACCATGGTATCTGGATGTAACAGAGAAATCTTCTTATATGGACAATAAAACTCAGTTTAAAAAAATGCAAGCTAGGAATAATTTGAAGATTAAATTACCTACACTGAAAGTGTTTTCATCTCTTGTTACTGAATGTACATGAGCATAATAAAACTCAGCTGCTTTTACGCATTTATGAATTTAGTTGACAAATTTGTTAGCCAGTTTTACTAAAACTCCACCATTTTGTAGAAGAATTAGGCAAAAACATTTTTCAAATTCATTACCAACATCAGGGGTGGGCAAACATTTTGGCCTGAGGGCCACATCCGGGAATAGAAATTGTATGGCGGGCAATGAATGCTCACAAAATTGGGGTTGGGGTGCGGAAGGGGGTGAGGGCTCTGGTTGGGGGTGTGAGCTCTGGGGTGGGGCCAAAAATGAGGACTTCAGGGTGTGGGAGGGAGCTCCAGGCTAGGGTGGGGGAGTGGAATGCGGGAGGTGGTGCAGACTCTGGGATGGGGTTGAGGAGTTTGGGATGTAGGAGGGTGCTCTTGGCTGGAACCAAGGGGTTCGGAGGGCAGGAGGGGGATCAGGGCTAGGGCAGGGGTGTGGGAAGAGATGCAGGCTCTGGCTGAGGTTGCGGGCTCTGGGGTGGGGCTGGGGATGAGAGCTTAGGGGTGCAGGCTCCAAGCAGCGCTTAGCTCAAGCGGCTCCTGGGAGCAGCGGCATGTCCCTTCTCCGGCTCCTACGCAGAGGCGCGGCCAGGCAGCTTTTTACACTGCCCCATCTGCAGGCACTGCCCCTGCAGCTCCCATTGGAGCGCCAGAGGGGGCCATTGGAGCACGTAGGAGCCGGAGTGGGGCCATGCCGCTGCTTCCAGGAGCTGCATGGTGCGACCCCCGACCCTGCTTCCGGCTGGAGCACCGGAGCGGGGCCGTGGTGTGGCCCCCAACCCTGCTCCCTGGCTGGAGCGCTAGAGCAAGGCAAGCCCCAGACTCTGCTCCTCAGCGGGAGCTCGCGGGCCGCCTTAAAATAGCTCTGGCGCGTGGGTCGTAGTTTGCCCACCGCAACCAACATCCATTGATGCTGCGTTAGTCTTCTCTGCAAATCATGAAGACAAGTCTTCTTTTATACACAGTGATGCCTGTAAACTCAACTCTGGATTAAACAGATTAAGTTTATAATTAAAATGAGTATGTAAATAACGCTACTTAATTTAAATTGAGTTAAAGTAGCTTATAATGAAGTGCCTTACAGTCAACAAGTAACATGCTTTCAAATTAAATGAAGTGCTGCAATATTTAAGATTTCTGCTTTTACACCATATAATTACAAAACAAATGTTAATAAAAATAGCCCATTTTTAAAAAATGAAATCCGAAAAACTTAATAAAAGAGAATCTACTATGGCACCAAGATAACTGTCCTGTTCGTAGTGACATATAAAATTTAACATCGCCAGGTGTACTGAAAAGAATGTAAGGGGTCCAATTCTCCATTGTACTGCACCTTATATAGTCATTTGCAATTGTGCTGCATAATTACAGAGTGGGTATAGAATGTTACATTTTGGCTGGGTAGTGTTTTACAACCCACTTGGTGTAAAGTGTAAATGATTAGATGTGATGGCTGCTTGCATCGCTCAGAATATTTTCCCCACAAGGGGGCACCAAATCAAAAGGAGGCTTACTCCGAAGAGAGCTTTTGGTCAGGGTTCTTTTGCTTTCATATTCAGCCACTGCAAAAAGCCAGATACCCCATGGCTGTGCACATCACATTTGTACTTTAGTACAGCCGTAGATAACAAGATACAGAGCCAGCTTTTACAGAAACTGGGAAAGAGATCAAACACACCAGATTACGTAGAAAGAACAAAAACTTAGGTGTTTCACTTAAACATACACACATCTTAGGCTCGCTGGAGAAATGTAAGCACTGAAGTACCTTTATATAAAAAAGAAACAACGTGAGACTGACACTGCTGTGTAACAAGTTTCAAAGAAGTCCAAGTGTTAATTTCAATTGTCCAAATTTTTCTAATCTTAACAAACGCTTCCTTCCTCATCATACTAAAGTTTATAAGAAAATATAGTAGGCATCCTGCTGCTAGGAAGCTGACCCTGACAACCTGTCTCTTCTCCTCTTGTACTCTGTTCTAATCTTGAAAGCCTGCCATGGGCTCTCTTTGAATATTGAACTCCACACAGATTGTACCTAGCTGCTTTCCAGACACACAGAAAATAATTTTATCCCTTACTGAGGGATCCATTATCAAGAACATTAACATTACTTTAAAGTGGTCTGATTTAAAATCTTAGTGCCATGGAAATCCTAAGAAAAAAAGTAGGTGAATATTGTGTCCAACCAAGACCAGAGACAGTTTTTGCTGTCAAGTTGTTGCTTCCCCAAAACAGCAATTCTGCATTAAAGCTATCACACCATGAACTGCATCATAGACTGCACCATATGCAACAGAAAACACACAATTTTAAAGAACACGAGTATATTCCACAACGTAATGTACTACCAGTCATTTTATTGCAAAATTATTTTGATTTCACTAATACTTGGCACATGCTGATCCGAATAACTTTAGAAAGGAAGCTCCTTCAAAAGGCTGTCTGCACAATTATCATCCTTCCTGGATACTTATGAGCACAGAGGAACTCAGAGGTATACAGAGAACTGGCTTGGGTATATTCTCGAATAGAAAGCAGACCAGAAGAAAAGAGAGCAGAAGAAAAGCCAAGGATAACAGCAAGATAGCAATCTTAAAACTCACATTTCATTTTAACTTCAGCTGCTGTTGAGTAAGTTCTCATGTAAGTAAAACCTGAAACTGCAGTAAATGATTGTCTCCCCTGGTGATAGATGAAATTCAGGTATCCATGCTGATATTAAATCTAACAATTAGATCTATCAGCTGCCTTCAATACCACTGGCCATGAGGCACTGTTCACTCACTTTCAAGCCCGAACAATAGATGACGGACTATTGCTCTTTGGTGATTTCATTGTTTTATCTAGAAAGATCCTAGAGGGTAGCCCTTGGCTCTATGGGCTCTCTACCATGGGATTCCACCTTATCACCCCTCCTGTTTGAGGTTGAGCTAATTAGGCATGAGTTTAAATGTTTTCAAATATGATTATACTGTTTTCTCCGTGTCATCTCACTCAGACTGTATGATTAAGTATTTCAGTGCATGGTAGCAACTGAGGCCTGGAGGAGAGTGAGCTGGCTGAGGCTCCATTCGGGGGTTTCTGAGGTGATTGGGTAGGATGGGGAAACTGCCACAGGATAAAGCAAGGACTGAGGGCACATCTGCTATCTGTCAAAATTCACAATGATGGGGGGAGGAAAGTGTCTTGTTAGACTTCCAGCTGCTCTTAGAAGTCATAGTATACAGTTTCTCAGCCTGTGGATTGAGACCAAATTCAAGGTCCACCTGCCCCTTTTGTTATGGCTAGATGGGAGGGAAGTCCCAAAAAACTTTCTATGTTAAGATGGGGTCACAGTATGGAAAAGGCTGAGAACCATGGATATAATAGGAATGAGCAGGACAGCTTTATTTGCCCTCAGCTACATCTGGTCAGGCAGTTGCAACCCTCTCAGGTGTGGACTTCATTACCACCATCCCATCCTTTGTCCACTGAAAAATCTACACTATCCAATGATGTTCATACCTAATGCTATAGACAGACATGACATTCCCTCCAAAACAAACCACACATTACAATTTTTTTTAATCTGTTCAGGTTATGATGTTACTCTTTACTGCAGGGGTGGGCAAACTTTTTGGCCCGAGGGCCACATCTGGATGAGGAAATTGCATGCAGGGCCATGAATGTAGGGCCGGGGCAGGGGGTTGGGGTGTGGGAGGGAGTGCAGAGTGTGGGAGGAGGTGCGGTGTGCAGGAAGGGGCTCAGGGAAAGGGTTTGGGGTGCAGGATGTACAAGGGGGCTCAGGGCAGAGGGTTGGGGTGCAAGGAGGGTGCAGAGTGCAGGAGGGGGCTCAGGGCAGGGGGTTGGGGGTGCAGGAGGGGTTCGGGGTGCAGGCTCCGGCCCAGCGCCGCTTATCTGGAGCGGCTCCGGGGTGGCAGCAGCGCGCAGCGGGGCTAAGACAGGCTCCCTGCTTGCCCTGGCCCCGCGCCACTCCCAGAAGCGGCCGGCACCACATTCCTGTGTCCCCTGGGGGAGGGGGAGGCAGAGGATTCCATGTGCTGCCCTCGCCTGTCAGTACCTCCCCCAAAGCTCCCATTGGCCAAAAGTCCTCCCCCGGGGCCGCAGGGACGTGGTGCTGGCCGCTTCTGGGAGCAGTGCAGGGCCCGCGGCGCCACAGGGGTGGCAATCCCGCGGGCCAGATCCAAAGCCCCGAGGGGCCGGATCCGGCCCACAGGCTGTAGTTTGCCCACCCCTGCTTTACTGCCTGTTCTAGTCAGTAGTATAATGGTTAAATATGATAAGAAAATGTTCTTCTAGATGCCTGCTATGTTGGTTAAGCTGTTTTTTCATGTTATTCCATGTGCCCCTTAGGGGATCTGAGGTACCATTGTAACTTGTTTATTATTAGATTTATTTTACAGATAAATAATTGCCCACTATTTAAAACTATTTCCTTAAGAAGTAGGGATTTCCCCCTCTAATTCTATGAAAGAAACATTATTATATCAATTTAAGGGTGTATGTTGACAGGAAGGAATTCTTTTTGGGGGTAGATTAAGTTTACATTATGAATGCTCAATTTTAGTGTTAAGACAGTAAGGCTAACAAGTTGTGTCCCAGGGCTCTGGAAGTTTCAGATTGAGGACATGCCAGTATCAGTCCACTCCCATCCTGCACCCCCACTTCATTCCTAATCCCTGCCCTCCCCTCCCGCGCCCCCCTTCTCCCCTAACCCCTGCACTCCCTTATGGTCCTGGCCTCCTGCACCTCCTCCTCATGTGGCACCCCAGGCACTGGGTGCAGCCAACCTCCTATCTCCAGCATGTGGCTGCATGTAGAGTGCAGCCCTTCCTCCTTCGGCCCTTCCCACCAGCCAGGGCACGTAGAGACCTGCCGCTGCGGTCCTAGCACCGAGGAGAGCCTGCTCCGGTGAGGATCATAGGGCCGTGGTCCTGCGGGGGGGGGGGGGGATGAGCACCCCGGGGGCTGGGGGGGGTACCCGGGCCCGGGGGGGGGGGGGGGAGGAGCAGGGAGAGAGGGAACCTGATGCCGCTAGGCCCAATCCTGTCTCCGCCCATGGGCAGCATATATAAGAGGCTTGGGGAGCCTAAGCCTCCCCCAAAAAGGCTGGCCACACAGGAGAGCAAATGCTGTGGATACCGCGTGGATCACTTCCCTTTGGAGGTGTGCCAGCCCACTGCCTCTGTGGCAGAGAGGAGCGAGGAGTGGGCAATGGGGCTGGCCTTGGGGGAAGAGGCAGAGAGGAGCAGACGGTGGGGGTGGCCTTGGGGGAGAGGAGGAGTGGGGCAGGGCCACGGTCTGGGTGCCAGTGGCTCCTCCCATTTCTAGGGAGCTTTCAGCGCTCGCATGTAAGCCTCTCTAAAAACAGAAGACTCACCCGCCGCTTATGGTGCCACCCCATTGTTGCACCCTGGGCGGCTCTGCACTGTGGGTGGCTGTCCCGCTCGCCCCACCCTAGTAACGGCCCTGGTCAAACTGAACTTATCTTTGGTACTTGTATGGCTCCTATTCTTGTAGTATTTGATCAATACATCAAATAATTGTGGGACTATCACCACAACACATTGCGAGGTACAGAAGTGCTGTTGCCCTTTGTTCTATATCGGGAACTAAGGCACAGCCTAAGTGACTTGGCCAGGGTCACCCAGGAAGTCTTTGGCAGAGCAAGGACTCTAGGTTTCCCAAATCTCAAGCTACCAACCTAATCACTGGACCATTCTTCCTCTAGAACGTATTCTCCAAACCATTTGCTCCACAAAGAGTTATGTCTCAGACATATTTTCACACTTACATTTCTATGACGTTCTCCTTTTGCATTTAAGTAAGCTTTGATTGCAGTCAATCCAGCATATTCACCCTGGGCCCCACTGCAAGAACACAAAGCCATTATCAAGTATGAACTAGAATGTCCGTGTAGTACTGTTTGTAACATTAAAACCATTCTTGCTCAAGCCATTCTTGGTGGATTTGATCAAGTTTAAGTAGTTGATAAAGAACAAATACAATCTATGTTTTAAGCTGCACATGCACAGGAGATACAAGACAAGTGCACACAGTTTATCAAGCGTACTGGGTGAAACATATTATAGTGATGTCACTAGCTTATATTCTATCAGCACTAGGACTGCAACAACATTGTAGGTATTGAATAGATTCCCCCATTTCTAACCACATAATACTAATTTAACTAACAAACAAACAAAAAATACAGCTAGTACAGAGATGCTGTTCCATCAAGAATAGAAGGCCTGGATAAAGCATTACAACATAACAGACATCCAGCAACTGGAATCCCTTTACAGTCATTTAAAGAGGCAGAAGACATCATTTCAGTATATTTGGCATGAAATGAGTGATTATAGTTCCACTCCATTGGATCATAACAGTACTCACTGACTACTACAGTAAAACCCTAGAGATTCTCTAGCCTCATAAAACCTTGCATATTAATGAAGAGCATTTTCAACAAGAATTTAAGTTATGTAGTTGCTGGCTTCTCCAACAGTATTCAAAATAGCACTATTCCAAGAGCTTTGCTAATATGCTTCTCAGAACGTCCTCAACACACCTAGTTCCAAAAAGCCCAACCCCCTGGCTGTGGGCCCATCCCTATTCCCTGCATGGCAGCTTGTTGCACTATTAGACAGTAAAAATCAGCCCATGGTGATACTGTCCGTGGACAGAAATTAAGGGATGTTATACTTCAGTGCTCAGCTCAGGTGGGTTGTAAGGAATTAAAACACTTCATATTACTCAATCAACTGCCTCCTCCCAACCCAGGGAAGAATCACATCCAACTAGCTTCTCAGAAGGGATGGTTATAGGCCATTGTGTGGCATTTGGAATGGGGGACCAAATGTTTATCAAGATCACCCGTGACATGAAAGGAAACATTCATGTATCCTCTAAACACTGAGAAAGAATTCATCGTGTATATGCTTGAAGTTATCCCATTATTTCAATGAACAAAGTATTCAGGTGTGTCTGACATTCCTTACCTTTAAGATGAGAGGGCCAGTTTGAGTGACAGCTCAACCTGTCTTAGTTTATTTTAGATCATTTGGGGGCCCCAATTTAAGTCTCTCTCTATGTACACTTGACTGATTCTAGAAAGAGCCTTCCTCCTGCTAATGCTATCAGAAAATGATAGCAGCAGCACAGAGGCAGTATTTGCTTGAGAACATGGCTGCTTCAAAGAGCAACAGTGATCATGGGGCTGAGGGAAAACAAGATAAAGCACCCCAAGTTTGCCCCAAAGAAATCCAAAGAGGTTCAGGAAAGGGGTTGGATAGTACACCTGGAGCAATCAGCTGGCCAGTACACACCTGTCACTGTGCTCCCCTGCTCTCATTCCACCAAAGCAACACAATCACCCCCATGCTCACCTATAGTTATTACCAGCAGGGCAGATTAAATGGCTCACCAACCCCTCAAATATGAGATTTGGCAAACCACCCTTGCCCATTTGAAAAGGGGACGGTGAGATTCGCTTAGCCCTGTATGATAGAGTCTCTCCCAAGCACCACCACCCCCGCAGATTTCTCTGTTTGAAGCAGCACTTGTCTAGCCAAAGGCTACCTCATCCATAGGACAAGCTCTACCTCAAAAATGAAGAGAAGAGCATTAAAAACAAAGAAGAGACTCCAAACATCAAAGTGAACTTGAAACGGGGGAGGGAAGGGAAGATTGGTCTGTCACTCATCCTGACCCTCAAAGGTGTAGAAGAAAACATTGCCAGATTAAGCTTCTCTAATACTATTGCCTCAATCAAGCCTCAATGCCCGAGTCTTGCATTCAGGCAGTATAGCTGTGGAAGAAGCTAACCCTTAGATCCCCTCCAATTAGGGATGCCCACAGCCCATTGTGTATACTCACAGTACATATCATTGGCAGTGGTGAGGAGCAGCAGCCCTGACGATTCCCCTGCCCACTCAGGTTTGGCCCCAACTGGCCTTCCATCATGATGGGGTTGAGGGGGTACAAAATTGAGTGAGTGATATTATGAACTGGTGCATGGGGGCTGCAGCACCGCTCAGGTTGTCCCCACAGTCCCTGTCATGATGGAGGTGCAGGGGGGCCATACTTGAGTGAATAGTGCTTCTCCTTGATGATGCCATGGGGCCGGCTCCTTCACCAGGGCTCTCTTCAGGAGCCTGCCTGACCTCATCCTGTTTCCAACACCTTTTCACCCTCTCAGGAATGCAGAGTGACACAGTGCCTGGGTGGGCCCAGCTGAAAGGCGGGGCAGAGCATGGCACAGACTTAGCAGGAGAGGTGCTAGGGCCAGCAGCTCAAGCAGAGATGGCTCCACAGGGATGGACGGTGTGTACCATGTCAAAGATGTCTGGGAACACTCCTGCCTCCAATCCTTTGACAACAAACCATTTTCTAGAAGCAGAGATTCATTTTTTGTTAAGCCACGTCAGGGAATGGATGTCTAGTGAAATAGCCCCCACCTGTTTGGTTGGAAGGAGATTTTGTCATAGCCTGTGATCTCACACAGATCCCTCTCGAGCTCCCTGAAAAGTTGCTGGTACCCTTGAGCCTGGTCTAGAGGCACAAAGGGATGGATATTAGCAAATTCTTTCCATGTGATAGGCTAAAGGGGAACAAAAAAGAAAGAAATACTGAGCTGTAACAAGAGATTGAGTTTGTAAACAATGTGTTTGGAGTGAAAAGGGTTAATGGTGAGGGAGAAGACCAGAGATACTTAGGTCTCTGAGTAATGACTTTCTGCTGTTAATTTGAGCCTCTAAACTCTGATTAAGTGGTGCTGATGGTGTTTTACTCCTAGAACTCCATAGGCAAGCACTGTATGGGGCTCCATTGTGCTAGGCACTGTACAAACAAGTAGCCAACAGTCTTTGCCCCAAAGAGCTTACAATCCAAACAAACAGGGTGGGGAAAAGGGATGTAACAGAGTGAGCTATGCAACAGAAACAACTGCCATGTTAGTTCCACAATGTAGAAATATGTTAAATTTAAACAAGACAAAAGTTGTCATCTTTACCTTATCCCTGCCCCAGCAAAATTACTTTCCTATAGATTTGGAATGGAATTTAAAAAAAAAACCCTCAGTGTTGGCTCAACTCTGCTCCAATTTAAAATCCCACTCTAAAACATTAAAGTTTAGGTCGTTTAAGACAATAAAATTCAGTGTTTACATGTACAATAATAGGGACTGTGTCCGTTTGACTGACTAGGCAGTTTACTCTGGGCTGGTCTTAAACAAGGAATAATTCTGTCAGATGAACTTACTGTAAGTTCAGATGAACTATTAAGCTTCATTGTGCAGGATCCCTAAAAAATAATAAGAATGTATTCAGTCACTGTTCCTCCAAAGAGAGACTAATAATCACCTGATTTTATTTATTTTTGTAAGAAAATACCTACCAAAGGAATCATGCTGTGAACAAGGGAAATATCTTTGTTTTCTAATCTTTTCATATACCGGACAATATTCGTTTCAGAGTGATAGCTGGAGGGAAACAAAATGTGGCGTTAAGGCAAGAAGTTTAACTACACAAGCTGGATGACCCATAAAAAAGTGCTCCACTAAAGGAAGTGACTAAGAATTCACAATGGATAAGAGCTATTTTCTTTTTGTATTTAATTTTAGTCTTTCATAAAGAAGATATGCAGACAAGTACCTAATACACCAGTATTTCCTGGCTAGCCAGTCAAACCAGAATATTTAGTTCTGATTAAAAGTATTTAGTACATCTCCCTTACTGACATTAGGTCAGAAATATACCATCACCATGAATATAGACTAAAACTGTTCAAATCTTCTGACAAGACTAAGGGCTTGTCTACACTACCGCGGTAGTTCGACGGCTGGCAATCGAACTTCCGGGTTCGATTTATCGCGTCTGGTCTGGACGCGATAATTCGAACCAGGAAGTGCTCGCCGTCGACTGCGGTACTCCACCTCAGCGAGAGGAGTACCGCGGAGTCGACGGGGGAGCCTGCCTGCCGCGTGTGGACCGCGTCTGAACCGCGGTAAATTCGAACTAAGGTATGTCGACTTCAGCTACGTTATTCACGTAGCTGAAGTTGCGTACCTTAGATCGAATTGGGGTGTTAGTGTAGACCAGGCCTAAGTCTTAAAATATTACTCCTGGGGGAATTCTGCACCAAAAAGTTAAAAAATTCTGCACACAATATTTTAAAATTTTGCAAAATTCTGAAATTTTATTTCTCAAAACAACACTATATAATCATGCCAGTTTCAATTATTTTGGTAATTTATTTCAAAATACCTATCAGCAAGGAGGTCTGTAACAATACAGACAAACACAAAAATTCCCCCAGGAGTAGAGAGATAAAGAAACCCCTATGACAACCCAGTTCCTGTTTTTCTGCCCCCTCCCCGAGCCCAGCCAGGGTGTCAGACACTGTAGCAGGGTGGTCCCCCACTCCTGCCTGGAAGGGCTTAAAACAGCCCTGGCAGAGGGCTGCAGCTCTAAAAGCTGGGCTGATTGGGGAAGTAGCCACAGCTGGGCCATGCCCCAATCAGGCCACAGCTGACCTGTATAAAAAGGCTGGGAGCCAGGAACTCAGTCTCTCTCTGTGCTGCAGGGAGCTAGAGACAGGGTACCTGAATGGAGCAGGGCTGGGGAAAGGCAGAGGAGCTGGGGACTCCAGCCTGGAAAGCATAAGGCCAACAGGTACTGGGGGTTGCAGAGGGCAGCCCAGGGGTAGGCCAAGGCAGCGGGTCCAACCCCTCCTTGTCAGTGATGAGTAGGCTGATACTGCAGTCTGCCCCAGGCATGGGACTAGACGATGACTGGCAGTAGCCTGATACTGAGGAGAGGTGGGGATAGTGGGTGGGGGTTCCCCAGGGAGAGGAGACCCTAAGACTGTGGGGTTACTGCCAGGGGGCAACACCCCAGGTATAAGGGCACTGGGGTCCAGGGAGGGACATGGGGTCCAGAGGACCGGCAGATCACCAGCCTGCAGAGGGTGCTCTGGGCTGGAAATTGAGCTAATTCCCAGAAAAGACCATCAGGAGGTGCCACAGGGGTGAGTTCACTCCTCTACAGACAGACACTCACACCCCTCTTCTCCCTGCCCGAGCCTAGCCACTCAGACCGCCTGTCCCACAGAGGCCAGCTTCAAGGACCCCCGAGCCCAGATACTCACACCCGCTACCCTCCTACAGCCCAGGGATCCAGAGGGAGAAACAGCCTGATGCTGGGTCCTGGGCTTGCACAGAATTTCCTGCATGCCACCACCTCCTTCCTTCAGAGTGTGCTGGGAACCCTCCAGTTCCCTCCCCCTTCCCCCGTCTTCTATTTGCAAGCTGGGCTCTGCCAGGTCCAGGAGCCCTTAGTGGCAGCCAGCAGCACTTCAGCCCATTTCTGTTGGGGAAAAGGAAGTTCTGTCCGTACAACATTAATTTCTGCAAAATTCTGTATTGTGCAGTGGTGCAGAATTCCCCCAGGAGTAATTAAATATGAAAATAAGAAGTGTGCTTGTTTGGTAGACAAACACAAGATGGACACAAGCGTCTATGGAAACCAAGCTGGTAGGAACACGTGCATACCACATGTAAGCAGAGTCAGGAGGAGCTCTACCCTGACATCTGGTGGTGAATTATGGGGAGTGTGGAAAAGAACTCCAGGGGCTGATCTTGTTTGCATAGGCACACCCACCCGCCTGGCATGGAACAACAGCAACTGAAAGTGGTTACTTCGGCTGGTGTGGGATCCCCAGTTTCTCTGTTTTTGGGGCAGGAAGAATAAAGTTTTGTTACCCATACTCTTGTATGACAGAAGGACTCACCATTAACTAAGTAGCACTTGCTTGACAAGGGGCATGGGTTACAAAACCTAGTGAATGGAGAGAGGTTGGGGGCAGGTATTTGTACCTGGTGGTGTGGGCCCCTTTTGTGAGCCTGAAACACCAATTGCACCTCCTTCTCTCTCCACTGTTGAATGTCAGAGCTAACTTTGATTCCATGAAGAGTCTAGTTACAGGCTGCTGAGCTGAATTCACTTTGGGCCAATAGTGCACCAGCACTGGGGCTCTCCTACTACTAGCTGAAATCACAAAAGAGCTAAAGTTACTAAGAGCTGAGATCACTGAGGCTGTGTTAACTAGTGGGGGAGCTTGAAGCTATATTGCTAAGCGGCTGGCGGAGCAGTTTGCGGGGATGGCCGGAGGAGCAGCTAGCAAAGCGGAGCCTTGCGGGGACGGTTGGAGCGGTCCAAGGAACGGTGGGCAGAGCGGCTCACAGGTCGGTGAGTGGAGCGGAGCAGCTGGTAGAGTAGAGCAGAGCAGTTCGTGGGACAGCAGGAGCAGCTCACGGGACGGCTGGTGGAGTGGAGCGGCTCATGGTGAAGGCTGCGGCGGAACCCCACAGAGAGGCGGCCGGTCGGCCTCGGAACACGTAAGGTGCCCCTTAACACCCTGCGCGCGCCCCCCCCCCCTTTGAACTCTGGGGCAGCACTGACCAGGGACAGAGACTTTGGGGTTGTTGGACTTTGGTGATTCTTGGGTTGCTGGACCCAAGAGACTTTGGGGGTGTTGGACTTTTGGAACTTTGGGTGATTTTTGTGTTGCTGGTTTCAAGAACCAACGGGAAAGGACACGGCCCAATTTGCTGGGTTGGGTCTTCGCTCACGGTTTGGTCTATGAACTCTAGTTGTGGTCGTTTCCCAATTTAATGCTATGTTGTTTACCTCATGTTATTAAACATTTTCTGCTACACCGAGGCTCTGTGCTTGCGAGAGGGGAAGTATTGCCTCTTCAAGGCGCCCAGGGGTGTGTGTAAGATTTTCCCAGGTCACTGGATGGGGGCTTGAGCTGGTTTTGTGTCACGCTGTTGGGAGGGGACCCCTATGTACTGAACCCGGCCCTTGCTGCTATCAACTCGGCCTGGCAGAAGGGTTACACGCAAAAGGACAAAAATATATTTCTTAGCTTGGGTCAGACCAGAGCAAGAAGGGTTTGCACAACCCTACCCAAAAAAAAAAATTAGAGGAAGATACAAGTGACTAAAAATAGATGTTTAGTATTGAAGTGCTATCTCAGGATGAACACTGGAATATAACTAAATGGATGCTATAAGGTGATAGTCTTCGGTACAACCTTCTCAGAGTACAAAAGAGGGAAGGGTGGGAGGGCAGGAAACATGTCAAATCTCTATACAAACTGAAAATCTGCAGTGGGAATAAACATCACAAACCTGTTGAATACTTGATGTGTCAAGAATTTGGAAGTCCTCTTAAATGCAGTACTCAGAATGCCCCTTGTTTCTTCTCCCATACTCTCAGCAACCAATTCCTTTGACAAGTAGAGAAATATGAAGTGATTAAATAAGACATCTTCACAGAAAAATAATTAAATTTCTTCTCTCAACAAGTTACACGGTTATCAAAGTTAGCTGAAATACACTGCCATTTTATTACCAATATTGACAGGTTCTTTGAAGCACATACTGTACTTTTATCAATGTACATACCTGTAAAGCATCCATAACACTTCTGGCATTATATAAAATAAAAAAAATTAACAGAAGCCTCACTAATTCACACTAGAGGAGCACTATTGCTAATTACCAAATACTGTGGGTGGAGTCAGTGTGACATACTTCCTGCAGGCCACTGAGGGAGCACTGCCAAACCCCAGGTTCCAATCCCAAAAATAAGTAGTGCCCCAAAATACAGGATGTCCAGGTTAAACAAGGGGCCCTACACTACAAGAAGGATGTGGAAAAATTGGAAAGAGTCCAGCGGAGGGCAACAAAGATGATTAGGGGTCTGGAGCACATGACTTATGAGGAGAGGCTGAGGGAACTGGGATTGTTTCTTCTCCAGAAGAGAAGAATGAGGGGGGATTTGATAGCTGCTTTCAACTACCTGGGGGGGGGGTTCCAAAGAGGATGGAGCTCGGCTGTTCTCAGTGGTGGCAGATGACAGAACAAGGAGCAATGGTCTCAAGTTGCAGTGGGGGAGGTCTAGGTTGGATATTAGGAAAAACTTTTTCACTAGGAGGGTGGTGAAGCACTGGAATGTGTTACCTAGGGAGGTGGTGGAGTCTCCTTCTTTGGAGGTTTTTAAGGCCCGGCTTGACAAAGCCCTGGCTGGGATGATTTAGTTGGGAATTGGTCCTGCTTTGAGCAGGGGGTTGGACTAGATGACCTCCTGAGGTCCCTTCCAACCTTGATATTCTATGATTAAGCGGCATACTCCCAGAGCATGGCATTACTCGGTAACCCTCATCCTGATCTCTTCAGTAAAGGAGAAATCTGAAATTACCATTTAATTGTGCACTAACAATGTGTTTAATCCTGTACAGCATACAAAATACAGACAGTCCCTGCCCCAGAGAGCTCACTATCTAAGCCAAACTAGCAGAGTTCACAGGAGGAATGAGGAAGTCCAGAGAACTGAGTAACTAGGTTTTTTTATTAATATTCTTGACTCACTTGAATATAGTTTAATACATTTTTGTAGCTCATTGAAGTACAGATTTTATATGCAGTAACCCTTCTAAATATTTCTAGATTATCTATATTGTACTTACAGATGAAGATTCACACCCAAAAATCCACAACAAGTCATCCAGGTCTCTCTCAGTTACAGTTTCATCAAGTGACACTCCAATCTATCGGGGGGGGAAAAAGTAGCAGCAGTTATTCATAGTTCCCAAAACCAGGGATTACATTACATGTGTTGTGTTTTTGCACATCACAATATACGATCTTCATTCCATTTTATGTACCTGAACCATTAATATTTCATTTACAAATAACTTCAGTTCCTAAAACTACAATATAATTATTATATTTGTATTATTTCTTGCTTATTATATTCTTTTTTCTTCCTAAACCATACCAGGTTCACTTTACGGTTTCAGGGCTTGAGATTGCTATCCTGAATTTAAAAATAATTGGATTACATATTTAATTCTATTATGGCTATGCAGTTCTTACCCATTTTATATGTCACAAAGGGGACATGGCTTCATTAGGCTCTATGTTCCTACTGAGCATGTTGAATGATTTGCAATCATCTTTAAATATGGCTACAACAAAAACAGCTGAAGTTTGGAATTTATTTATATAGTACAGGTTTTAAGGGTCTCTCCATGAAGTCCTCAATGAGTATAACAAGTTCCCACCACTGGTGGGAAAAAACAGTATTAGAAAGACATGAAGCAAAAGACAGCAATTTTGGAAAATTCATTAATATTCAGTATGCTGCCAAGCAATTCCATGTTTTTATATCCCATTTTAAAGTATTTTATGGAAAAAATTGTGGAGTAACATATCTGAGCTTGCTAGAAAGACAACTTCTTTAAAAAAGCTTTTTCCTTTCTTCATAGCCACCATACTACTTAATGACCGAAAACTCCCAATGCACGAAAACCATGCTGTAAGATTTGTGAAAGCTTCTGTGACTTACTGTGCCATCACTATAAATCCGAAAGTTTATGTGCCGCTGACCTGCCCTGTCAAAGACCTCCTTGACTGCACATCCACACTGGATCTTCAAGGTATCAAAGAACAGGTCATGCTGCAATGTGTGACCTGCTCGCTTAAGACCTAAAGGAAATAAGTTAATTCCATTTATTCCATGCTTCATTGGTTCCTTCTCCCCACCCTCCACATCTGCCTCTTACGCAAGTACTATTTTAACAAGAGGCATTACACTGAATGCACGGGACAGTAAAATCTAGCAGTATTTCTACCGAAGTACAATTCTGCATGTAATATTTTATGTCTGAGCTTTCTTTATAATGTACATAGATACTAAGAACTGTTGCTGAACAAGACATTATTAAATTCAATATAACAGAGATAGATCTTTGTATTTTCTCCTCCACTGTCAATATAAAAAAAAATGTAGACAAATCTTTACACAAATATAAAGATGCAAGTATTCCTGGAGTTTGGCTTGGAACAGGAGAATTCCAAAAGCTTAGACCTTTCCTGTGATCGCACAAGTCTTAAGAGTAGGGACAGGCTGCAAGTACAGAGGATTTTACATTGTTACTCTAGCACCAGCACAGCTCTTTGTGCATTAGCAGCAGTAGCAGCACTAGTGTAAGCTAGCGGTCATCATTTTTACCACAGGATTATCTAAATTTAATCAGAACAGCTCTAGACCACATGGCAGTAAGAATGTTAATGGGCAGCCTACCCTAGTACTCCTACTGGTCCAGCACAGGTGAAGCTGTCCCATATACAACAGCAGCAGAAACTATTTACAACCTATTGATTGCTAATAGGAAGAGCTAGCATTCACTTTCTGAGATCGCAAGTGTCTACAGAGAGCAAGGCCAGTCAAGCAAGGTGAGCAGAACCTTGTTGGGAGAGAGTGAGCTGAACCCTCCAGCATTTTATAGACAGCTGGGCCATTGGGGCAATTTGACAATGTGGTCAATTCACAGGGTGCATTGCTCTTATTACAAGTTGAAATCTTCTGCCAGCATCAGTTACAGAAGGGTCAGTTATGACCTCCTGTACATCAATAGCAATAGTTGCACCAGACATATACAGCCAATATAGCCAGCCAGCTGTGCTGCATTTATCTCCTAAGTGCAGACATTCTACAGAAACAGAACTGCAGATTTTTAGATGAGATTCAAATAATAAAATATTTTAATATCCTTTTGATTTGAACAATCAAGAAGTTTCCTGTTGTTCTTAATAATCAGAGTACAAGTCATGTTCATAATGCAGTCAGCCAATAAGTTTTGGGATTTCAGTGTTTATAGCAGTGCGGTGTTCTACATAAATTTGATTAAATTGAACAGCCTTCACTTCAGATAATCTAATCTATTTAATCTGTAAATTTAAACTATATTTTAGTGACCTCTGAGTCTTCTCATCCAGTATAGATTAATAAAATGGGCAGGTAGGTAATAGTAGGAAAGCATAACCCTTTCAAAAAAGTTCTACAGATTTTGAAGAAGTTCTGCAGATATTGCCAAAACTCCCTGTAGATTTCTATTTGAGAGACAGCATGGTATAGTTACTAAAGCACAACATTGGTAGTTGGGAGACTAGGATGAGTCTTGGCTCTATTAACGGCTAGCAAGTCAAACCTCTGTTCCTCAGTTTCCCAATCTAAAACCAAAATGATAATACTTGCATATGTACATCATAGTGGTACTGTTGGGCTTAGTTAATACCTTTATATACAAAACACTAAATATTATGACGACCCCAGTGGTGTACACTTGGTGCAGAAATTTTGGATTTCTTCTGCTACTTAAAACCATTGGTGGACAAAAAATGGAAGGTCAGTGTTTTTAAGAGGTGTGAACATGTAAGATCTACCCCTTTATAATTGCTGAATACTCACCTTCAGCTAAGATTAGAGTGGCATTATGCACCCTTCTTGCAATGTGCTTTAATCCATTCGAACCATGATAGACTCCATACATGGCAGCCATGTTAGCCAGAAGAGCCTAAAATGTCCAAACATATTTTAGGAACAATCACATAAGGTTGATTGCTGGCAGTTTAGTATAACTAGCTTCTTTAGTGTCCCAAGGCAACTATATAACCACAATATTAAAAAAAAAAAGCTATCAATAAAAGGTAAACACTTAGTTCTAGGTAATCTACAAAGTTAAGAAATAGGAAAGCTACATATCTTTTTCTTGCTAAATTATGCATTTACAAAAATTTTAAATAGTAACATTGTTCATGAATTCAAGAGCCTTTGCTGTTTAAGTGGTTCAGTGACAAAAAAAAAAACAAAAAAAAACAAACAACACTGAACTGTAAGCTTAATCTTTGCAGCCAGCCATATGTATAAAAGTTCTGCAGATATTGCTAAAACTCCCTGTAGATTTCTATTTGAGACACAACATGGTATAGTTACTAAAGCACAATATTGGTAGTTGGGAGACCAGGATTTGAGTCTTGGCTCTATTAATGGCTAGCAAATCAAACCTCTGTTCCTCAGTTTCCCAATCTAAAACCAAAATGATAATACTTGCCTATGTACATCATAGTGGTACTGTTGGGCTTAGTTAATACCTTTATATACAAAACACTAACCGGTGGCGTACATTCAGTGCAGGTAAATAGTGTTATAGCCGTGTCAGTGCCATCACCTCAGAGAGAGGTACGGGGTGTGAGGTAATATATTTTATTGGACCAACTTCTGTTGGAGAGAAACTTTTGAGCTTGTCTGTCTCTCTCCAACAGATGTGGGTCCAATTAAAAAAAAAATTACCTCATCCACCTTGTCTCTCTAATATATACATAAAGACATAGATATTAGAAGGCTGTAACGCATGGGCCTATAAGGCCTCTGGCCTGTATGACAAGTAGCTTAGTATAACCAAGACCTAGCTTGACATGAATGTTTGGGAATAAGGAATAAGTCACAAGATAAGTATGCCTGAAAACAAAAGTGTTACATGCTGGGAAAAACCATAGTATGGGACCACAAGAACATACTTTTGGAATTTTAGGGAAAGTTCAAAAGATGCTGAGCTTAACTGAATACATGCACGAACCACAGATATACCAGGGGAACTAATTGACATAAATGCTGATGAGTCTAATGTAAATGGCAAATTGACTTATCAAAATTAGGGACCCCAAAATTATTTAAGTGTGGAAGCAGGGCCATCCTTAGGCATATGCAGCATATGCAGCTGCGTAGGGCACCATGAAATTTGGGGCACCAAATTCCCCCAAATTTCATGGTGCCCTAGGCAGCTACGTGCTGCATATGCAGCAGCACCAGCCCTATCCACGGGCTGCGCCTTCTTCAAGAGGCAGGACCATCCCTAAGGGGGGTGTGGGGCCCCGGACAACTCCCTCTGCCCTGCCTCTTACCCTCCCCCCAGCTCTGCCCCCAGCCCACCCCTATTCCACCTCTTCCCCCAGCGACCCCGCACTCACCGGCAGCGGCGGGAAGCAGAGTAACCCAGCCGCAGCCCGCTCCACTCCGCCAGCTCCCAGCTGCGGTGCTCCGCTTCCTGCAGCCGGTGAGCGTGGGGAGGTTGGGGAAAGGATGCCCCCCACACTTGCTGCTTCCCTTGCCCCGGCCCCAGCCGTGTCGCTGGGGTGGGGTTAGGGAAAGGTTCTTTCCCCACCTCACCCCGGACTGACCGGCGGCGGGAAGCGGAGTGCCACGGCTGGGAGCTGGCTGGGGCCGGGCTGCTCCACTTCCCGC
The DNA here is from genome assembly GCF_002925995.2 of Terrapene triunguis. Taxonomy (NCBI): domain Eukaryota; kingdom Metazoa; phylum Chordata; order Testudines; family Emydidae; genus Terrapene; species Terrapene triunguis. The sequence continues at coordinate 2,014,447 of NW_020699449.1, read as the reverse complement.
TGCTGCCAGTGAGTGTGGCGGGGGGGGGGGGGGGAGGAGATCCTTTCCCCCAAGCCCCCTTCCCCAAGCGACACAGCTGGGGCCGGGGCGAGGGAAGCGGAGCGGGCTGCTCCCGGACCCCCGCTAATCCCCTGGGCCACTCTGAGCCTGTGGGGCCCCCAAAGTGCCCCCCACATCTCCTGCCTCCCGGACCCTGGGGGGCAAGGCCTGGAGCCCCACACAGCCCCCCCCGCAGGGTGGCTGCGTAGGGCACCCAAATGGCTAGGGATGGCCCTGTGTGGAAGTACATATAAGGAAAAGAGGCTAAAACCATTACTAAATATGTATAGGGAATGTGGGCATTAGTGTAACTCCTTTTAAAAGATGATACCCACCCTGTGGAAAGTGGGATTATTATTTCTGCACAAATACAAAGCAGAATTCTTCATTCAGGAGTGTTAAAATTCTACGTCTGCCAAAGTAGAGCATCCAGTTTATAGGAACTCAACACTACTCAGTGGAGTTCCCCCTCCATGACAAGTGGCTGCAAGACTAACTTTTTGAATGAAAACAGATTAAGATGATCCTCTTTTTCCCAAGCAAAAATTCCAAGTTTCACAGGATTGAAAATTCACACACACACGAAGATTTTTGACATAGAGGTCACCTGTGCTGTACAGATGTTGCTGGTCGCCTTGTCCCTTCTAATATGCTGCTCTCGAGTTTGCAATGCAAGCCGATATACTTCCTTTCCATTTGCATCTCTGAACCATAAAAGGAAGTATTTCTTTTGTTAGTTTATGTTGATACAGGCTCTGCATTAACTGAGCTGCTATGCTTAGTTTGCTAACTTGAAGCTAACTGGTGGAATTCCTTTAGGGTGAAGAACTGTGATAGATAACCATTCTGAGTAAAGTAAAAAGTGACCCAAACCTTAGCCTATCCCTGAACAGATGTTCATGTTCAGAAAACAAACACACACACACTTAAGATAACACTAAAGGGAACCAGACCTGCCCACTTCCTTCTCACTACCCCTCAAATGACAGATACTCTGGATTGGGAGATTTTTTTGAGCAATAGTCAGTAGAAGGTTCTGAAACATCCAAAAGTTCTATATTTATCCAAATCACATCTGTCAAGTGCCCCTGTCTTTAGGGGAAGTTTAGAGAATCTAGCCAGTCTTCCCTAATCCTGTACTGTAGAAAGAAAGAAAAAAAATAATCACATTTTACTGTTTTTATAGTTTTATGAAAGCACTGGTGTTTATCAAGGGCTACAAAAATTTTCCACAGATTTTTAAATTGAACACTCCTAGGGGCACAGTTCAGATACTGCAAGAAAGAAGGAACCCTCTGCATATGTAATACCTGCTACCTTAAAGTACTGTTTAATACATGTAATATTAGTTGAGTAATCCACTGATACTAGCCCAAGATGATGCTAAGTGTCTGTACCAATCCATCAATCTGTGCAGCTCAGTTAATTTCTTAAAGAATTTCTAATATTTAAAGACTTTCAGAACTAGAGAGGAAAACTTGAGAGCAACAATCTTGTATAAAATGAAATGTTTCAGACCAGACATTTCTAAGACTTCAGGGCACTCGATAAACTAAACTATTCACAAACAATATTTGCTCAGCTGCTGTCTGGTGTCCAAGATAAAGACAATTGAATCCAGCAGTTGTCCTAGGGTTTCCAACTATACAGCTTGGTTCCTTCATCAATTAAAAGGCCTCCAGCAAACAACAACAACAATTTGAAGGTCATAGCATAAATTGCCTTTGGGAAATATTGTAGTTCTGACCATAACTTTACATTTTAACTTTTTTACCCACAATGTTCTGGTGACACAGTGTGAGATGAGAACACACTTAAAATGTAAGGCATGCCCTAAAGTACTATAATATCACATAGCTTTAGTAAATAAAATGAACATTCTTTCCCCCTGAGATACACAACTCTTTAAACTGATCATAGTTTGAAATAAGCATGCTAGGATATGCTACAACAAGGGTCGGCAACGTTTGGCATGCGGCTTGCCAGGGTAAGCACCATGGCGAGCCGGGCCAGTTTATTTACCTGCTGACATGGCAGGTTCGGCCCATCGCGGCCCCCAATCGCCATGGTTCGCCGTCCCGGGCCAATGGGGGCGGGTGGCGAGAAGTGGCAGGGCGAGGGATGTGCTGGCCGTGGCTTCCCGCCGCCCCCATTGGCTCGGGACGGCGAACCGCGGCCATTGGGGGCCGCGATCGGCCGAACCTGCCGCGTCAGCAGGTAAATAAACTGGCCCGGCCCGTCAAGGTGCTTACCCTGGCGAGCCGCATGCCAAACGTTGCCGACCCCTGTGCTACAAGCTTGATTCATGATTCTGAAGTCTAATGCCAAATGTGACAGGGTGTACTGGGCTCTTTGAGGCCCCCTGCTGGAAGCCTTGCAGTCCTACCACAACCCACCCCAGAAAAGGGAGTAGTAAAGGTCTGTCCTCCTGGCCTGCCTAGAAAGTCTGCAAGGAAGCAGCCAATCAAAGCCCAGCAGGCTCAGTTAAAAAGAGCTGCAGGGCCTGAGTAGATCATTGCCTGGCAGTGACCACAGCTGCACGGCATATGCTCCTTGATGGAGTTCAAGAGTGAACCAGAAGATGGGTTCTGGTAACACGGACATTCTGCGAGGAAGAATTTCAGCCCTGAGGTCAGGGTGAAGTGGAAGGGGCTATGTGGGAAGTGGCCCAGGGAACAGCAGTAGCAATTATTAAAGGAAGCAGCACGTGGCTGCTATTTGTAGGGTCCCTGGGTCAGGATCCAGATTAGTGGGTGAGCCCAGGTTACCCCCTCCCCTGCCACTGGCAGAGTGGCCAAATCCCCAAAGAGGGGACAAGTGTTGTTTAGAAACCCAAGAAAGGGGCTAGAATTTAAAGGGCTCAAGGATGGGGCTGAAGACCCTAGAAAGGGCCAACCATTTGTTGAACTTTGTTACTCCCCTGGAAGGGGATTGAATGTGAGAGGTGACCCGGCTGGACAGCTGGGTCAGTGAGAACCTCTGAGAACAAAGTCTCCAGTGATGAAACCCTGGGGCACTGCTCTATAACAGGGCAGGGATGGACTTAAAGCTAGCCCAGAAGGGGCTGGGAACTGAGCCCAGAGACAGGACTGCAGACACCAACATGGGAAAAGCAACAGTCCTTGTTGGACCTTTGTTACCCTGGAAGGGGTTCCTTCATGTGTTTGTGTGAGACTTGGCCAAAGGGCTGAGCCACTGAAGACCTGCCTGATGAGGATGACAGGGGATGCAGGAAAAGAAAGGAGTGCAGGATTGCACACGGCCCAACAGGAGGCGCTCATGAGAGGTGAGTGCAGTGTCACACCAAGCATATTGTTCTTTGGGATAAATGTGAGAAGCAATGTAAGAAAGAAAAAAAAAATGTTCATAAACATGCTAGTGGTAAGTACAAAACCTATTAATTTCAGAAGTTGTATAGTTTCAGAAGCATGTGTAGGGTTTTTGTTCCAATATGTACAATTTTTAACTGACAGTTATAGTGTATTCCATTAAGCGTGTTCTCAATATTCCAAAACACTACTATACTGAGTATAAAAGAGGTATTTTGTTCAGTGTTTTCCCTCCTCCTTCCCCCGCAGTCATTAAGAGTTTCCCCACCTTCACTGCAATATGTAGTTCAAGTTTCCTTCACTTAAATTTCTTGATACCTCAACAGGTTTTCTGAATTTTCTGTCTGCTTCCTGAAGTTTATGGTAGTGAGGAGTGAATCTCAGTAAGGGTTCAGATAAACATTTGAAAGTCTGGTAAGCTCAAAATTAGTAAAGTAAGTGAAATACTGCTAATTCAGATGGCCTGCATGTCCCACAAAGTGAGATGTCCCTTCAGTGGGGGACCTCAGACTCACATGAGGACAGCTCTCCTGGCCACCAATTTTTTTTTTTTTTTTTTTTTTTAAATCAAAATTATTGAGCTTTTAAACTATTGCCCACAGGCCCCACATCTTTAATAGAAACGAACTTAGATACTTCTGCTTCTGAGTTCTCTCAGTGGAGAATTTCATTCTCTCAAGTTTTCTCTGTAAACAGTGTTTTACTTTACCCAATTTTTTTTATTATAATCTTGGGGAAATTTCAACCATGCTTCATTCTCCTAATTTATGAGAAGAATAGTGGAATAGTAAGGACACTGGACTGGGGGACCCAGGTTTAGTTCCGCTATAGAGCTGTGACACCTATTGGGATCCAGGAAGTGGGTGGGCGGAAGTGTGCTGTGTGACCTTGGGCACGTCACTTAGTCTGTGTCACAGCTCACCATATATAAAATGAAGATACACCTCTACCTCGATATAACGCTGTCCTTGGGAGCCAAAAATTTTTTACCGCGTTACAGGCGAAACTGTGTTATATCGAACTTGCTTTGATCCGCCAGAGTGCGCAGCCCCGCCCCCCTGGAGCACTGCTTTACCGTGTTATATCAGAATTTGTGTTATATCGGGTCACGTTATATCGGGGTAGAGGTGTAACTGTATTTTCTCTACCTGAAAGAACCGTTGTAAGGTTAAGTTTATTAAAGATTACGAGGTGCTTAGATACTATGATTTGGGGAGCCATATCAGACATTTCCAGCTGACAAATTAAAGAAAAATGTCCCAACTTTACCTTGTAACTCCAACCATTCTCCCAGGCATCATTCTCACCAGGTTTTCTTTGACAGCAAAGAAGGCAGCATGTGGTCCCCCATAACAGAGTGGTACCCCAAACCTCTGGGAGCTACCCAGAGCAACATCCACCCCAAACTCTCCTGGAGGCCTCAAAATACACAGAGCCAAGAGGTCAGTAGCACAGCAGACAAGAGTCTGAAAACGTAAGAGCATAGAGTTGTTAGCCTCTTCTCTGAAAGCACACACAGTGTATCAATTTGGGGAATCAAGATTCTACTTCAAACTGTTTTATAGCATTCATGTGAAACTGAAGCCTAAAAGTAGTCTTTGCTCTGTACATCATCTATAAAGAAAATTACAATGCCTACAGTTATAGCCGAGTTAAACATCAGAACTAGTCGGGGAGGGGGGACGGGACAACAACGATACTACTTAATCTTACCCCATTTTGACGGGCTCTTTCAACTAGTTCAGTGAAGTCTTCCACCTTCCCCTCGGTATCTGGGTACTGAAATAGCACTCCACTGACATCTTTACCACTGAAATCCATCTCACGGGGTAATTTCAGCTCAATGACAACACCACTGTAACTGCAAAGCAAGAGATGGAACGCAAAAGTTATTGAAGCCATTTCATACTTTGGGATAACATTTAACAGATTTGACTTCTTCACTGATCTAGGGAATATTTTTCTTAAAGTATAGCTGATTGAACATGCTTCCCACTGCTACACAGTTAAGGAAGTGCGAGCATCTATGGTGGTGAAAGCTATATTGTGCCATAAAAATAGCATGTGATCATGAAAGTAAAGATCATCATATTGCATATGCCGAAGGGAGCAAAACTAACTTATATATTGCATTTCCTAACTCTGGAGGGCGTGGCTTTGCAACTTCTATTTACATTCTCTGAATATAGGATTTTTGTGTGTAACTATGAATTTATTAAGAGTTTGTTTCACTAAACCTTATTGATTTCCTTCAAAGTAATGCATAATTTGCTAGGTAAGAGAATGTTCAAATGGAGTTCAATGCTCAGAAGTGCACAGGTATGTTAACAGTGCAGGCAGGAGAAATATTTTCTTTCTATACGTTTACCTCCATTTTAAAAATTGTGAATTAATTCACGTCTGTTTATTTGGAAGATAAGTTAGTTACAAACAAGATTGCATCCATCATACAAAATTACTGTATTTGCTTTACATAGACTAATGCAATATTGAACCAGCAAGATGTTTAGCTGCAGCTAAACAAGGTAGAAATTTAGGTACTAGCTATTGGAAATGGATCTAATCAGTTAGTTCAGCCCCTAAACTGGATATGAATGAAATATTTTACAAGGTTTGCATGAATTATCCTAGGGGAAATCCTCAGTATCATAAAATACTTACAGTATAGCCAAAGTCAGTCCCCAAACTAGTACTGTAGGTTCTCTTACATTTCCCAAAGCACACCTATTTATCAACATAATCAGTGTTGTACTTGTAATATTCAATCTTTGATCAGTATAGAATAAGAGGTGTGATGGTAAAATATTTCATGTGCTTGCTTGTGCTACTTATTAAGCAAGATGGAGATTGGCATTACTTTGCTCTAGTTTGGACTACTGCTATCGTTTGAGGGTGGCATCGGACATCAACATAGAACTTTCTCCTCTTGTTGTGCCTGTTTAAAAGAAGGGGAAAAAAGGTTAAGTGGATCAGGGAACAAACTAAAACTCAAGAACAGTCTACAATGGAACAGTTGCTTCTCTCACCCACATACACATGTTTTTATTATAATACATTTCACACCGAGAATGTTCTGAATTCTGAGAAATGTAATTCATAAATGCAAAGTAAGAAGTATTATATACAGTTAATTTTGTGTTTGTGGAAAATACTAGACTAGCACTCCAGAAGACTGATTCACTGTGAGGTACAGTGTCATTTTTAGTCCACTGAACCATTCAGTCCCACATAAGGAAATAAAGCAAAACACCTCACAATTCTTTCTTGAGTCTAAATTTGCAATCCATTTGCGTGCGTTACCTGTGACATAGTTGCACAGCCTCTGCTGCAGCAGTCCCCTCATCCAGTAAAGATGCATTGGCCACATCCATTCCTGTGATGTCACACACCATAGTCTGGTAATTTAACAGGCTCTCCAGTCTACCCTGGGAAACCTCAGGTTGGTAAGGGGTATACTGGGTAACCCTGTTAAATAAACACATTTTATATATCAGGTCACTAGCGCTTCTTTGCAAATGGATTTAAACAAAGTATTTCTCTCCCTCCCTCCCTCTCCCTCCTCCCCACTATTTTACATGAATATAAACAGGGAAATCTGTTCAAAAGCACACTAATGTCTTTTAGTTGTTCCAGGAGGGTATTAAGAGCACAGAAGTTGAGAACATTTATCCCGCCAATATTAATTTGGTTCTTTACTTGGTAAATAGATTTTTTTTTCTCATTTTGAACAGAATTTAAGTTAAAATTTACTATTTTTGAGATCATGAAATTATTAGAATATTTATCTGTAATTACAGAGGCAAAGGAGCTAACACTTCTGGTTGGGTCAACAGAACTTAATTCTCAGCAACTGAGGGGTGGAGAAAGTCTATCGGGTCATAAAATATTTAGATCTAATACAAGTTCAACATTTTGGTGTTGTGCTTTTAACCAATCTGCTTTTAGAAATCTGATGTTTGCAGCCAATACATTATTGAAATGGTCAAGACATTTAAAAATCTAAGCCTAAAATACTTATGTCTGACTACATAACTTTATGAAGTATACAAGTGTGCAAACAAACTTTACTATCCCCTTAATGGCTACTTCAAAGCGATAATGGTTCAGAATACTGGGAAGAAGTTGGCTCTGTAATAAACTGCTCATTGTGGCAGCTGGTATCCAGCTCATTCAGTTTCACATCAAGGAATTTACCAATTCACGGGCAATTGTCTGTCTTCCTTTTTAATGGAAGAAATCCCACTCAAAAAAACTCTAGTGTTTAATGCAAAATAAGGGTTGAAAAGTCAACTAGAGTTAAGTCTACAAGCTCAGCCTTAATGGTAAATCCTTAAAATATAGTCTCTTGAAAAATCAAAATTTGTCAGGTACAATAAATTATGATGGGGGAGAAACACAACTGACTGGAATCTCAAATAGCCTTACATAAAGTAAGTTACATCATAGTATGTAACCTTCAGAATTGGTTTGATCTTGAAGTCTCAATGAGATCCACAAATAAATCAAGTCCGGGTAGGGGGAAATCAATTCAGTAGCTTTAATACTATTTATGTTTGAAGTTGTACAGTCCAGGATTTGAGATACTCCAGAGTTCGCACTGCAAAAGAAATACAGTATGCACCGAGAGATAGATTAAGATTCTTCTCTGAACAAGGATGCAACACTGCTGAGGACTCTGACCGCATCTGCGGTCAAAAATGCAATAGTCTCTGAAAGCACCAAAAATAAACCACACAATGCACCAGAAAAAGATACAGCTTCTCCCTTCTAAATTAAAATTCTGGAAAAAGTCTATATTGCTAAACTAAGTTTCCCTTCTTCAGGAACTCAAAAAGGAGTTAAACAGATTCACAATTTAAAAACCTTTTCAGAGTATTTATCAAAACTGAACTCTGATGGAAACCTATTTTAAAGCAACCATGAGGAAAAAATTGGAGTTGGGAAGGGTAGGGGGATTTTAAGCAGTTGTTTGGTTTTCCTTATAGCCTGATTGAGATGGAGGGGCGGGAAAGTTCTAGATACCATTGTTTGCCCCTCACAGTAAGCTAGTGTTTCATGGACAGGAAAAACACTATACAAAAGAAACCATGGTTATATTGAAAAGTAACCACTCTCTTATTTCCATAGGATACTTTAATACATTGAAGTAGAGATAAATGGGAAGAGATCAAAGTTACAATGAAAGGTTCAGAATATGCAGCTCTAAACAGATGTCAAGGAAGCTGAAGGTATTTTTCAGTATCCCAACACACAACAGAAAGCAAATAGTTCCAAGAAAACAGTTAAACATTTTTCCATTTGGAATGATGTCTGGTAGTAATTTTCATATTCGAGACATTTGCCCTGTTGTACATACAACCTGTGTTGAAGTTTCTCAGTAAGGAATTTATCATCTTAGGGCTTCCCAATTCTGCTCCCTGCTGGTATGGCTTACAATAAGGTTTGATGCATGTGACAGACAATACTGCAGAACTGGACATAATCACTAATACAGCTTAGCGATCTCCATGTTTTGACTTTGAATTGCAAAAATATTTACAACAAAACAGTTTTAATTAATTCTGCTAATGAGACAAAGTTTATACACACACCACAGAAGTCAAGGAAGTGTGGACCTCCATGTTAGTACAGAAGTTCAACAGTTCTCCTGTACGTTGTATAACCACTTATTCTACGCTAAAACACAAAGGAGTTTGTTTTAACAAAGTTCATTTTGAAAGCTAGTTCGCCCTGGAATATGGCCAGAGACACTGCCAAAATCCTGGACTTTAACAATTCTAACTTCAAATCATTAGTTCAAATAAAGTGGCGCTTTTTTTTTTTAATGAGATCCAGGGAATCAGATTTGTAGGAATTTCCCTGAAATCTGTTTTGTATTAACAAGGAAAATATTTGAAGTTTTTATACAGCAATTTTGTCATAGATAAAATTGGGTTCCTACTAAAGGAACTTTGACAGTAGTATATCTGCATAATAGCAACTACAATAAATCAAATTAAAAGGAATGATTAGCATAATGACCAGGAACACAAACAGGCTCCTGTGCAAATAAATTGGAGGAAAACATATGGCCCTCACTCACTGTCTTTTCAGATCAAAGGGAGTTTCTACAAGTTAACATTCCCAAACTAAATTTCAGCGGTCTGGCTGTGATTTAAAGGAAGCACTCAGAGTGGCAAGGAGATTTTGTTACTTAAACAAGCCAGTATGTTCTAGAGCTGTCTGGAGACATGAGATATGAAAGTTCAGTACTTTCTCTTAAAGAAAAAAATACAAAGAAGTCTTAAGTTAAAACTAGAAGTAGTATGTGTAATGAGTATGGATTTTTCTCTTCTTCTCTATGCTTGTTTTTCTGTCACTGTGCTTAGACTTGTTCATCTGTATGACTATAAGCTCTAAGATGTTATTGAAAGTTCTGAAGGTGCACTCTAAGGGTATGTCAACATAGCAAAGAAAAACCCACGGGTGGCCCGTGCCAGGCAACTCGAGCTTATGGCGCTCGTGCTGCAGGACTATTTCACTGCGGTATAGACTTCCAGGCTCTGGGACCCTCCCACCCTGTGCTTTTTTCTTTGCTGTGCAGACATACGCTACGCATGCCTCGCAAGAAACAAGCTTAAAAGAATTGTGAAATAGCAGTAACTATCCCTGAAGCAGGGCAGGCAGACATTGGCTGAAAACATGGGTTTCCTAGTCAAAGTTTGGGCTACTGACCAAAAGAACTGGCTTAGAAAGTAGTGGAAATCAGAATGTTTCAAAGACAGGCATATTTTATTTTTGTTAATGAATTAGAGTCCTTATTACAATTCTGAAAATAATTTTTATTGCTTCCAAAGCCAACTCTTTTGGTTCTACTTTGCCTCAAACTAAATCTCTGCTGGGAAGTATTGATGAAATGGCAGATTCCACAAAGACACACAACTCTATTTTAAAATCTTTCAAAAATACAATAAATTGTTCAGTACTTTTAGAAAATAGTTATGTATATACTTATGAATGTTGTTTACAAGGTGTAAGAACTTATCTAGAGTTTTCATTTAGTGCTACTGTATTTTGTTTCCAAATGGTTAATGAAACAGCAGTTAAGCTGATTTACCCAACATCTGTATGATCTCTCGAGGTCCTTTCCAGTCCTATGATTCAAGGAGTCATCTGGTCCAGTCCCCTGCCCTCACTTGAAGGTTTATATGAAATCTGATTCTTGAGAATACAGTAAGCCTTAGGAAGACTGTCCAAGAATATACTTTCTATAGTCTTGCTTTTTCTAGCCTGTATCACTGAACATTATGTGCCCAAGAATTACTATTTCCAGTCATGGATCAGTGCTAATTGTTTTCTTCCCTGCTGGTTTATATTAACTTTTCAAAGGACCTTGAAATTTGAGAATCCAATCTCATGTGCCACCAGGGCTAGAAATATACACTATCTACCGCTACGATGTATGGATTCCCAGGGATACAGAACATTCATTTTGAAATCTTAACGGGTAAAAAGTCACAGCACCTTTAAAAATGAGGATATTAAAGTTACCAGAACCCCACCACTCCTACCAGGATTTGTGACCGATATCTTCATGAGACACAAGGTGAGAGATAATCTGCTTTATAATAGAAAGCCAAGACTCCCAGTATTTAAATTTTTTGAATTATCTGGCTTTTTTCATTTTGAGTATCATGTTCACTATTAAATAAAATCAAGATTGTGGCAATAAGTGTTATATGTAATATAGACAGCAATATTTGTCTACATAAATTAAGGCATAAAGAAGACACAATGAATGTCTGTCTGATAAACACACATGCAGAATATTCTAAGTATTACAGACACAATTATGTTGAACTTTAAGGTTGCAGAGTTAAACACTCAAATGTTCAGAAATGCCAGATTTAAGTTTACTTGTATAACCTTCATTCTTCCCCCTTATGCATATGCATGATGATACAGTCTTTAATTATATGGTTGCATACTCTATTTTTCCTTTCAGTGCTTAAAAAAATTACACTGGTCCTGAAATATTTTTATGGGTCCATCTGAAGCTCTATTAAGGATCCCCACTTGGTTGAACCACATTTTGGCCTCATTAACAGTGCCTTCCCAACCCATGTAAACTAAACCACACGGATTTTTACTGCACATCCATAACCTAGTGTTGCCGTGCACTAAGCACAGCACCCATCAACATACAGAGCTCATGAAAAGAGCATTGTTCCCCCCACCTCCAAAAAACACTGAAGTTGCTTTAAACAAGTTACTCAAGTATACTCAGCATAGAATCCCATTAATTGTGATAACATACTGGGTTTCAAAAGTACCTAAGTGACTTTAGAGACAAATTTCAGTTGAGTCAATGGGACTAAGGCCCTTTGAAAATTTTACCCTTTTGCTTGTGTGTTTTTCCTGAGCATGCACTCTTGCTGCCTTCAACCTCATATATACTTTTTTTTTTTAAATGAGCCTTATTCTTATAAAGTGCAATTTTGTAGCCAAAGTGCACAAAAGTCAAACGACTCAGTCTCTAACATTGTGATATAGACAATGAATATTACTCTAAATACTAACACGAAGATGAACACGATTAAGTCTAGACTTGTTGTAATCTTATTTATGAAACCAAATATTTTGTAGTCTTTGGTGATTAGTTTACATTCATGTCACGTCACAGGAATTAATTAGCTCTGTTTCTAGGGAAACAGTTCAAAGCAATGATAATGTGAAGACTATCAGGAATCATGTGCACATAAATGTGCAGTGTTTATGCAGTCCTGCTCTGCTGTGCAGTTTACACCATACTACAGGGTTTTGAGGCAGGTAATGTTGAATACCCAGAGAATAGAAACTTTTTTTTTTTTTTTAAAGTAAAAATACTGATTAGCCAATGCTTTATAAAACGGCCAATATTTTGCAGTGACCCACCAGGAAAAGTCTTGTATGGATTTCAGAGAGATGAGCTGCTATAAATCTGTTGTACACAAAGACTAAATGGGTTTTAAAAATAGCAGGCCACTTGGTTCTGTCTCCAGACCTCAAGAGCTAACTATGCTAATACCACAAAACAGAATGTCCTCTCAATGATAAAATGAAACCTAACCCCCCCACCCCCACACTTTCCTATGAAATGTGTTAAGAGTGAAAGTGTCATTAGAGCTTGCAAGCAGCCTGTAACTATATACAATTCCTATGTAACTGGAGAAAAAGGAAATCAAGTAATTGATATAGTGTATATCCTGAAAAAAATCGAACAAGTTTTTGCCTAATGGAGTTGCCTGGTAGAAAAATCCATCATTTAGAATGGATTGGAGATTACAACCTTAAGACTCTCATTGCTTACTAACTTTGACCGCCCCCTCCCCATCCCAAAAAAGTAAGCCGCCTTTTCGACTGAATTCTCATCTTGTCTCAAATATTTTTTTTTATAAGTTTAATTTTTGAAGCAGATTGATCAAGGTGACTTTTAGAGTACAGAAATCGTAACATATTTCAGACTTCAAAAACAAGCACTTTTCTTGAAACTAACTCAAACAGCCGCTATTTATGTGTTCAAACTTCAGGCATTTATAAGTACTAATGCGTAACCTTGTTCTGACAATTTTCATTTAAAAATATTTAAGCTATTTAGTCTTTCATCGTGAAACAAAGTTGTTGTTCACCATTGTCTGGATAAGTCAGCTTGTTCTGAGACTCCTACAGAGATGCTTATTTTCCTAGAAGCTCTAACTTCCCTGGAAGACTGTTCTCTAGCAAATCTTCTAAAAACACACAATATTCCCATCTGAAAAACACTCTCTGCTAAATGAAAACCCCTAATCCCTTCCCCCTCAGTTCCTCACAGTGCCACACCCAGTTCTTTTAACAGAAGACTCTGCATTGGCCATATGTCTCAAACTGAGATGTACGCACGCCAAGTGAACAATTCCTTTCTACCCTAACCCACTTTCCAGGGCCATGCTATATTTCAATATTTAAAAAAAAAAAAAAAATCCTGAAGTGTGCATATCTTCTGTATTAGGATACTCGGAAGTTGGGAAGGAAAGAGCTATGTCATGGTGCATAACTGAGCAGAAAAGGTAAGCACAGTGTCATGGGAAATACTAGACTATAAAACATGGGGTTGCAATATTTCAACACCTAGCATTTAAAATTCAAGACTTGCTAGAGAAGTTTGATTTCTTAAAACCATAAATTTTGCAGAGATTTAGAATGGCTTTTTGCACTCCAGCATAAAACATCATCCTAGGACTCAAAAGCTTAGGCTTTTGTGTGCTAAGATGTGCTTTTTAAAAAAAGGGCATTCCAAAAATGTTTTCCTTACCTGTTTTACCAACACTACGTTATTAAAACATATTTTTTAAAAGTTTACTTTTATGCAAGGGTGACTTGATTACAGTTTAAGCATCTACATGGGAAACAAATATTTAATAATGGGCTCTTCAGTCTAGCTGGGAAAGGTATAACACAATACAATGGCTGGAAGATGAAGACAGACAAATTCAGACTGGAAAAAAGATATAAATTTTTGACAGTGAGGGTAATTAACCACTGGAAATTTTAGCAAGGGTCGTGGTGGATTCTCCATCACTGGTTACTTTCTAAAATAAAAATTGGATGTTTTGCTAAGAGATATGATGTAGAAATTATCCTGGCAAACTTCTATGGCCTGAGTTTATACAAGCACTCAGACTAGATGATCACAATGGTCCCTTCTGGACTTGGAATCTAATCTATGAATCCACTTGCTGTCTGACTTTTTTTGCATTTCATTGGAGAGTTTCTATCCACTTTTAATATTTGCACACCAGCTCAGTGCTGAAATATTTAGGTTGCAAATGCTGCAGGATGATGACTGGGACAAGACAAATCTAGCCTTGTGTTAGATGTAGTATATAACAATACAAAAAGGTGCAATTTGGGAGAGGGCAGAGATACCTCATGTTTAAGTAAAGCAAAGAGACCCAGCCTGGCACAGACTTCTTAGTTGTGTGGAACAATGATTAAGCAGGGTTAAAACCTTACTTTTATTCTCAGCCAGCTAGTTTTTCAGCATCCCAGAAAGGGATCTCAGCTGGCTGGGAATGAACATAATGTTTTCAGTCCTTAACGAACACTCCACAAATCAAGCTTAGAACTTAGTTACCAATGCTTTTTACAGTGACTAGTTTAGCTGTGCTTATATTCTACTTAATTTTTTTTTTTTTAAATCGGAAGCACTGTCTTCTCTACCTTTTTAAAAAACTTTGCTTTTATGTAAGACAAAGTTGATTTGGCGGTGAAGACTTAAGTTGAGGTCTTCACTTCTGTACAGAAAGGAGGAGAGAATATTTATGGCAGAGGTCCCCAAACTCTGTGTGTGGTGTGTCCCCCTAGGGGGCTGCAGAGGAAAATCCAGGGGGCATAATGGGGCCCAGGCCAGCCCCCACAGGGGGGTGGAGAGGGAGTGCCAGCCAGAACCAGTGCCACTCCACTCCCAGCCCTCCACCCAGCCCTGCCCCCACAGCTCCACACCTAGACCTTCAGCTCCGCTCCCAGCCCCAGCTTCTGCCATCTTACCCCTGGCTGCGTCCCTCACCCCCAAGGCACGACCCTGCTCCCAGCCCCAGGGGCAGGGGTCACAGACAGGGGTAAGGAGGGGGTGCGATCCTGAAAAGTTTGGGGACCATTAATCTAGGAATAAGGGATTTCAGATGTGCATATGGATGGTGAGTCAGAATATTGGATGGTCTTCAGTCTTTGTGCAGAGTGGGTAGAGATATGGAGGCAACAATTACAGTTGGCATTGGCACATTAATGCTCTAGCTTTTTCCATATTTTAATTTTGAATGTTAAATATTCTGTCCAAATTTGTGGTTGGGGAATATTTAACATTCTGACCATGCTGTCTTCATCAGGAAATGTCTTTAAAGAGGTAAAGGGCCACGACTGTCGTCGTAGTGAAGCACATGGTATAAAGATAATCCAAGAAGTAACTAAAGGAAATTTATCCTCTTCAGATTCTTGAAAAATAAGTCAAGTTCTAGTTTGACTGACAATACTCTAAAGCTTTCCAGATAGGAGCATTGCTGTTGCATGAGCTCTGAGAATACACTGAATGAGACACTCAGTGCATCTAAAAATTCTTAACAGTGGGTAAACTTAATTTATTCATCTACTTCAGTAACTGCTAAACAAAGAGAAGTACCCAAATTCTGACTCTGTATTCAAGACATCTAAGCTTCTTGGTTTGAAAAACTGAGTTAGAGAAATCTCATGGGCTAAAGATTTCTGCAGCTTTCTACTTCCTTCCAGTCAGTACAAAACCATCATTGTTTCTCATGAGTCAGATATATCCACCAGGAACTGCAGATGCCAGTGAGAATAAGTATTTTGAACCTCAAAGCTTAAATTTTGGGCAGAACATAAAATTATTTTAATCTGGGGTCTTACTTTATATTTTTCTCAAAGTAATTGAACTTATGAATGTTTCTATTCATGTCAAAGTATGGGTTAAGTGAACAAGTGTGAATTTTCCACTCATAACATTCATCTTGACTCGAGTAACCTTATTTCTTTAATGCCACCTGTTTAGCTAATAGTCTGCATTAGGCACCAGATCTTTCAAACTAAGGAGATGCTCTATTCGTGAAAAAATAAGTTACAATACCTTTCTACTGCCACATTATGGATTAAACTCCTGCTAAAGCCAGGATGACAATTTTTATGATTCCCTTAATCAAGTTTCCATCTGACCAGCACATCACCTGTATCAAGAATGGGAATGTCTTGGCAAACACCAGTGTTGTTGTATATCTTTGTCTATGAATCACACTTATAAAAAAACCAATATATATGAAATATTTCTATGCTTGTAATCAGGAAGTGATATACATTACCATCCTGCATTCTCCAACAAATTCCGCACGATGGCCTGAGGTACTGAGCAGTTGTAATAACCCATGCCAATGTAGGACCTCCAGATTTTGTTCTTGTTTGCAATATTGTGTAGAGTTTCAAGGATTTCATTTTCACCTGATTGAAAAGAAAATGTTATAGCATAAAATGTTATACAGGAACAAATGTTAATTGTTTTGACTCAACGGCCTTGTTTGACTTGGTGTAGAAATGAGCAGTTGTCAACAGTTTTAGAACAAACTAAGGGAAGAGACAGTAGTAAGTGAGGTATTAATCTAGAATTTAAGTCTACAGATCAAAATATTTTCCAAAAAGGAGCAGATTTGAGTAACGCTGACATTATACATTAACTTCCATTTCTCCTCTTCCCTTATAGGTTGCCTTTGTGAATAGTTGCATCCCACTAATCTCTTAACATGAAAGATTTAGTTTTAGGAAACTATTCTTTTCTTGCTTTAGTCCTACAATACTAATACAGTGTAGGTTATTTAAACAAAGTAAATGCCACTATCACCGGATAAACCATTGCCTAAATCTTCATAAGATTCCAAACATTTTCCATACTACAGAGGGAGAATGTTGTGGATTTTCAAACCCCACGTGCTTTCTGGGGCAGTTGTGTATGCATGAATACAGGCACTCTAGGAAGGGACCTTTACTCACCTGCAACTGGCAGAATCAACAGCTAGATGAAGTTGTACATCATTCATAATTAAGATTTAGTGAACAGGTCATAAATAGATCTCAAACTTTCCCAGCTTCCTACCCAGGAACATCAGAGGCTAAAATACTAAGGAACTTTATATTTTACCTTATTCTCAGTAATAATATGCCATGTGCAGTGGTAATACAAAAGATTTCTCCCTTCAATTCTGATGCAGTTTATTCCAGAAGGAATTATAGAACATAAAACTGGGCAAATCAGGTCAGTTTCATAGTAGAGTAGGCTTTGGAATGGACCTCTCCACCTACGTGAAAGGTTACAGGGCCATTGGCAGAAGACACATTGCAACTCTCACTAATCACAAACACGATAACGAAAATGTTTAAGTTGTGGTGCAGATGAGTAATTGGTTCCCCCTCCTCCTCCTCCACCACCACCACTAGTGTATTCGTAAAGTCACATTCACGGCAACTGGTTCCCAGAGGTTAATGGCTTGAGGAAGTTGTTTTCGCAACTACTTCCAACAAGATTGATCAGATTTGAATGGGATGGACCACTGCCATGGTGCCATGTCCGATTGGAATTTTCACACATGGTGACATCATAGTGTCTTTTCTGCTTTATGTGGCTAATAGCCAAGGGGCAATTTATGTGCAGCAAGTGGAGCATTTGTTCAATGCAGTCACAAAATGTGGTGGCTTAGATATTGGTCCATGACAGTATTTGTCATGTGTAGAGGCTGGCCTCAAAACATCAACTCCTTTTCACAGACCAAGCTGTATGATACTTGATGACCATACTAACTGCCCTGCATTGTATCTGAACTGGTGATCTAAAAGTGTGGTGGTTCCTCCCCCCTCCCCCGCCCTGTATCACTACCAATACCTTGAGCAATCCATTCCTTGCAAATGCCCTCTTAAAGTGCATGGGTTTATCCAGCTCTGAGTAACGTTTCCTTTCTGATAAGAGGAGAGCAAGTTTAAAGCCAGAAGGGATCATTGTGATCACCTAGTCTGACTTCCTGCATGTTGCAAGCCACTGAACTTCATCCACTCACTCCTATACTAGGCCCATAATCTCGGGCTAAATTTCTGAAGTCCTCAAATCAGGATTTAAAGACTTCAATTTACAGAGAATCCACCGTTTGCTCTAGTTCAAACTAACAAGTTACTTATGCTCCATGCTGGAGAGAGAGGTAAAAAACCCAGGGCCTCTCCCAATCTGACTTGGGGGACAGTGAGGGGATTCCTTCTTGACCCCAAATATGGTTATCAATTAGACCCTGAGCATGTGGGCAAGACACACACACACACACCCAGCCAGACACCTTGGAAAGAATTCTCTGTAGTAACTCAGAACCCTCCCCATCTAGCATCCCATCACTGGCCATTGCAGGTATTTGCTGCTAGCAGTCACAGATGAGCTATGTGCCATTATAGGCAACCTCATCACAACACACCTTCCATAAACTTAGCAAGCTCAGTCTTGAAACGAGTTAGGTTTTTTTGCCCCCACTGCTCCTCTTGGGAGGTTGTTCCAGAATTTCACTCCTCTGTTAGAAATCTTCATCTAATTTCAAGCCTAAACTTGTTGATGGCCAGTTTAAATCCATTTGTTCTTGTGCCATCATTGACCCTTAACGTAAATAACTTCTCTGACTCTCCAGTGTTCATCCCTCTGGTGTATTTCGAGAGCAATCATATCTCCTGTCACCCTCTGTTTGGCTAGGTTAAACAAGCCAAGCTCCTTAAGTCTTCTCTCATAAGATAGGTTCTCCATTCCTGTGATCATCCTAGTAGCTCTTCTCTGCACTTGGTTCAATTTGAATTCATCTTTCTTAAATATGGAGACCAGAATTGCATACACTATTCCAGATGAGGTCTTACTAGTGCCTTGTATAATGGTATTAACACTTCCCTTTCTCTCCTGGAAATACCTCGCCTGATGCATCCTAGGACTGCATTAGCTTTTTTCATGGCCGCACCACATTGGTGGCTCAGTCATACTGTGATCAACCAATACATCCAGATCTTTCTCCTCCTCTGTCACTTCTGATATGTCCCCAGCTTATAGCAAAAATTATTGTAGTTACTCTAAGTGCACTCTGCACTATTACATTTCTAATATTCCAATTTTCAAGGTCCTCCAGATCTTCTTGGGGCTCCTCCATATTGGCAGTACCTCCCAACTTTGTGTCATCTGCAAACTTTATTAATATTCCCCCATTTTGTACCAAGGTCATTAATGAAAATGTTAAATAAGATGGGTCCCAAGACTGATCCCTGAGGAACTCCTCCTCCCTCCAGCCTGCCAGTTGACCTTTCAGTATGACCCATTGTAGTCTCCCCTTTAATAGGGTTACCAGATAGCAACCGTGAAAAAAACGGGACGGGGGAGGGGGGTTAAATAGGTGCCTATATAAGAAAGTCCCAAAAAATGGGACTGTCCCTTTAAAAATTGGACATCTGGTCACCCTACGCTTTAACCAGTTCCTTACCCACCTTTCAATTCTCATATTAATCCTCATCTTTAATTTAATAATTTCCCATGTGGAATTGTATCAAATACCTTACTGAAATCCAGGTAGATTGGATATACTGCATTTCCTTTTCTAAAAATTGATTATCTTCACAAAGAAAGATCAAGTTGGTCTAGCACAATCGACTAAGTTGTAATTTATCCTAATTTTTCCTCTATGTTCTGAACTACTTCCTCTTTCAAAATTTATTCCAAGACCTTGCATACAACTGAGGTCAAGCTAAGGGGCTTGGAGTTTCCTGGATCGTTGCCCCCCCAGCCCTTCTTAAAAATAGGTAATATATTAGCAATTTGCCAGTCAGAGGTAACAGCCCCCAAGTTGACAGATTCATTAAAAATCCTTGCTAATGGTCTTGCAATTTCATGTGCCAGTTCACTTAATATTCTTGGATGGAGATTATCTGGGCCCCCTGACCTGGTCCCATTAAGCTGTTTTGAGTTTGACTTCTACCTTAGATACAGTAATTCAGACTTCTATATTTCCATTCCTATTAGCCACCCTGAAGCTACCCTTAAGTTCCTTATTACCTTTATTAAAAACAGAGGCAAAGTATTCATGTAGGTGTTGGGCCATGCCTAGATTATCTTTAATCGCCACTCCATGCTCAGTGCTTAACAGTCCCACTTTTTTCGTTTTTCTTTTTATTTATATGGCAGAGGTAGCCAAACCACAGCTCTTTTACAGTTAAAGTGTGGCTTGCGGAGCCACACACATTCTCTTCCCCCCCCCCCCCAATTCTCCACCTACCAGACTGGGGGCTGGGAGCTCGGGGCTTCTGCCCTGCAGCAGGGTGGTGGGGCTAGGGACTTCTCAGAGCTTCAGTCCTGCAGGGTGTGCCTGCTGGGGCTTCAACAAGAGCAGGCCTCCCACGGGGCTGAAGCCTTGAGCCCCAGCTCACAAACTTCTGATAATTGTCATATTCAGCTCAGAGGGTAAGTAAGCTTGGCCACCCCTGTTATAGGACTAAAGAAGCTTTACTATTGCAAGGTCCAATTCTGCGTGGCTTTTGGCAGTTCTCACTTTTTCTCTATGCTTTCTGACGGCCAAGAGGTAACTTTCCTTGCAGATCCATCCCATCTTCCATTCCTTGTAGGCTCTCTCTTAACCCATTTGAGATGTTTGCTCATCCAGCTTGGTCTGCAACCTTTCCCCATGAATTTTTCCCCCCTGCTTAGGGTGCAGGTTTAAGATAGTTTCTGCAACTTTGACTTGAAGTAATTCCAAGCTTCTTCCACATTCAGATCCTTCAATCCAGTCCACTTCCCTTAATTCTTCCAGGTCTGCCCTTTTGACATGGACCCTATTTGCAGACTTATTTTTATTTATCCTTCCATTTAGTTTAAACCAAATTAGATCATGATCACTCAAACCAAGCTTGTCCTCTACAACCATTTCTTCTATGTGGCCCTAGTTACTTGCCAATACTAGATCTAAAATGGCATCACCTCTTGTTGGTTCAGTGACTATTTGGTGAAGAAATCTGTCAGCTATGACATCCAGGAATATCTGGGGCCTATCGTTATTAATAGCATTTGTCCTCCAATTTACATTTGGGAAATTGAAGTCTGCTGGGAATTGTGTGATTATGGGATTTTTTTCATAAAAAAATACTGAAGAGGTTTCTATTCATATCAAAATCTGATTCTGGCAGACTCCATTTTATTACCCAGACTCCTTATGTTGGTGTACGGACATCTTAGTTGTTTCTGTGTGGCGTCCCCTGATTCCTTGCTCGATTAGGTACAGTCATTCTGCTGCCAATATCACCTACCTGACCATTACTGTCAGTGGTCTTTTCTCTTGGATGTCTGTTCCTTTCTCCATTGTTGTATCCTCTTACTTGATTTTCCTCCTGCTAGTATTTAGAAGCGGGAATGATGATTACATGAGCATCTCTCAACGGTGTTCCCAGAATTCCTAGTCTTAAAGCTCTTTCCATCAGTTGTGCCAATCTCCATCCAAGAAGTCTATTTCCCTTCCTAATCAGGTGGAGTCCATCCCATAAGAACGCTCCTCTGTCCCTGGATGCCTCTCAATGGTCAAACATCCCAAATCTCTCCTTCATCGTACCATTGCCTAAGCCATCTGTTGATCATCATAATTTTGTCTTCCCTTCACTCTCCTCTTCTAGGGATAGGTTGAATCCCAATGAAGATCACCCGAGCTTCCATTTCTTTAAGCATCTTCCCCAGGCTGGCATAGTCTCCCTTGATGTATTCCAGCAAGAATCTATCATCATTATTTGTTCCAACATGAAGAACAAATCAGTGGATTCTTTCCTGCTCCCATAGGATCCTCTTCACTCAGGTCTACAACCTGTATCTTAGCTCCTGGCAACCAGCACACACTTCTGTTCTCCAACTCCACTCTAGTGACAGGCCTCTATGTAATTGAGGACTCCCTACTAAGAACAGACGGGCCGCTTATCTGCCCTTCTAGTAGGGAGTCCCCAGTTACACAGACCTTACTCTTCCTGGTGTTTGGTGCAAGTCTCCAGCTGTCAGTCTTCTGTTTTCACTTGCAATCTTCTGTGAGTCATCCTCTATTGTTCTGGGACTCCAAATCTCAAGGAATATAAACGTGTACTGGGGCCATGTACTCCTTGATGGAAGGCTTGTGCTCTAGAATACAGACTCATTTTAAAATAATATGGGGTTTCTAGTCCTCTAGGTGGTCAAGAGAACTTTGAAAATATGAACCCTCTGTAAAAGATAGACCTAATTAAGATGACTAAATCAGCCTACAGCAATGGATCTGGGTGCTAATTTTTGAAACCCACTAACAATTTAAGAGTCAATATTGCTAGCTCTTACACAGCAGACTATTTTTAGGAGAAACCACCCACTAATATGCTAATTTTACAAACCCAAATTGTCTAAAATTGCCAAAATCCCTAAAGGTTTCCTTCCCAGCTATCAATCTTCAGTTTCTCCACTCCGCCTCTCAATTTATTATGCCATTATGTCTTGTCAATTTTTTTTTATGACATATCAAGAACTGTCTGGCTTCAGATGCTGCTACTGCCTTAGTATCCCTTCTTCCCCAGTTAATCAGACTTCATAATGTGGGTGTTTACATAATAGTTCTCCCCCTTCTAGAAGTCTGGTTTATTAACAACATTCAAAACACCACAATTCTTCCGGATCACAATCCTAGTCACAGAGTTCTTATGCCTGTTCCTGCTGAAACTTCACTCCAAGCAAACTTGCTTCCCCTAGCCTTCTGCTTCAGAACTAAGGAGAGCTTCAGCATAAAGCAGTGGTTTTCAAACTTTTTTTTCTGGCAACTCAGTTGAAGAGAACTGATGCCTGCTACTCAACGGAGCTGGGATAAGGGGTTTGGAGTGTGGGAGGGCCTCAGGGCTGAGGCAAAGGGTTGGGGTGAGTGCTATGTGGTGAATACGGAGCTGGGAATGAGGGGTTCATGATGTGGGAGGGGGCTCTGGGCTGGGGATGAGGGGTTTTGGGTGCAGGAGGGAGCTCTGGGTTTGGGGGGCTCAGGGCTGGGGCAGAGGGTTGGGGTGCAGAGCTCTGGGCTGGGGGTGCAGGCTCTGGGGTGGGGTTGAGGGATTTAGGGTGCAGGAAGGGGCTCTAGTATGGGGGGGTGCTCAGGGCTGGGGCACAGGCTTACCTCGGGCAGCTCCTGGTCAGCGGCGCACTGGGGGTGCTAAGGCAGGCTTCCTGCCTGTCCTGGCACCGCGGACCATGCTGCGCCCTGGATGCAGCCAGCAGCAGGTCCACCTCCTAGGTGGAGGCACGCAAGTGGCTCTGTGCACCTCTTGCCTGCAGGCACCGCCCCCCCAGCTCCCATTAGCAGATTCCCAGCCAGTGGGAGTGCGGACCCGGTGCTCTGGGTAGGGGCAACACGCGGAGCCCCGTGGCCTCCCTGCCTAGGAGCCGGACCTGCTACTGGCCGCTTCCGGGGCGCAGCATGGTGTCAGAACAGGTAGGCACTAGCCTGCCTTACCCGGGCAGCACTGCCGATGGGACTTTTAACCAGAGCTCTAGTTCTTTTATATCCTGCAGCAAGCCTGATTGCTAGTCATGTTCCCATTACGTGGTCCTGAACTGAAATGTAAACTAGTTGCAGGTGAGGCTGAAACCTAGACTCTCTTAATGTGTCAGTTCATCTTATGAGTGGCAAGTACTGAATTTAAGAGATGAATACGGTTACTGCAGTGGTTTATATAAATTTAAATTTTAAAATGGAGAATTTCCACTTTGCTACCCGAGTGCTGCCAAATCCAGGGATCTTGTTGCAGAATAGGGGTCCAATTTGCCCCTGAATACTCAGGCCTTGAAAACAAATTGCACTCCTGCATATTACTCTTCTCTGAAGACAGGCTGTATGAACAAGACTAGTGACATTGGTCACAATATACAACATTTGTATGTATTATTTATACTTTACAATGTAAACACGCTGGTCTTAGATCACAGATTTATTTTTAACTTTTCCTCTCCAGGTTGTGAAATAAGAAAGCATCATACTAAACTAGGCAAAATAAAATTGATAAATGAATAGATTAAGAAACACATGGAAGTCAGCCAGCACACTCAACCTCCTGCTACCAGTTTTCTAGGGCAGCACAGATTAAATGCTTAATCTTCGCTCTCTCCACTGAAAATAGTCCAGTAATCCTTCAAGTACCTTAGCTGACAAATCTTTTCTTGCTGAATAAATAAATGCAGTTGACCTTGTTTCTTTCCTTAATTCAGTGATAACATCATCAGAGGCAATACTAACAACAGAGATCATTAGTCTCATGGTATTGTTATATCCGAATCATGGAAGAGAACACTGCAGCTTCTGCCAGGAGTTCAATGTTCACATTTATGGATTTCACAACTTCAACAAACAAGTTGCTGCTTTTTAGCAGCAAGAGCTCCCACTGCTACCCTGCCTTACGTAAGTTTCCAATTTCTCCCCCCTCTCCTTCCTGTCTCTCTAACACACCCATCTGATGTATGCTTTCTAGAAGCTATAAACCACTTAGTTCTTTGTGTGATCTATATTGTTTCTTTCACAGCTTTGCTTAGATGACCCGATTTTACTTATTTGAGACCGACTAATCTATGTAAGATGACAGTCTGAAATCAGAGCTCTGCATCTTTCCACTCCCATCCCACACAGTTCTACTTATGTGAATGTTGTTCTCCCACTTTGTCACTAAGGAACAGGTAACACACATCTTTGTATGACAAATGATGCTAAAGAACAGTCTCACGATATGTCTAAGAATGCCCAGTTCTGGAATGTTTTAAATGAACAGGCACCAGTCCATGCAAATATAGCTCAGAATCATTTAATCAAACACTGGAGTCGCAAAACCCACTGTCCATCTTGGATGGAGAAGCACCAGAGTAGGTGGGGAAGGGCTCTGCTGGCAGTAAAAATGTGGCCACTGGTCAAATGACACTGAAAGGCAGGGACGGAGGACAGCAGTAACACATCACAGAACAGATAGCAGAAGAGCATGGATCTGAGCTTGAGCCATAAGCAAAAAGCAAAGGCCAACTAACAATCTGTTTTGGTGAATATATAACACTCATTTCACTCCTGTGATGCAATGACAAACACACCTCAGTAGAATTATAGCACCTTAATTCACAATTAATGTATGCCAAGTCAAATAACGTTTTATTGGTTAGTGGTTAAAACTTCCTAGACGTGGTCCCTTGCCCACTAAACGCTGACAGAAAAGAGACACTGCACAGAACAACGAAAAGGTAAGGAGAGTGCTCAATTTTTATTTATTTATTTTTACTTAATGTATGTGGAACATCACAGGTGCCAGGAGGAGAGAGGGAACTGTCAAGGACATCTTATGTACCCTGGATTCTGTTTGGGAGGGGAAGCCAGTGTCAGGGTCTTTTTCCTCTGGAAAGAATCTCTATTCTTTTATAATAATCTTCACACTGTATTGATTAAGCATAGTCCTATTTCAGATTTACCACATCAATGACATTTCCTTCTCCCTCTTCCATCCACCCATTGGCCTTATCTACACTAAAGCCACATCTATACTAGGAACACTTTACCAGTATGGGAACACCAGTATTTTATGCCAATATAAATTGCATCAATGCTAGGAGAGCTTCTCTGGTAAAGCTGTGCTTTTACCTGTATACCTTATTCCACTAGCCCGAAGTGAAAAAGCTGTAATTGTGAAAGTGAACATTTGTGGATATAACTGCATCACCAGTGGCTTCTGTCAGCACAGTTATATTGGTTACGGAAGGGATCACACCTCTCAACACCGCTGACATAACTATTCTGACAAAAGCCTATAGTGTAGATGTGGCCAATGAAATTTAGAACTTATAGCTC
>NW_020699449.1:1925372-1978664 GCF_002925995.2 Terrapene triunguis | reverse complement strand
GCTGGTGCCTGGAGCCGGCCCTGATGACAAGGCATGGAAGCATTGGCAAGCCTAACACATCAAGTGTCTGTCACCATTTACATAATATCCTCTTGTAAACACATCACAGTGCCAAAGTGTAAGCTAAATTCAGATCTGAAAGAGGGGGAAGTAGTGGCTGAAGATTAACAGTAACAATATGTCGTACTTCTGTAGTACACTTTTTGTTGCCCTCCCCCACACCCCAAACTCTTAAGAAGATACTGCTACTGTATTTGATTTACAGCCAGCAACTTTTATGGGAAGTGGCAGGAAAGGTTTATATAAGTGCAAAATACAGTTACTGTTCAGCTGCAGTTCTGTTCAAGTACTAGCATCTGAAGAATAAGTTTAAAAAAAAAATAGTGCTGTTTTTTCATAGTAGTGAAATAATATCAGCCATAAATATAATACTTTTATCAGAAAATCCTCATTGTCTAAATTCAGGTAATGTTTGGCTATTTAGGTGTCCATTTTTAGAATATCTGACTGCCTACCAAGAAACTGAAAAAAAGTTATCCCCCACACTCAACATCCATCATCTGTATGAACCTCCCCCACAAAAAACTACTTTCTCCTCAAACCCTTTATGATCTGAATAAATTCTGACCCTTTCCATTTATGAAGATGGAATTCTGCGGTATCCGTAAACTGTTATCTTTTCCCATTTTGTAGGCATGGTACAGATTTTGACAATTCTGTTCATAAAATATACTTATCGGAATTGCAAGTGATTTTCTTTAACCTAAAAAGATAGTTAGGCTATACAATCTTGTATGTGTTTGATTATTAGCATGTAAGATACTGGCATATAGCCAGTTTTGGGAGGGAAGAGGAGTGGAGGAAAAAGAGAAAAGAAATTCACTGTAAACTAAATGCCTATGACCAGATTCTCAATTGGTATAAATTAGCATAACTCCACTGAAGTCAATGGAGCTGTGCTCGTTTACATCAGCTGAGAATCTGGCCCTTAGATCTCTAATTTCATCTTCTATCTCTAAGGAAACCTTTAGTTTTAATCTTTATTTTTATTTTATTTCATCTAGTAATTGGGGATTCCCCTCCTTCTCATCTTCACTGCAAGCAGCAGCAAGCTTTAATGTAAGTAAACTGGAACATGGATATTTGTCTCACCACCATAAGGGAGCAACTATTTATTTGATGTCAGAACTCTGAAGGCTGTTTGCCAGCACATTTTTCAAAGGTGCTCCCAGAATGCAGCATTACATGATATCTCTAATTTTATCATAAATGGTAATTGCATCCTTATATGAAAACTTGTAGTGATTCTTCTTTAGGGCCCTCACCAGGCAAAATAATCAGCCTTCTAGTTCTTGCAACCCCCATATTGTGGTGGTGCAGTGGAGTGGCTTATCTATGGTACACATCAGTCTGCTTAGCAAGGGCATAAAGAAAACAAAGAACCCTGCATGCCTGGGAATTGCAGAGCTGCTTAGAGTGGGAGTTGGAATGGTGAATTCTTGTAAATTTCCTGTTAGGGATCCACCACATGCTTGTAGTAACTCCCCTAAGTGGGCCACAGTGGGTAGCATATTCATGCTAACTTTTCTGGACACCTAAAATGCAGGAGAAGTTTCTGAGGATTGCCTTATGTAGTTGGTCTGACCAACAATCAGGGCTGAAAGGGCTCACTCAAACCCATATGTCTGCAAGTATTTATATCAATCTGCAAACTCCATTTTGTTTTTGGGAGGGCCATTTTGACTGCAAAACTGTTCTTTGCCTTCACCTTAGCTCCACAGCATACATAATGAGCTGAAGAAGAGGGTGAGGAGGGATAAATTCTTGCACTTAGCAGAAGTTTACCCAGGGAAGATCCTTAAACCTTGATGACCTTCTTTTCAAATGCAAACACCCTTTGAGAAAGAACTGTCTACTGCCCAAGGAAACCTGTTCTACCAGGTGGACTAGTGACCAACCCACAGATCATCTGATAGGGTGCTTTGATCAGTTGATGGGGGTTTGAGGCTGATCAGGGAAGTCACCTGACAGACGGGACTGGAAGTTATAAAAGGATAAGGTCTGCTGAGTAGTACTTGCTCACTGACTAGAACAAGAAGGCAAGAAGATTGAGAGGTAGGAAGAAAGACAAGAGGATGAGATGCAGCAGAATCCTGGACTCCCTGAAAGACACTGACCAATTCCCAAAGGACTCTTGGAGCGGTGAGGAAATTGAGGCAGCGATTTGCATGCAGACTTTGTCCCGTCCCCCCCAATAGATCTGTATCTCTCTTGTGTTGTCTATGAGCAAAGTAGAATTGGTTTGGAATTCCTTTTGCAAAATTTGTGTGTTCTTGCTTCAACAGTCTGGTTTTTAGCTTAACTTTCAGGGACACCCGAGTACCCAGAATAAACCAGATGGAGCTCTGGGGAGCAACTAGCACTTTGAGGGGGATCAGCCCTGGTGTTGGGTCCGAGGGTAGTTTAGCCACAGGATCCCATTCCCTGGCAGTGGTAACAGACAGTCTATGTTCTAGAAGTATGTCCAAATGGTCACAGACTGGCTGAAGCTGCTGAGACCCAGAGTTTGGATCCAAGCACAGCAGCCTGCTCCAGCAGAGGAAGCTTGACCAGATCTAGAACAGTGGGGTTACTTATTTTGTTCTTTAAAGTGATTTATAACTCTCTTCTTATACTTCATTATAATAGGTTAGTTCTCTTTCAAAATTGTCAGCCAGAGAAATGCTTTGGATAGGGTTGCCAACTTTCTAATTGCACAAAACCAAACATCCTTGCCCTGCCCTGCCCCTTCTCTGAGGCCCCACCCCCACTCACTCCATCCCCCCCTCCCGCCATTGCTCACTCTCCCCCACCCTCACTCACTTTCACTGGGCTGGGGCAGGGGTTTAGGGTGAGGCCTCTGACCAGGGCCGGCTCCAGGAACCAGCCCACCAAGCTTGTGCTTGGGGCAGCACCTGGAGGGGGGCGGCGCGGCGCTCCAGCCCCCAGGGAGAGCGGGGCCACGGCTGGGCTCGCTGCCCTCTCCCCCGGCGCCCTCCCCCCGGCCGCCGGAGGGAGAGCGGAGCCCCCGCCGGGGCTCGCCGCCCTCCCCCCGGGGCTCTGGCCACCCCGCCCCCTGCGCGGGGGGGGGCGGCCGGAGGCTTTTTTGCCTGGGGCGGCAAAAAAGCCAGAGCCGGCCCTGCCTCCGACTGGGGGTGTGGGCTCTGGGATTGGGCCAGAAATGAGGAATTCAGGGTGCAGAAGGGGGCTTCAAGCTGGGGCAGGGAGTTGGGATGCAGGAGGGGGTGTAGGTTCTGGCTAGGGGTGTGGGTTGTGGGGTGGGGCTGGGAACAAAGGGTCTGGGGTGCAGGAGGTGGCCCAGGGCTGGGGCAGGAGGTTGGGGTGCAGGCTCTGGGAGGGAGTTAGGGTGCAGGAGGGGGTTCCAACCTGGGGCAGGGGGTTGGGGTACAGCAGGGAGATTGGGGTGCGGGCTCCAGCTTGGTGGTGCTTACCAGTCAGCAGTGCAGCAGGGCTAAGGCAGACTCCCTGCCAGCCCTTGCTCCACGCAGCTCCTGGAGGCAGTCGGCATGTCCCTGTGGCCCCTAGGCAGAGGGGCTAGGGGGTTGTGTGTGCGGCCCATGCCTGCAAGCACCACCCCCGCAGCTCCCATTGTCCATGGTTCCAGGCCAATGGGAGCTGCAGACCCTGCGCTGGGGATGGGGCCAGCGCGTGGAGCTTCCCTGATCGCCCTATTTTTTTTGGTTTTGAACAGAACTTGAACCCCAGAGGCAGGACATCCTCAGTACCACCTGACTTTTTTTGGGGTGAATCTTTCCTTGGATGCATAGGCACAGAGAGATGTAGTGTACGTTTTATAGCTGGGGTGAATCTAGCCCAGTGTTGAAGATTCTTCAGACTTCCTTGAAGCCTTACTTGTAGAATGGCTACTGCTTCCAGCTAGAAGGTTTTCCCCACCACCAAGTCTTATAAACAAGCAGTAAGGATGAATTAACAAATTCTGTTTTTTAAATGTATCTACAGTACAGATGATTGTTAGAAAATAAAAGATCTTAACCCTTAGAAAATAAAAAGCACACCATGAAGATGTTTCTGGATCTTGTGTTACTGCTACATATTAATTTTGAGAGGTCACTGCCTAAACACACAAACAGCTTATTTTCTCATAAAATATTCAAGCTCTATCCTGAGTCTCCACACTGTCTGTTTTAAGTACTGTGAAAATCCCATTACCTAAATAAGTAATTTGAAAATTTACATAATATGGTATACCAGGCAAGATGTGTGTCATTATCTTTCTGTGTTTACCACTTTACAGGAAAAAGCATCACATTGTATTTCTGTCATCAGGACCTGGTAGCAAATTTTATTACCGGGGAAAAAAATTACTTTCCAAAGTTCCCTTAGCATGAAATCTGTATCTCCCCTTTCCCCCTAGCACATATAAAGTACTTAGACTGTGGGTTGTATTCCCCCTTCTGTTGTGTTCCTTTTACACCATAGAGGGACCATAAAGCCCGTGGAAAACCATTCCCAGGGAAGAGTCCCTGAATTCCCTGGATAGAACAGAATGGCTGTAAGCCATGCCCCTTGAAGCCCCATCTGTAGGGGGCATGCGTAGTGAGGAAAGGGATGTGGCACAATCACACTCTGTTCCCCATCTGTTTTTGGTTATAGAATATCCCTTAGAGGTTATTGCATAAAGAATAAGTCTCAAGGCTGTTCTAACTTATGTTAGAGGGCTAAAAGTCTCCTTTGCCCCACTGTACCCATCAGTGCTACACTGAGTGCATGATGCAAATACAGATGATTTTTCATAGTGCCTGCTGATATGGGTTTAGAGCCGCCACCATCCAGAAATATAAGTTCACATTAAAATAGTACATCACAATGCCACTGTCACAACTGTTGTCCAGTTTCCCCTTCTGGACACTTAACAGGCTGCTGTGTTTGGGTCCCACACAGTGGCCACATGTCCCTAAGTTTGTCTGAGTAATGTCCAGTCACTGCCTCTGGCTCCTCAGAGTACTTCTTTCTAGCACCCCTTTCTGAGTGATGAGGCACCATGGTCCAGATGCTTAGGCCCTGAGACTGGTGCCAGCTCCCCTAGACTCTCCAGTTGCTTATGCACATACTTTCCAAGAGCTTCTCTGGCTTGCAGTTTACTTCTTCAAGGGCACCAGATAGTTAAGTCAAACAGATGCAAACTTTGCAAAAGGATTCTAACAATTATTTTTTACTTTAGACAGCACAAGAGATGTACACACCTATACAAAACACCCATATATCATTTCCTGCCTCGGTTTCCACATCACTCAAGAGTTCTTTGGGGTTTGGTCAGATTCTTCTAACAAGTCCAGGATCCTTTTCCTGAAGCTCATGACTTCTCCTACTTACTGAGTCTGTCTCTCGTTGACCCCTTGCAGTTGGTGTCCTTAAGCTCCTGACTGGCACATTAGTCAAAAGGTCCCCTGTGTTACAAGAGCCTACCTCTTTGTTCCTCTCTCATGCCCCAAGCTTCCTTTGTTTGTCCAACTAACCCAGTCTGTGTTTTTTTTTTTTTGAGGGTTGCACCGACATCTCATCTTTAGTCCCTTTTCTGGGGAAATTCCATTCCCTCAAACCTTAGTCCTCTGCAGAGAAGTTGGAGAAAACTGATTTTATCTAGAATGCAGTGATTCCTTCGCTCAGCCTGGGCAAGATCTATACAGGTCCTGATAATCTTTAATGACCAACCATTGCTAGCCCTGTTTCAATGCCCTTTGGAATTTCAGTCCAAGATGGAAGTAAAAAGACAGCAGAGAAGGTGCAGACCAGACTTATAATCAAAAGGGAGTTTGTTGTTTTGATATAGATACATAGAGGGTTCATAATACCAAACAAAATTAATCAATTGTTCCTAGACAGATTATCAGAGCTACACCCTAACATCGGGCCTGCCCAAGCCTTACCCATTTGCCCCTCATTGGTTCTCTTGTATACTGGGCTTTCTATGCCCATATAAAGGGAGTGAGGCAGCATTTGCCCTATGTCATGGGTGGGCAAACTACGGCCCGCGGGCTGCATCTGGCCCTTTAGACGTTCTAATCCAGCCCTCGAGCTCCCGCTGGGGAGCAGGGTCTGGGGCTTGTCCCACTCCGGCGCTCCAGCTGGTAAGTGGGGTTGGGGACATGCCCTGCTCCGCGCGTGCCGTGGCACCGCACAGCTCCCGGAAGCAGTGGCATGTCCCCCCTCCGGCTCCTACGCGTAGGGGCAGCCATGGGTCTCCGCACACTGCCCTCACTCCCAAGTGCCGCCCCCGCAGCTCCCATTGGCTGGGAACCATGGCCAATGGGAGCTGCAGGGGCGGCACCTGTGGATGGGGCAGTGCGCAGAGGGGGGTCATGCCACTTCTTCCGGGAGCTGCTTGAGGTAAGTGCTGCCCGGAGTCTGCACCCCCGACCCCCTCCCATGCCCCAACCCCCTGCCCCAGCCCTGATCCACCTCCTGCCCTCAAACCCCTTGGTCCCAGCCTGAAGCACCCTCCTGCACCCCCAACCCCTCAACCCCAGTCTCACCCCAGAGCCCGCACCCCTACCTGAAGCCCTCACTCATCCCCCCCACACCCCAACGCCTGCCCCAGCCTGGAGCCCCCTCCCGCACCCTGAACTCCTCATTTCTGGCCCCACCCCAGAGCCCACAGCCAGAGCCCTCACCCCCTCTAACACCCCAACCCCCAATTTTGTGAGCATTCATGGCCCACCATACTATTTCCATACCCAGATGTGGCCCTCAGGCCAAAAAGTTTGCTCACCCCTTCCCTATGTGCACAAGTGAGGTAGGGTTTATTTTCCTTTATAGAAAACTCTATTGGATTTTATCTCCATGACTTCAACCTGTCCTTCCTACAGTGACACAATGTCTATCTTATCTACTACCAGATACATAGTATCTTTTGGATTATTGCAATCTCTAACAGATATTTGTATGGTATTAAGTTTTTACTTTTAAAAATCTATAAGCAAGCCTAAAAATGCCTGAAACTGAACTCTGCAAACATTGCAAAATGAGAATGGAGAAAACAAAGATTGTCAAGGTTGCAGCTTCTAGGAGGATAGGATTATTTGTCACTGAGCGGATAGTTTTCTGATCTCTCTCTCTTGCTCTTCCTCTAACCTGGTACAAAGGTAAACTAGACAGACCTTGAATACTAAGTCAAAGATACAATTGTACTTGGCTTATTGGATACACTGTACCTGATGTTATCAAATTAATAATATCCAATGATTTTAAAATACTAATTATGGATATATGTATACTTAGCTGATTAAGGACATTACCTATACCAATACTTGATATCGATTCATGTTATCGATTGTGAATAACTATGCAGCAAGTACAACAACTTCCCTGGCCCAATCTTGTTTTATTAGGCAATAAAATAAATTGCTCTCCTGCAGATCCAAACCTTTCCAGTTTATTCCTTAGTGGCAACAGGGTGTTAAGTCATCTTTTGGGAAAGTGCACATCTGCACTTTTACTTTTATTGTTATCTTTTGGGAGTTAAAGGTGATTTGCAAAAGAAAGAGTGTTTGTGCCTTTTAAGGAAAATATTCATTGATGTGTATATATAAAGACTAAGGCCTGGTCTACACTAGGCGTTTATGTCGAATTTAGCGCCGTTACATCGAATTAACCCTGCACCCGTCCACACCACGAAGCTATTTAGTTCGACATAGAGCTCTCTTAAATTCGACTTCTGTACTCCTCCCCAACGAGAGGAGTAGCGCTAAATTCGAAATGGCCATATCGAATTAGGCTAGGTGTGGATGGAAATCGACGCTAATAGCTCCGGGAGCTATCCCACAGTGCACCACTCTGTTGACGCTCTGGACAGCAGTCCGAACTCGGATGCTCTGACCAGCCACACAGGAAAAGCCCCGGGAAAATTTGAATTCCTTTTCCTGTCTGGGCAGTTTGAATCTCATTTCCTGTTTGGACATCGTGGCGAGCTCAGCAGCACTGGCAACGATGCAGAGCTCTCCAGCAGAGATGGCCGTGCAATCGCAGACTAGAAAGAGGGCCCCAGCATGGACTGATCGGGAAGTCTTGGATCTCATCGCTGTGTGGGGCGATGAGTCCGTGCTTTCTGAGCTGCGCTCCAAAAGACGGAATGCAAAGATATATGAGAAGATCTCTAAAGCCATGGCAGAGAGAGGATACAGCCGGGATGCAACGCAGTGCCGCGTGAAAATCAAGGAGCTGAGACAAGGCTACCAAAAAACCAAAGAGGCAAACGGACGCTCCGGATCCCAGCCCCACACATCCCATTTCTACGAGGCACTGCATTCCATCCTGGGTGCGGCCGCCACCACTACCCCACCCGTGACCGTGGACTCTGAGGATGGGATATTGTCCGCGGCCGGTTCCTCGGACATGTTAGCGGATGGGGAAGATGAGGAAGGAGATGAGGAGGACGAGGCAGTCGACAGCGCTTGCACCGCTGATTTCCCCGACAGCCAGGAGCTCTTCATCACCCTTACCGAGATCCCCTACCAACCGTCCCCAGCCGTTACCCCGGACACAGAATCAGGGGAAGGATCAAGCAGTAAGTGCTTTAAACATCTAAACATTTATTTTTAACAGAACTGGAATATTTATAATATTAACAATGGGTTTCTCATGATTTCTTTGCCTTAGGCGCTTAACTATTTAGTCCCAACTATTTAAAAAAAATCTAACAATGTCCGGTTTTTCATGATTCTGCTGCCCAAGACGCTCCACTCTTTAGTCCCTGCCAGTGCAGCTACACCAAAATCCGGTCTATATGTCCGGGGATAGAGATGAAATCCTCATGGGAGATCTCAACGTAGCTCTCCTGGAGGTAATGTTCAAGCCTGTTCATCAGGTTCCTGGGGAGAGCGATCTTATTGGGTCCTCCGTAGTACGAAACGTTTCCGCGCCAGGAGACAATCAAGTACTCAGGGATCATTGCCCTGCAGAGCATGGCGGCATACGGCCCTGGTTTTTGCAGGCTTTCCCTAAGCATCCGTTCCTTCTCTCTGTCCGAGATCCTCATCAGGGTGATGTCGCTCATGATGCCCTGCTTTGAATTAGGTAGGGGAATGTTAGTATTGGGACTGCTTTACAGCCACGCGGTGGAGGCGGGAGAGGGGCAGCATACAGGGATCTTTCCCTGGGACAGCCGCGAGGGGGTGGGACAGGGGCAGAGTTCATGCTTGCCTGATTGCTGGCAGCAGAGACTGGCATTGCTTTCAATGTGAAAGGAGGCCAGTGCTACTATTAAAGTTTTAAGCAGCCACAAGTCTACGGCTTACCATGTTTGCCCGCTACACAAATTCCGGTGTCCTGCCCCGCTTCTCAGATCGCCACTGCAAGACCACAGGCACTGAAGGCGAGGGCCGAAAATTCGACCTTGTCCTGAGTGCGCATGTGATAGGTGCAGGGCATGGTCTTGTTCACAGAGAAAGACTATGTTCTTTGTTCACAACTACATTTATCTTTCTGAGGAATTTACTCCCTTTTTCCCATTCCCACAGCCACATCTGCGACTGTCTCCCAACCCAGCGTGGCATCACAGTCCCAGAGGCTAGCGCAGATTAGGCGGAGGAAGAAGAAGACGCGGGAGGACATGTTCTCAGAACTAATGTGCTGCTCCCGAGCCCAGGCAGCCCAGCAGACACAGTGGAGGGAGAACTTGTCCCAAATGCACAGAGCAAACATGGAACGGGAGGAGAGGTGGCGTCAGGAAGACCAGCAGGCGACTCAAACGCTGCTTGGACTGATGAGGGAGCAAACGGACACACTCCGGTGCCTTGTGGATGTTCTGCAGGACCGGAGGCAGGAGGAAAGAGCCCCGCTGCAGTGCATCTGTAACCACCCTCCCCCGCCACCAAGTCCCATACCCCCCTCACCCAAAGTCCAAAGAAGGAGGGGCGGCAGGGGCCGTGAAAAGTTTCACTCCACCCCTGCAGAGTGCTGTAGCACTAGAAGGCTCTCATTCCCCAAACTTTGAAAAGTCCTTTCCTACCCACCTCACACAAGCGTCCAAGTTCCAACCCCCCTGTTTCATGTGTTGTTACTAATAAAATATACGTTTCTGTTAATTACTGTTTCCATCATTTTCTTTTGGAGGAGAGTCTGTGTGAAGGGGGGGAAGGTGGTTGGTAATTGGACAGTATAGTCACCTTTAGCAGGGTACAGAGGCGGGGGCAGGTCCAGCAGCAGGGCACCTACACAGTGCAGTTACTAGTTACCCTGGTCAGTCTGGGAGGTGGTTTTCATGTTCTGTGGGGGGAGGAGGGGGTTTGCTCTGTGACTTTGTGGCGGGGGAGGGCAGTTACAGATCTTCTGCAGCGGTCCTTATCCTGGATCACAGAGCCACACAGCAGGGGATCTGTAACCCTCCTCCCCCTGCCAGAAAGTCACATAGCCGACACATACACGCAGTCCCACCCAGGAGTGCTGGCAGGCTCCGTTGAAACAACCAGTCCACCACTGCGGAGCCTGTCATTCCTGGAGTTTAGAGGCATCATTTGCATCAGTACAGTACACCCGCCCCCCACCACAGTCTGCGTCCCAGGTTCAAAACATTCCCGCGAAAACAGTAATAAAGACAACGGTGTTCATTAAGAAAATAAAAATGATTTTATTTTTTGGGAAGGGGGTGAAGGGGGTATGTAGCTGGAGAGGATAGTCAACATAAACTGGGTAAAGAAACGGGGGCAGGTTCAGCTTCTGTGTCCACAAACTTAAGTCACTGGTTACCCTGCTCACTGTGGAACCTAGCTTTCAAAGCCTCCCGGATGCACAGCGCGTCCCGCTGGGCTCTTCTAATCGCCCGGCTGTCTGGCTGGGCGTAATCTGAAGCCAGGGTATTTGCCTCAACCTCCCACCCCGCCATAAAGGTCTCCCCCTTGCTCTCACAGAGATTGTGGAGCACACAGCAAGCTGCTATAACAATGGGGATATTGGTTTCGCTGAGATCACAGCGAGTCAGTAAGCTTCTCCATCTCCCCTTGAGACGGCCAAAAGCACACTCCACCACCATTCTGCACTTGCTCAGCCGGTAGTTGAACAGTTCTTTTTCTGTGTCCAGGGTGCCAGTATAGGGCTTCATGAGCCAGGGCATTAGCGGGTAGGCTGGGTCCCCGAGGATCACTGTAGGCATCTCCACATCCCCAAGATTTATTTTGTGGTCCGGGGAGTAAATACCTTCCTGTAGCCGTCTAAACAGACCAGAGTTCCTGAACACGTGAGCGTCATGAACCTTGCCCGGCCATCCGACGTTGATGTTGGTAAAACGTCCCCTTGCAGCACCATTGAAAAGTAGCCCTTTCTGTTAATGTACTGGCTGGCCTAGTGGTCCGGTCCCAGGATAGGGATGTGAGTTCCATCTATAGCCCCACCGCAGTTTGGGAATCCCATCGCGGCGAAGCCATCTATGATGGCCTGCGCGTTTCCCAGGGTCACTACCTTTGAGAGCAGTACCTCAACGATTGCGTTGGCTCCTTGCATCACAACAACCCCCACGGTAGATTTGCCCACACCAAAGTGGTTCGCGACTGACCGGTAGCTGTCCGGCGTTGCAAGCTTCCAGAGGGCTATGGCCACTCGCTTCTGGACAGTCAGGGCTGCTCGCATCCGGGTGTCATTGCACTTCAGGGCAGGGGACAGCAACTCACAAAGTTCGAGGAAAGTCCCCTTCCGCATGCGAAAGTTTCGCAGCCACTGGGATTCATCCCAGACCTGCAGCACTATGCGGTCCCACCAGTCCGTGCTTGTTTCCCGGGCCCAGAATCGCCGTTCCACAATATCCACATGTCCCATTGCCACCGTGATGTCCTCGGCGCTGGGTCTCGTGGTTTCTGACAGCTCTGTGCTACTCTCATACTTCAGGCCCTCACCGCGGTGCCGTAGCCTCCTCGCCTGATTTCTCTGTATCTGCCTCTGGGAAAGGTGGATGAGAAGCTGCGAGGCGTTGACAACGGCCACAACTGCAGCGATGGTCGCAGCGGGCTCCATGCTCGCAGTGCTGTGGCGTCCGCGCTGTCACTGACCAGAAAAGTGCGCGAACTGATTTCCCGCCGGCGCTTTCAGGGAGGGAGGGCGGGCGGTAGTGACGGACGGATGACGACAGTTACCCAAAAGCACCCTCGACACATTTTTTTACCCAGAAGGCATTGGCGGCTCGACCCAGAATTCCAATGGGCAGCGAGGACTGCGGGAACTGTGGGATAGCTGCCCACAGTGCACCGCTTCCAATGTCGACGCTTGCCCCGTTAGTGTGGACTCACAGAGTCGAATTACTGTCCTTAGTGTGGACACACACGTTCGACTTTGCAATATCGATTCCACATATTTGATTTAAGTGAAATCGAACTCGTAGTGTAGACATACCCTAAAAGTACATACCCCTCATAGTGTAGACATACCCTAAAAGGTTGTTTGTTTTTAATTAGTACTTTCTGCCCTCCCCAACCCCTTTTTAAAACATCTTAGAAATATCAAGTCTCATCTTCCCTGTTTATGCTGGCAGAACTGGGATGAGAGCTTCCTCAACACTCAGTTGAATTTATGAAAGGACATCATTGTTCCCAAGTTATTAATCGGGTGTTAACAAAACCAATCAAGACACAGAGTTTAAAAGAGTCTGGTTAAAAATCCTTTTCCCTCTCAGCCTCCTATCTCTCATAATTCTGTTGTTTCTCCAGTTGTCCCAGGAGTCTCCCAGCAATAAGAAGGTATCTCAAACATATTTAAATACATAGAGCAAAAATGGGGGAGTGGGGAGAATCTCAAAAATGTAAAGCACTCTATAAATCATAAAACCGAAAAAGGGGCATAAGCATTTTTTCTTTTGCAGGTCACCTTCAAAACAAAGTGTTCTTGTTTAATTTGTTGTGGGCTTTTTTTTGTGGGGGGAGGGGAGAGGGGTTTAAACCTATTATCGTTTGAGTCAGGATTGCAGGATTTGGCCCTCTCTTAGAACTCAGAGTTGAATAAACTACTTTCATGTTTTATTATCCAAATGTAACACATCACTATTATTATATGTTTATATTACTACTTTGTCCAGAGAGCTTCATCAGGATCAGGGCCCCCTTAGTCCTAGGCAGAGCTGGTAGCACCATCTATAGTTAAAGATGCCCAACACATCCCATGTATAAGAATGTTTTCAGTTTTTAATAACTTTGCCAAAACTTGAGCTGTTTGAGTTGAAATTTTCCATGCAGGGTGTCTTGTCTGCCTCAAGCTGCCTTTTTCTTTTTAAGTTTTGGAGGGAAATGATTGAGCCATGGGTCTCATGGCAAAATTTTAAACTAAAAGAGATGCAAGAGTGTGACATGTTTTTTTCATGACTCTCAACAAAATGGAAAAATGTATTGTCCTTTTATTACAGACTCTTTTATATACTTCTAAAACAATATCCTCATTACTTTTGATTCTATGGGTAATATGTGTACTGTGATACTCCTCACAGAGACAAGAAGTAATTAACAGCACTCTAATTGAATACTACAGCAAAAACAATATTAGAGAACTTTATCTTCTGGCACTGCTAATATTTTAGTCTTCCTGAGTGCAAATATTTAGAAAGCAGATCGTTCATATTGACGTGATGCAATACTGTACCTTTCTAACAGTTTTTCCAAAGCTGAAACAAAGAAAGTGGGATAAATTCGTCCCTGGTTTATACCTGCTCAAATTGGCATAAACCAGGGCACAGAGCCTGCTGTGAAGTCTGCTGTGTATTTATACCTCCCTACTGTATGTTCCACTCCATGCATCTGATGAAGTGGATTTTAGCCCATGAAAGCTTATGCCCAGATAAATTTGTTAGTCTCTAAAGTGTCACAAGGACTCCTCATTGTTTTTGCAAAGCAAGTGGATCTCTCACAGCAGGATCATATGGAGCCTCTAGTGGAAACTAAGGCCCTGATCCTGCAAGTGGCTTTATGCATGTGACCTTTCCACTCATGTAGAGCCCTCTTTAACTGCAGGAGTTCACCTCAGATCAACTTGCAAAATCAGGGTGTAAATCTACCTCTCCAAATGGCAACATCAAGGAGAGTTGGAGAAGACACATTGCATGAGGGGGACAGGGAGGTGCAATCTCCTTGTCTAATCCAGCCCAAGGTGTGCAACATATATTATAAAATGGAACTTGTTACCTCAGTAGTTCTTAAAAAAACACAGTGTAGTAATGGCAATTAAAAACAGAGGAGGCACTAGATAGGGTGTGATCTGAGTTACTACAGAGAATTCTTTCCTGAGTGTCTGGCTGGTGAGTCTTGCCCACATGCTCAGGGTTCAGCTGATTGCCATATTTGGGGTCGAGAAGGAATTTTCCTCCAGGGGTGATTGGCAGAGGCCCTGGGGGTTTTTTGCCTTCCTCTGCAGTGTGGGGCAATGGTCACTTGCTGGAGGATTCTCTGCACCTTAAAGTCTTTAAACCACAAGTTGAGGACTTCAATAGCTCAGACATAGGTATGGGTTTGTTACAGGAGTGGGTGGGTGAGATTGTGTGGCCTGCGTTGTGCAGGAAGTCAGACTAGAAGATCATAATGGTCCCTTCTGATCTTAGTCTATGAATCTATGAGATTCTTCTCTCAGCTGCACTGGTACAAACAACCCCATTGACTTGAATTGGACTGGTGAGAGGAGAATTTAGCTCATACTGGCACCAAAAGGGTTAAAGGAGCCAGAGAGTGATGTAACTTCACAGCTTGTACCTGGGAAGGATGTGGTCAGGTAAATGGGATGGATTTAAAAGAGGAGAGAGGACATCAGCTGGGAGGAAGATTCTGGTCCTGTCATGTGGGAAGCAGCCCCAAGGAAAGCAGAAAGTGGGAGAAGAGTAGACAGGCTATTTCCAGTGTGAGTTGGATGCCTGAATGGAGGTAGGAACTTAAATGAGCCTGTCTGAACCCCTGAGTGAGGGGAAGGGTGTACTATCCCCTGGACAGTGGGGTTGTTTGAGGCCTAGGAGCCAGGGGACAAGGTGTGGGTGAAAAACTATATGGGGCAAAAGTATGACTGTGAGAGAGAAGTAGCTGCTGAGCTCAGCTGGGCTTAAGGTTTAGTTGTTTTTACTTTCTGTTGGATTTTAGTAAAAAGCTCTGCCCTGGAAGGGGCTGGACTCTGTAAAGTGGTGTGGCTGGAGGGCTAGGATACTCCTATGGGTAGAGAAGGCTAAAGGACAGTTTGGAAAACTGAGGAAAAGGTGCTGAAATGCCATATATAGCCAAGAGGAGTATGAGTGGGAGTGGCAACTTTGCTACACACAGCATCTCTAACAACTAGAAAGAAAGTAAAAGGAAATGTGAAAGGACTATGTGATGTCATCCCTATTTTGAGCCTCTTTTTACTAATAAATATCAAACATGTTAGTCTACACTGACAATGAGCAGTGACAGGCTGAAGTATTATAGTTATTACTGAGCAGTAAATATTTGTCTAAAAATAGAACTGGGAATGGATCGGATGATCTAAAAGACTCAAATATAAAATAAGGAGACTCAAGGAGTTTTCCTCCATACAAAATTACATTTTTTCAGAATTGAAGCCTTGATCCTACAAGCAGCTCAGTGTGGGCAGATCCTTATGCTAATGGGGATCTCCTGAGGCTCTGCTAGGGTGCCTGGGCCCATTTTTGTGAGGCAGCTTTCAGGATTTGAGCCTAAATCATGTTAAGTAAATCTACACTCATTGCTGAACAGTGAAAAGCTGTCTTCTCGCTCCTTCTCCCCCTCCCCCCTTTGGATGCTTTTACCAGCAACTGCTCATGCTCTGTCTGCCTGAGACAGTCCCTACAAATACCACCATGCTAATAGTAATGTTAATACATTAGCACACTGTAAACATAAATTTAAAATCCCATGTGCTCTCACTGTAATATACAAGACATTTGGATATTTAACCATCCCTAAATTCTGCATTACAGCAAGAGGCTTGCATCCCTGTGGACCCCAGATTACATATCTTGTAACATTTGAAACCCTATTTGCAGCCTATATGGTATTATGCTATCCTGTAGATGCCCAACAGACTACAGATTCTGGTTCAGTGAGAGGATGACCTATTTTACAGACAGGTCAGCTTGCCATGGCAACCCAATACAAAAGAGTCACAAGATGTAGAGCTGACCAGGAGGTAAAAAGTTCATGTAAATCTCCTCCTCCCTCTCTCATTCCTCACAGCACTTAATTCAATAGGATTTTAATACACACTAGGCTCTAGTGAACCCTGCAGAGCTTGGCTTGTAACATGGATTCAGAAACTGAACACTTCTGTTGCCCAGGCAGGACAAGAGTCACTTCTTGCAAATTTGCTTGGCGGTTCAACAAACAATCTTTTTCCCCTCCTTCCCCCAAACAGCTGGCCCTTGC
Organism: Terrapene triunguis; assembly: GCF_002925995.2. Classification (NCBI taxonomy): domain Eukaryota; kingdom Metazoa; phylum Chordata; order Testudines; family Emydidae; genus Terrapene; species Terrapene triunguis. Next base: position 1,962,276 of record NW_020699449.1, on the reverse strand, counting down.
TCTCTAGTAAGCCCCAGGACTTCTCTTTCTGAGCATAGATGTCTTCAGGAAGCCAAAGGGTGTCTGTTGGCCTGGAGAGAAGGAGGCTGGCTGGTGGGGAAGGACTTGCCAGATTTCCTGATGGGTAAACAACATCATCTTACATTTTCACTTCAGTGAACATTTGCTGATATTTGGGAAAGGAAAGAATGTCAGACCTGGGGGTCAGTTTGAGTGGATTTAAAGATCTCTGCAAATACTTAACACATCTGTAATGCATACCCTGCCCACGCAGCCTATGTCCAAGATAATTAATGTTCAACAATATTAAAAAATACTTCAGTTCATAGAAATGTCCAATAATATGAGTTGGATATTTTGTTAGAATAAGTTTTTCCAGGTATGGTATCTGAGGTTCTGGGCCCGGCCGAAGGCAGGAAGTGCAAAGATGTACAAACAGAAAAGGATCTTTCCAATTACTTTTTCTTATACGTCCCAAAATTGTTCAATTCATTCTAAGGTTTGGGCAAAGATTGGAACTAGTTCTTTTCTCCAAGATCATTGATAAATCCCTACTTTTAGCCATCTAAATATACAATTAGAGACATTGTTGCAAAATGCTGTATTTGCATTGGTTAAGTGCCCCACATCAGAACATAGGGGGTTCTCAATTCCATCTTCTATGGCCCAGTTATCAGATACATTTCCCCCATGGCTTACTTTCGCAATTTCAGCCTCATTGACCTCTCTCATATATCTGTTAAACTACAGTGCAGTAACCTTTGCCCTTTGCTTTGGACGTGACCACACATATCTGTTGTTCATATTCTTTTTTTTCTTTGTGCAGAGGTGCCAAATTTTCTTTACCCAAGTAGTGGGCTGAGTATTTTCCTCTCCTTCCCAGCATGTCTTCACATTCCTCCTGCCCATGGTTTCCCATGTCTTTTACAACTATCCCTACCTCCTCAATATATGTTTCACTCTATATGCATCCGAAGAAGTGGGCTGTAGCCCACGAAAGCTTATGCTCTAATAAATTTGTTAGTCTCTAAGGTGCCACAAGTACTCCTGTTCTTCCTACCTCTTCAGTGAACAATAGCTGAATCAAGCCGCTTCCATTTTAAATGTCCATATAAGATGGGATGCAATGGATTCTGGGATGCACCATATAGGAGAGCACGCAATAATTCAAAAGGTAGGTGTCCAAGACTCAATAAAGAGGCAGATGTGTCCAGTTCCCCAAAGCTCAGAAGAAAGGTTGTTGCCAAAGCCCACAATTGTCTTGGTATGTGAGGTTGTATGTATTTCACTTTTGCATGAAGCATCAGGTGACCAGTGCTGGTGGTGGAATACCAGACTTGCTGAACCAGTGGCATGGTAATGTAATTCTGTGTTCCTATAACAAGGACTTGTCTGTACTCCAGAGTGGATGGAGCTGCAGAAAGTGAGCAAAGGTAGCTAGGTAAAAGTTTTTCAACTTTCAGTGAATTAAAAGCAAATGATGGGATAAAAGACAGGATCAGTTCCCGGGAAACTGGGCAAAGTAATGTTCTCCAGTGCTGTGTTAGTACCCTACGGACCTGGCATGTGGAAAAAACTGGATACAGAACTGTGGGGCAGAGAATGGCTTCAAATAATCTTATAAAAATCTTATAAAAATGCTGTCTGCACTTGTTCATTCATCTAGAAATGCATCCCCTAGTGCATTTTGGAGGTTCACAACAACTTTTATCCTCATTCCATGCACGTCTTTCTTCCTTCCAACTTTGTTTTCTCTCCCTTTTTATTTCTCTCCCTGCTTGAATAAATACTTGTACCCCTTTTTCAATTCTTCTGTCCTTTTACCCTTTCCATTTCTCCCCATATAACTTGTTCACTCTCCTGCTCTATTCTGTCCTCTCTTGCTCTCCCCAATTTTTATCATTCCTCTCCTTCCCCTCCCGCTCATCTGTCCCTGACATAGATCCTGCGTATCTCTCCACTAATAAGATCCATCTTGCTCCCACATGTTCCCTCTCCCTGTTCCTGCCCATCCCCCTCATCCTTTCTCTCTCGCCCCCCCCCACTATCAGTTTCCTTTCTAGCCATGTGTTGCTTCAGAACATGTAGCCAGATGTTGCTTCAGAATGTGTTAAAGCCTCTTTTTTCACCTCCTCAGGGCCAGGGAGACTCAGTTTAATGCCCAATATAATTTACAGAAATAACTTCATTTTCTTTAGGGGGGATGGTGTATGTGTGTGTGAAGTTTGGATCCCACATTTTTGGTCAGCTACACTATTCCCTTCTTCAGCTATACCCTGTAATATTAGAAGAATCCACTAATGGCTTGTCTTGTGCAGGGAAAAGCATGGCTTGTACACCATACAGTATGAGAATGTTTCATCAATATAAAATTAAATATTAAGTCACTTTCGAAGTTCAGATAGCTTTCAATCCCCTGTTCACACAGAATGTAACAACAACTGACTTATTTCCAAACTTCAGGGACTGATTCTCAGTTACATAAAGCCCTTTTACGTTACTCTGGTAGTGTAAAGAAGCCTCAGGGTTTGTAATTGTATTTACCAGAGTACTGTGTAAAGGGGCCTTACTGTAAATGAGAATCAGCTCCACACTCTCTGGAACTTTCATAGTCAAACCTTTTATAAACTAACATGAGAATCCTGGCCTTATAACTTGCTGTAGGTTATTTATAGGCTTGGAAGGATTACTTTTTAATCGGTAAAAGTTGATAAATGTCAATTTCATCATACACACAAATGATAAAATTTCTTGCATGAGAACATCAGAGTTTGACTTAGGGATATTTATTTTGTATATTTTGAGAATTTGTGTTTGGTTACATTTTTAACTTTTTGAATCTCAATTATTTTTTTTAAATAACTGTCTGACCCCCCATAATTTCCCATAGCTGTGAAACTAAACATTGATTAAAAATGCTTAAAAATAACCTCACTATCAGTCAAAACTATTTCAAAAATGAATTTTGCAAAGCATAAATATATCTGATGCTTTATTAAAAACATTCACACAAGATAAAATAACTTCATAGCAACTCCTCCCCACAAAAAAGAGGGAAGCATTGGCAGACTTGTGACAACATATCTGCTTAATTTTACAATATAAAACAGTGTCATGGACTCATTAAACTGTAAACTTAATTATGTATGTACATATGTTGAGTACCTACATATTGTCAGTCACTGCAGTTTGACTGTGACTTACAGGCCAGTGATTGAACCACAGACCCCACACAAGCTAGCAGAGGGATTCAGCTGCCATGATTGTCAGAGCTCTCCTGAAACATACCTGAGCAGCTCCTGGAAATGTTGGGGTTTAGTCCTGGAATAAATCAATGATTTGAGTAAACTTTATAAAGCATCACTGAATGTTACCAAAGCCTCATCAAATTGCCATATACTACTTTGAGTTTGCTTTCCTTTTATTTCTGAATACCAAGATATTTATGTGCTCTGCTATTGGGGCAGAGGGACATAGGAGGAATTAAAGCTCCTGCACTAAGAGGGAGTGTAAAAATAACAGTGAGTCAAAGGCAGCCCAGCAGGACATGGTGCTGTTGAGAGCTGAGTGTTTCCAGCAATTTTGCATCAAGATCAAGAAGAGAGGAGGGGCAGAACTGGAAGTCAGGGAGGACTGGAAGGATCAATCTGCCTGGGCAGGAAGGCTAAATCCAACACTCCGCACAAGAGTGCCACAAAATATTGTTAGATCCAGGCCACACATAGCTTTAATCTACTGCCGGCAGTACATCTTTTGGTGGGCTCATCTATCTTGCTGCTTTAAAACTTGAAACAGCTGAGGCTTCCTCACAATTGATGCACCAAGGGATGTAAAATTTTGGGGTGTGCAAGATTCCTTCTATTCTTCCAGGAAGGGGAGGTAAGGAGGGATCTTGCATATACATGGTTTTATAATACCAGCCTGTGTTCTGGGGTATAAATTAGGTGGGAAGCCTCAAGATGCCTCAAAGTGATGAGATCAGCTGCCCCACTGTAAAGGTGACTGCTAGGTCCTTTTTGGCTTGAGGCAAGGGAGTAGTCCACCTTGCTGACACAGGAAAAGAACATCTTGTACTAGAAGAGGAAAAAGCAAGTTGCTCTCATGTTGAGGAGACTCAACAGGGAGCCGTAGGACACCGCCCTTTCCACAGGGTCAATTTTAGGCATAAACTCTATCTACAGCACCATATGTAGGGGGCATTGTAACAGGAGATAGCTGGCAAAGCTGTTACTCTCTTCATCACAATGCTGCTTTGTTGGGAACCAAAGTTTGGGTGCAGCCCAGAAGTGGACCAATATGTGTGAAGTCAAGCTATCTACATGGTGTTATTTTATATTAGATCACTCCACCAATACTGCTGTTAAGCCTAGCGATGGAGTCCCAGTCTCACCCTATTTTCACAAGCTCATACTTTTCTGAACATTTTTCTAATGGGGCTGAAATTCTAAATGTTTGGCCTGAGGGGAACTTTAGAACAGTTATAGTAATGCCATGTAGTGTTTTCTACATTTGTGTTCTTCTCACTAAGGTTCTCATGTGCGTGTGTGTGCTCTCTCTCTCTCTTTCTCATTTACTCAGCCTGTTTGTCTCCCTTCCCCTTTACCCTATATACATAAAGGTACCACAGCCAGAGTTTAAATAGCTGTCTGCACAAATATACTGTCTGTCTGCTCAAATATACTGTCCTCTAGTGTACACAATTCCCTTACATGGCTTTTCCTTTGTTTAATATTCTGATTTCAATAACTTTACCCCTCTCAAACTGTGGTTCATCTGCACTTCTCCAGTCCTGATAAAGTCAGTGGGGTAGCATGGATATAACCAGAATAATTTGTCCTGATTACTTTGGTCTCCAGCTATTAAGATCTGCTTAGTTTTGGCTGAAGTAAACAATCTTAAATCAAGAGAGACTGAGTGCATAGAATTTACCACAGATCAAAAATTGAGAATCAGCTGGCACCAGCAGCTCACAGTAGCACTGATCGCTGATACTGCATGACCCAGAGCATTTTACTGATTGTACTTCACAGCTTGGGGAAAGATCACTGAAGAGTGATAAAAGGGACATAAAAGAAAAAGCTCTAATTCAGCTAGAACAAGATGCTATGACACTACCAGCAACACTGCACTATAAGATCAAATAATGAATTCTCTTCTTTCAAAATCAAAAGCTATGGACACAGATCCTGAGCTATCATTGAGAACTTAGAAAAACCTGCCCATTGAGCAAGTTTGTTCCTTTTAATAGAAGCTCTCTAAGATTGTGATCCTGGTGCTACCATAATTAATTCTCCACTGCCCTAGGGTTCTGATCTGGCCAAAATATTACAGGCTACTCAAACTGTGCAAGCCATATTTGGGGCTTCAGTCCCCACAGAAGGCAGACATTCACTAAATAGGTCTGCTTCAACAGAAAGAATAACCTCAGGTTTCTGTGACTTCTGCAAATCTGGGGCTAGAGGAGATGTTATGTGAGTAAGATTCTCTTTTCTCTCATCACACAGTGCTTGAGTCTCGGTCTCTTCAAACTCTCCTTCCGCAATCGTGAAGACCACAGAAATTCCAACTCTACACTACAGTAATATTTCTATGTATCTGTGAGTGAGGTACTATCTTCTGCTTTCAATAAATGTTACCTGGGAGTAGTGCCCCAAGAGGCTTTCTTTCCCCAGATTTCCAAAGTATGGTACTCTGTGAAACTTCAGTGCATTTGGGAAGGGGAGGGGGAAGTAAATGTGTGTGTGGGGGGGCAATCTTCATTTGTGAGGTATTCGTGGCCCTTTTTTGCTATTCCCTGGCTGACCTTTGGATTGGCATTGCCATTCAGGTAAGATCCTTGGATTCTTACCTCTCAAAAATTATTTTCTAACATTTATGCAGGGCATCAGGGAGTTCCCCAATGTCACTTCCAAGTGTTCAAGCAAATCTAGAAATAAGACACAGCAGAATCAAGGGGACACTCTCAGTAAGGAGGCAGAATGAAATGCCTGACTGAGCATTCTGCATCACCAGAAAAGGAAAGTTTGGATATTTGCCTTTAGATAGATATTAGCTTTCACACCTATAGGGCTCAAGAAGCCAATGGCATTTTCATGGGCCAGAAGACAAAGTGGCTACTTTCAGCACAATTTAGGCCTAAGGTTATATAGTATGTATCACTCACATCAGCATCCAGAGGATATGGGCTGTGAGTGTCATGTCACTAGAATGGGGGGGGGGGGGGGAAAAGTGTTGGCCCTAAGGAAACTTGCCTGCGTGTCAGCACTACATTTGGCACCCAAAGGTTTACAGTTAGTTAACAAGATCAGTAAAAGAGGGTGGAAATATGGAAGTAAACAAAAAAGTAGACCCTGAAAATAGTCACCTTCTCTTATTGACCTCTCAACTGAAATTAAATAAAATCTTAAAGGTGCGGCTAGACACCTTTTGAGTACAATATTTACACAGCACACTATCATAATGGCTACATCCCCCTTCCCCATTTCTTGTCATTCAAATTTATAAGATTGCAACTAGTATTTATTCCACTACTGATTTTATGCTCCTCCATCAAACATTACTTTCCCTTATGTGTTCTGAATAAGGTCAAATATACTAATGATGATAATACTTAAACTTTTCATCCACAAAGAGCTTTGCTAACATTAGTTAATCCCCATTATACCCTTGTGAATTAAGTATTATTACTGTCTCCCCTCACTGTAATGAATAGTTTTTTGAGACAATATGAAGGGCTGTTTAAACGGGGGGGATTTTCTTTCTTTGTTTTCTTCACCTGCACCATTCAGGGAAGTTACGTCAGCCTGCAACTGGAGTAACTCCTGTTTCCTGTGTAGTTGCACTTGGGGGCTTTAAAAGGAAAAAAGAATCAGGAATGAACAATACAGGAAATGGAGAGTTCATGTGCATAATCTTTTTCATGTATTCTTTTCTTCCTGGTCAATTACTACTTCACAGCTTATGGGCATGGAGGTATTGGACTTCTGTACAGGCTGACCTTCCTTTCTAATAGGTTCACCTGTGGCAGAGCCAGGATCCATCACATTCTGGGGCTTACTCAACTTGAGAAGCTAAGGATAGATAATTTTGTCTGAATTAGGCTCATCAGTGGAAAGTTGCACAATTCACAGAAATGCTTATATGAATTAGAGCTCTGCATATCAAACTGAGACCTCATCATTAGGAAGAAGGGATTTGCAGTTATACAATAAGTACATGCATCACAAAATGAGTGCTGTTTGCTGATAGTCCCATCTATCTTGGGCTGTTTTTGCCCACTCCCCACCCCATTGCTCAAATAATAGTCAATTGGAAAATATATAAAATTATATTTTTACAACATAATGTACAGATCCTAGGTGCTAATCCTCCTTCTGCAGGAACTACTTTTAATTTTAAAATTCTAGAAAGGCCAACTTTTAAAGGCATTTATTTTACAGGCCCTGTGTACTATCTCTAACCAGCCATAGTAAGGTGCTGTTTGTATCATCCCCAACCAGCCACAGTAAGATGAAGGTGCTGTATGTTTATGGGAGAAGATATTGTAAGGACTTTAGTTTAAGTGAGTCTACAGTAATGGAGCCCGATGACATCTAAAAGTGGTAGGCAAAAGTGCGTTCAGAATCTTTTACCAGCAACGAATAAAGAACATACTGGAGGTGTCACAAAACAGGGCAGATGATGACTACAAGGAGGCCCCTCCATTCATTTGCAGCTTATTTGCCAGTTTGGATATTTAGTGAACAGTTAACTGCAGCTCTAAATTAAACCTTTGTAGAGGCAGTAAGATTACTGGCAGAGCTGGTCTCCCTTGGTTCCCTGCTGTTTTACAGCCTGAGCAGATTAGTCATTTTTAGTATGCAGGAAAATGCTCATTAGCAGTTAGTTGACTTGAGAAATGTAAGATAAAGACTGCCACCTAGTGTGCACTGACAAACCCCACAGATTCAATACACAACAAAAGAACATATTGCCCATGGTGAAGAGAGGGGTCAAAATAAGGAGTCAGAAGGCTGGACTTCCTATCCTGAGATCTGTGTAATGCACTCAGAGACAGCTCTGTGGCTCCTGCTGCCCTGACCAGAGAGCCAAATACCAGAGAGCCAAGTCTCCTCACAGACCACAGTCACTTTCGTAATAAAGCAACTAAGTCACAAAGGTACTTAGCAAAAACAATGAGGAGTCCTTGTGGCACCTTAGAGACTACCAAATTTATTTGGGCATAAGCTTTCGTGGGCTATAACCCACTTCATCAGATGCATGGAGTGAAAAATACAGTAAGCAGGTATAAATATACAGCACATGAAAAGATGGGAGTTGCCTTACCAAGTGGGGGGGTTAGTGCTAACGAGGCCAATTCAATTAGGGTGGATGTGGCCCATTCCCAACAGTTGACAAGAAAGGGTGAATATCAACAGAGGGGAAATTATTTTTTGTAGTGACCCAGCCACTCTCAGCCTTTATTCAGACCTAATTTGATGGTGTCAAGTTTGCAAATTAATTCCAGTTCTGCAGTTTCTCGTTGAAGTCAGGTTTTTTTTTGTTGAAGAATGGCCACTTTTAAGTTATTGAGTGTTCTGGGAGATTGAAGTGCTCTCCTACTGGTTTTTGAAGTTACAATTCTTGATGTCTGATTTGTGTCCATTTATTCTTTTGCATAGAGTCTCTCCGGTTTGGCCAATGTACATGGCAGAGGGGCATTGCTGGCATATATCACATTGGTAGATGTGCAGGTGAATGAGCCTCTGATGGGGTGGCTGATGTGGTTAAGTCTTATGATGGTGTCCCTTGAATAGATATGTGGACAGAGTTGGCAATGGGATTTGTTGCAGGGACTGGTTCCTTCGTTAGTGTTTCTGTTGTGTGGTGTGTAGTTGCTGGTGACTATTTGCTTCATGTTGGGGGGCTGTCTGTAAGCGAGGACTGGCCTATCTCCCAAGGTCTGTGAGAGTGAGGGACAGGTTGTAGATAGGTTGTAGATCCTTGATGATGCACTGGAGAGGTTTTAGTTGCGGGCTGTAGGTGATGGCTAGTGGCGTTCTGTTTAGGCATCACTGCCATTCTCAAAACCCCTGCTCAGCTGCCATCTAACCCTGTAAGCACCTAAATCCCCATCAGGACCTAAATTTCTGCCAATGGGCATGCGCAAAGCCATTTAAGTCCTGATGCTAATGAGCTGCTTGAAGCCCTTACTGAAGCCAAAGCCCTGGTGGGATTCTTTGGCATTCCCCTGCGTCTCTCTCCAGTGGGGCCTGAGCCATTTGGTGTACGCAGAGCATGCCTAACCTGCACAAAAGACAGCCAGGAGTGAATAGGTTGGGAATTTTTCAGGGGTGCATGGGTAGAGTGTGTGTATTTCCAACCCAGAATACTTAAATAGCTCAATCGTTCGTGCATTCACCTGGGTTGTGGACAACCCAGATTCAAATAACTTCTTTGTCTGATTCAGAGCAGAGACTTAGGTGCAAGTCCAATTTAGGCAGAGCAGGGATTGTGGTTCTGCAGCCCTCATGCACTAACCACTAGGCTATTGGCTATAATGGGGTGGGGCCAGTCTCTCTCTCTCCCTCCTCTCCTCTTCCCTCCTCTCAGCCTAGGCACCTAACTCCAGGAGAAGGTTCACACCTGAGAATCCCACACAGAGAGAGATGCCTGCCTCCAGCCTGTCAAGCGCTTAAGGTCCAGATCAATGGGAGTTAGGTGCCTAATTACCTTTGAGGATCTGGCCTAAGCCCCATCCCTTTCTTCTGCATTTCACTTCTGGCTAGCTTAGGTGGCTCGGTGCTCAGTTTACTGTCTTTGGAGAGTCCAATTCCTAGTGGCCTAACTCTCCCTATACAATTAATGGGGAATCTGGGCACCTAACTCAGGGTACAGAATTACCCTAATCACCAGGGTGCCTACGAATTAGGCAATACAACGCTAAGTACCCTTGTGACTCTAGCTTTTAGGACCTCTAATGTTTTGTTGCCATAAGCAACCTGCTATGAGTACAGTAAAGATGTTCCTGACTCCACTCCCATTTTCTTATATTTTAACATGTACATTTAAAACAAAAAACAAGGTACTTGTAGCAGGTCATGGAAAGGGGACTTGGTAGCTGAATGTACTGTTGCACTTTCTCAGGCTGCAATTACAAACTTCTCCCCCTTCCCTACTCCTCTAGGAAGAAACAAAAGAATAATTTCAACCCCTTCCCTCCATTTGAGCATCCACACTCATCATGGTCCTGATTATCTTGTCAGTTGTGCAGGTACAACTGCCAATGAAGTCACTAGGAGTCGCTTGGGTAGAACTGACAGAATAATCAGGTCCTACTGTTGCCAACCCATCAGCAACAACAGCCTCTAAATGGCAGTGCTCTTGTGAATGATATTACTGTAGTTTAGTAAATAACTTACCTAAGCAGCTACACATAAGCGAGTGGAAAAAAACTACAGGAATGGAATACATTTTACTGATTTTAATAAATACTAGAGCTGGACTCAAGCTGCAATTTACAGATCTAGCATTAAGTAAAGGGTCTTTGAATGCAGAGTTTGACCTATTAACAAATAGAGGCCTTTTGCAAAAGTGAGAGTCAGATCTTGGTTTGGATCATTTTAATACCCTCAAACTCTGGGGTGTTCAGAAACAAGTTTTTGGTTTGGGATCAAGCCTTAATAAACACCAATTATATCAAACAATTATACACAGAACTCTTGTTAGTAAGACAACAAAAAGGTTGTTGGTGGGTGTGACGTTATTGATATAATCTGGGACCATATAGATAATTGTTGCAACCAAGGTCCTGTAGTGGCACCAAATCTTGTATAAAGGGGGTCAAATGAGGTGTTTAAGACAAGGTTATGGTTTGCTGGTTGTGATTATGCAGTCTATAGGTGTATATCAATTTTGTAGTTGAAGTTATGAATATTGGCTCTAAACTGTCTGTATTTCAATCTTATGCTATGCTTCTGGGAGACATCCCAGACAAGTTGGTGTTAGCTCTGCCTAGCCTGCTTGATGGCCTATTAAGGACCATCAGCTATACAACTGATCCGTGGAGAGAAGGCAGATACGCCTTGTAACTCAGCAAAGTATGCAGGAACTTGCCCGTGTGACTCCAGACTCCATTTTGCTGTAATTTTCCACAATAAGGACAAAGAAGTGTTCTTACATCTGGAAAAGACTATAAAAGGCTGATGCCTCATCTCCATCTTGTCTTCAATCCTGCTTCTTACCTCTGGAGGGACTTTGCTACAAACTGAAGCTCTACAAAAAGGACTGAGGACCCATCCCAGCTGGGGATGTATTCCAGAGACTTGATTTGAACCTGCAGTTTATTCCATCACTGCTACAAGCCTGAACCAAGAACTTTGCCATTACTGTATGTAATTGATTCCATTTAACCAATTCTAACTCTCATCTCTATCTTTTTCCTTTTATGAATAAACCTTTAGATTTTAGATTCTAAAGGATTGGCAACAGTGTGATTTGTGGGTAAGATCTGATTTGTACATTGACCTGGGTCTGGGGCTTGGTCCTTTGGGATCAGGAGAACCTTTTTTCTTTTCCTGGAGTATTGGTTTTCATAACCATTCATCCCCATAACGAGTGGCACTGGTGGTGATACTGGGAAACTGGAGTGTCTAAGGGAATTGCTTCTGTGACTTGCGGTTGGTTTGCCTTAGAGGTGGAAAAAGCCCAGCCTTGGGCTGTAACTGCCCTGTTTAAGCAATTTGTCCTGAATTGGCACTTTCAGTTGGGTCCCGCCAGAACCAGCATCGTTACAGTGGGTGATATTTTTCACCCCAGTGTGCAGAATGTATATGTTAAAACAGAGTCAAAAGGAGAATAGATATATTTTACCTCCTTATTTTTCTTTTGTAAATTAATCGGGTCATTACCAGTCTATTGGCCATGTCTGTGCCAATCACACACTGTTTTAATTTCTATAATCCATTCAGTGTCAATCTATTTTGTGTCCATTGAGATGTAAAATGCTTGTAGCTTTTAGTTTAGATTAATGTACTTTAATAATACTAGAATTCATTCTTTTTATAGGAAAAATATATACAAAGAACAAGTGTATCCCTGGAAATATTTTATTTTTATTGAAAATACAGGATCAAAGTTATAACTGGTATGAGCTGGCACCACTCATTACTTCAATGCACAGTTGAATTTGGCCTACAGAGTGCAGAGGGCATAAACACATACCAATGGTGCCATATACTTCTGTTGGCTAAACAATGGCTTTGATCCATACACTTCATTCTCTAGGTTGCTATTTTTGTACTGGGACTTTCCAAATAGATACATTCGTTTTAGATGTGGAGGCTGACATATCTCAAAGAGACAATGCCTTGCAACAGATTTCCCCCCGCCCCCTTCCTAGGGTTCCTTGGAAAGAACCAATGTAGTAATTGTACTACAGAAATTACTATTAATGAGAAATCATACTGTGCCATTGATTTATTAGTTAGAGCTGCTCACTGAAAGCAATTAATGCTGCATGGCACAGTATAGTCCCAGCTGGTCAGTGATATTCTCATTAACTTCTGTTGTTTCTGGGGTGAAGAAGAACATATTTAGTGATGATTTCCAGTTACTAAACTCTTCCTTTTTCGATGTGGCAGCAGAGAGACATGTGAAAGAAGCACCACTCCGAGCATTCTAGAAGACAGAGGTGGATACATCTCAGCTATTGCTTATTCATGTTAAATTTACATAGAAAGGTTTTTTTAACCTTCAGTAATACAAAGACTTTGTTAGCTTGATTACATCCACAAACCCTAACTGTTTTGCATGTACTGTTGCTATGTCACGCATAACCACGAAGCATGCGCACTGGGGAGTGGAAGGGAGAAGGAAACAGAGGGGGCAAGGGTAAAAAACAAAAGAAAAAAAAGAAAGAAAAACTTGAAGTCTGAGCATAACTACAAGCCTAAATTTGTGTATGCAGTTGTTTGCATGTGTAAGCGGGGGAATGGTCCTGCTATTGTGGGGAACTTTCCTGGCTTCTGCACTACCTCGGTGAAATGGGCTAGCGGAAGGATCTGAGTCCTTGCTCCCACTTCCTTTACCCAGAGGCCTCCCTGCCCTTGAGGACTCCCCTTGCTCTCTCCTGTCTGGCAGAGTCCTTGTAACCCCAACAAGGCTGGGCCCAGGATTCCTGGGGGGCTTGACCCCCAACCTTGCTGTGGTCACCAAGGACAGGGGCTAGCATGTCCCCACTCCGGGGTACTCTCTCTGCACTGGACACTTCCCTGACCCACTGATCATTACATACGATTTAAAGCAAATGCAATTTATTTAATCAGCAATTAGTTTTAAAAGGAATAAGGAAAAATGAGTAAGGTTAAAGGAAAACACATCACCCTGCTCTGTGGCAGGGAACATTACAAACAGTGTCTCTGAAATGTCAGGGCACTTCACAGTCTGTTCCTTGTAGGTCCCAGGCCTCCTTCTCAGGCCCTGGCTGTGCTGCAGGGATGCTGCGGGTTGGACACTTGCTCTGGCGGTGGTCACACGCTCTCAAGCTCTAGGTGGCAGGACCCTTCTTCCCAGCGTCGCCCCCACCGTCGGGGTTACAATCCCCCTCCAAGTCTGGTCTGTAGAGCCTCTTGGCTGAGGTGTCTCCCTGTGCTGGGCCCACTGCCCAGGGTCCCCCTCGCTTTCCCCAGCTGCTCACCACACCCGGCTCTGGACTGCTCCAGCCCCAGCTCCACCATGCTGTCTCAGCTCCAGCTCTACTCTGCCTCAGTGCTGCTGCTGCTGCTCTGCCTCCAGCTCCCTGGGCTGCTTCTCTGGCCCCTCTGGCTCTGGTTGTTGCAGCTCTCTGTGGGCTGGATCACAGAAACCCCCTTGGGAACTGCCAACTGATGTGCCAAGACTACTTCTGCCCCTGCTTTCCCTGCCAGCTTGGGACTCCAGCACCCCATCTTGTTGAGCCAGACACGGCAGTCTGCTCCAGTACAGACCCAGGGTCTGAACCACGTGTCCCAAAGCTGCAGACTTAACTGAAAGCAGCTTACAGAAGTGTTCGTCTTTAACACTCAGATGCCCAACTCCCAGTAGAGTCTAAACCCCAAATAAATCCATTTTACCCTGTATAAAGCTCATAAATTGTTTGCCCTCTATAACACTGATAGAGAGATATGCATAGCTGTTTGCCCCCTCTCCCCCCCGGTATTAATACATACTCTGGGTTAATTAATAAGTAAAAAGTGATTTTATTAAATACAGAAAGTAGGATTTAAGTGGTTCCAAGTAGTAACAAACAGAACAAAGTGAATAAAACACACAAGTCTGAGTCTAATACAGTAAGACAACTGAGTACAGATTAAAAACCTCACCCTTAGAGGAATCCAGTAAGTTTCCTTTTACAGACTAGTCTCCTTCTAGTCTGGGTCCAGCAATCATTCACACCCGCTGTAGTTACTGTCCTTTGTTCCAGTTTCTTTCAGGTATCCTTGGGGGTGGAGAGGCTCTCTATTTAGCCAGCTGAAGACCAAAATGGAGGGGTCTCCCAAGGGTTTAAGTAGACTGTCTCTTGTGGGTGGAGACCCCCTCCTCTCTCCTATACAAAGTCCAGCTCGAAGATGGAGTTTTGGAGTCACATGGGCAAGTCACATGACCACGCATGACTGAGTTTCTTACCAGCCAAGCCATTCCTGGGAAGCTCCGATGTGGACTGGCGTCTTCGAGTTCATTGTTGGCTTAAGTGGTTCTTGACTGGGCACTTAATTTGCACATTCCTTTCTCAAGAAGCTGACCAAATGTTTTACTAAGGCTATCAAGCAAGTATACAGCCAATATTCCTAACTTCAAGTACAAAAATGATGCATGCATACAAATAGGAGGAATGTATTCAGTAGCTCATAACCTTTACATATGGTAGATATGTTACATGGCATATGTAGCATAAAACATATTCCAATTATATCATATATACATTCATAAGCATATTCCCATGAAGCCTTATGGGGTACACCATCACACTCTCCTCCCAGGACAGGTCTGCTCTGCAGGCTGCTTCTGTGACTAGGGTGACCAGATGTCCCGATTTTATAGGGACAGTCCCGATTTTTGGGTCTTTTTCTTATATAGGATTCTATTACCTCCAACCCCCTGTCCCAATTTTTCACATTTGCTGTCTGGTCACCCTATCCGTGACTCTGCTACCAGCACTGACCTGCTTCGTGGGCTGCTTTTCTGGCCCCTCTGGCTCTGGTTGCTGCAGCTCTCCTCCCAAGGCAGGTCTGCTCTCTCTGGGCTGTGCCTCTGGCTTTGGGGCTGCAGCTCTGCTCCCAGCACAGGGGCTGCTTTTCTGGCCCCTCTGGATCTGGCACAGCTCTGCTCCCCAGCTCAGCTTGGGCCCCTGCTTTCTCCTTAGCTCGGCCCCACTCTGTCTGACCCAGGCAATTCCAGCTCACATGGAAGACGGGACCCATCCCGGCCTTCTGACTCCTTGATTAGCCTGCCCGGCCTGTCAATCAGGCTGACCTGGAGCATTGTTCCTGGGGACTGTCAGTCTCAGGGTCCTGATTTCTCATTGATCCTTCCCCTTTCTTTTAGTTCTGGGAGCTAGCCAACCAAAACACCCCCACTGAATGTTAGTAAGTGGACCACAGTCCCCTTACATTTGCACAAATCGGCAGAGTGCATGTGAAAATGTCTGTTTGGCTTAATGTCATCTGTACCCAGTAAGTCTGATTAAAAACAGTTGATTGAGAACAGTATCCAGATTGGTCTGGCTTTTTAAGTAAAACCCTGCTGGTTACCATTTCGAGTTCACCTCTGTCTCTTCTTTATGATTAAGGAGTTGCATGATAAATGACTATCAGAACAATATTTAAAGGGTGCAAACAGCAACAGGATAGATGATTTGATAGAAGTGATCAAAAAAGATACTGTTAAGAATGTCATATTCAGTGAAGTGAAATTTAAGATGTATAGCTAGAAAAAAAAAGCCCGACTGAATGCTAATGGCTGTTTTTTCTTAGATCTGCTGCATTGTTTGCTACCTCAGGACGGCCATCTGGTGTTTTCACATAATATGACAAGGAAATTCATAGGGGAGTTCATCGCATGTTAAAAAGATGGCTCTCTTCATGTAAACCAGTGTTTCCCAAACTTGGGACGCCGCTTGTTTAGGGAAAGCCCCTGTCGGGCTGGGCCGGTTTGTTTACCTGCCGCGTCCGCAGGTCCGGCCGATCGCGGCTTCCACTGGCCGCGGTTCGCTGCTCCAGGCTAATGGGAGCTGCTGGAAGTGGCGCGGGCTGAGGGACGATATTAAGGCTAATCCCAAGTGTGAGAATGCAAGGTGCTACCGTGTTGGAGGTCTGATTTAGACTCCTGGGGAGTGCTTCAAACTGGCAGAAAAACCTATTCCAGGCAAAAGAAAGATATGAGTTATTGTAGCAGATATTCCTAACCTCTAGACCAAGGGCACAGGAATTATTACAGGGCCTGAAAGAGGGAAGGTGGGAACACTGTGGCAGAAAGGCTAATTTTATGTCCTGTTATGCTGGAGCATTTATCTGTGAAGTTCTGGGTGGCAGATGCAGTACTAATGAGCTGAAAACAGAGACCTGTGCTTTCACATCTGTCCAGCAAATCAGGTTTGCTGAGCCAGTAACCTCACTAAGGCCTTTACATTATCACTAGCAAGGTAGAGGTATACAGCCTGAGATTCCTCAGAAATCTAGGCCTTCCCATAAGGCCTATAAGTGAGAGGTACTGATCCAATAACCCCAGAGGCCTTGACATCAGACCAACGCATTAGAATGCCTAAACCAGTGAACTCGCAGATATACATGCTGAAAGTAACCCAGCAAGCTAGAGGTGCTGAGCCAGTGAGTTCAGAAAGTCCTGTGCCATAGTATCAGCCCACAAGCTAAAAGTACTGATCCAATGACTCAAAGAGACCTGTGTCCTGAAATCAAGATTTGCTAATCCAGTATCCTCAAGAAGGCCTGTGCCCTGATGTCAGCCCAGCGAGCTAGAAGTGCTGAGCTAGTGACTTCATAGAAGTCTGTACTTGGACATCATTAATCATCTCAGCAGGAAAGAAGTCCTGTGCCCTTTCTCTTAATAATCAGCCAATCAAGCTAAAAGTGCTCAGCCAGTGACATCACAGAGCCATGTCCCTTAGCATCACCCTAGCATGCAAGAAGTGCTTAGTCAATGACCTCCCAAAGGCTACGCCTTGACATACACCCAGAAAGCTAAGTCATAGATAGAATCATGGAAAAGCAGGACTAGAAGGGATCTCAACAGATCATCTAGTCCAGTCCTCTGCACTGAGTCAGTAACGTTCAAAGGTCTACAGCCTTGTCTTCCGTCCATCAAGCTATAGTTGTTCAGCCTGTTAACCTCAGAGAGAGCTGTCACTTGATATCAGTCCAGCAATCTAGAGTTGCAGAGCCAGTGATCTCTTTTGCCTTGGCATCACTCTAACAAGCTAGAAATGATGAGCAGGGGTTAAATTAAGGGAGACATTGTTCCCCTAGTCTCTCTCTGCTCGCTTTCCTCCCAAGCTTGGGAGGTTGAGGGGAGGAGAAAGCTCCCACCCCATCCTTCACTGCTGGTGAAATTAGAACACATCAGGAAGGAAAGTTCATTGTGGGAACAGCTGGAGGAGCTAGTGTCCAGCTAAGCTGTTTTATGCAAGTGGATCCCTTTTTGCAGGATTGAGGCCTTAATTTATACCAGTACTGTACCACTATCTCTTACTGATCATAAATAATACTTTCCATAACTTCAATCTTATGAGACAGTATTCCCATTAATAATGTTTTACAATGCTAGAAGTGAGAACCCAGTCTTTACATGGGCAGAGATAATTTTGTATCTAAAATAAGAGACATCTTTTGCAGTGAGCGATATATCTTAAAGACCACTTCCAACAGGAGGTTTGTCTTTTGCTATCCATCTCTAAAAATGCTTCAGTCTCCATTTCCTTACTGAGGAAAAACAAAGTCAAATAGACGAGCTTTACGTTTAGTCCCAAGACTCAAATAGAGGTAGCACCAAAAGTGCTTCTCATTTGTTAGTAAGGAAACACCATTTATTTGTCTCAGACAAATGACCAGGCCACACTAGTAGATCATGTGTTCATCACAGTACCTCATTCTTTATAAGTATTGGCCTGACTTGCTAAGGGACTCAAACTTTTTCCAGGACCCACTTCATCAATTATAGTAAACTGGTACGTGACCAGAACCGATTTACAAATTCAGATATTGGTGGGAGAGCCTTCTCAACAGCAGGCAGAAAGTTTTGGAAGAGTCCTACCCTTATCATCAGGTCATGCTGCAAGACTCACCTCTTTGTCACAGCAGTCTCTAAAGAAGTGTAATAAAAAATGACTCACTAGCACACTCAAAGGCAGAAGTCTATATCACAAGAAAGATGTAGAGCAGTCCCCACTGCTTTCCATAATCCATGTATCGTGACTAGATAATACAATGAGATACTACAGAAATGCCAATTGATGTAGATAATGAATTCAGATAATAGGGCACTTTACACATCGAGGAGGAAAAAAGACTAATTATAGCAATGGCTTGAAAATAAAATTACATATTTTAGCAGTGCTTTAGAAGCTAAATCAAGAAGAGTACAGCTAAATTAATAAAACTACACTACATGGCAGGGCTTAATAAGCTGAATAAAAAAAGGTGGCACATACAACATAACAAATTGCTTGCTAGAGATACATCAGAGATGAATTTCTCACTGTAACTGCACTGACCAGGGTGAGAGAAATGTGTGGCAGAAAAATCAGTTTCCTTGGTGCACTTTCATTTTAGAGGCAAAGAAATGTTGCCACATTCATACCACCATTTGGACTGTATAGAGCTGTTATAACATATCTTGTGGCTTCCTGCCTAGATTTGGCAGTTCCATGGGCCAAACTTCAGAGGCATCCTCTACACCACGGGTGGGCAAACTACAGCCCGCGGGACCGTCCGGCCCAGTCCCTGAGCTCCTGGCCAGGCAGCTAGCCCCCGGCCCCTACCCTTCTGCAGGTCCACCCAGAGGATTCAGGGGACCTGGAGCAAAGCGGGGGAGCGGACATAAAAAAAGGCGCCACCCGCTGCGGCGCTTGTACTCACTGGGCGGCGGCAGCGGGTCCTTCACTCGCTCTGCGTCTTCGGCAGCACTAAAGGACCCGCCGTGGAAATGCCGCCGAAGACCCGGAGCGACTGAAGGCACCCCCCCCCTCCCCGCCGAAGTGCCGCTGAAGACCCGGACCGCTGCCGGGGGAGTAAAAATTAAAAAAGGTGCCCCTAGCCAGGGAAGGGATTCTTGGCCAGGGCTCGCAGGGCCCCTACGGGGCCTGGGGCAAATTGCCCCACTTGCCCCCCCTCTTGGCGGTCCTGCCCTGCTCTCCCCCCTCCTCCGCAGCCATGCCGCTGCACAGGCAGCGCTCCGGGCAGCATGGCTACGCGCTTGTGCAGGGCAGCACGGCAGTGTGTCTGGCGTGGCTCCAGACATGCTGCTCTGAACGGCATGGTAAGGGAATTGGGGGGGTTGGATATGAGGCAGGGAGTCCTGGGGGCAGGGGGTGGTTGGATGAGGCAGAGTTTCGGGGGGGGCAGAGGGCGGGGGTGTGGATAGGGGCCAGGGCAGTCAGAGGACAGGGAGCGGGGGGTGGGGTGGATAGGGGGTGGGATCCCGGGGGGCGGTTAGGGGCGGGGGTCCCAGGAGGGGGTGGTCGGGGACAAGGAGCAAGGGGGCGGGTTGGCTGGGTCAGGGGTTCTGGGAAGGCAGTCAGGGGGTGGAAAGTGGGAGGGGTCAGATAGGGGGCAGGGGCCAGACTGTTTGGGGGGCAAAGCCTTCTCTACCCGGACCTCCATACAGTTTCGCACCCCAATGTGGCCCTCAGGCCAAAAAGTTTGCCCACCCCTGCTCTACGCACTGGAAAGGCCTATGGTTGTAACCTTATTGTATCAAAGTGGTTGACTGCCTGACTTAGGTTTGACTTAAAAAAACCTTTCCAGTTATGTGCTATAAACGTTTAAGCTTTATCAGATTTAAAAGATGTATTTGTTCTGACAGCAGGAAAGTGGAAACTGCCACTGTTGCTACACCGCACAAATTGTCAAGTAGTAGCTTCAGCAATAGATAAACCAGTAGCGTGACTGCGAGCGTGCACACCTGCACGAGTGCATGACGGAGAGCCATACTATGGTGGAAAGCCACAACAGAGAGACGACTTCTACATTTGGTTTCAACACTCAAATAAAGTCAGTCACCAATTTCAGTCAGGAGCCCTGTTGGGAGAACAAGTACGGGTGGATCCCAGACGGGTGGGCTCCCTCGCACAAAGACAAAACAAGGATTCTCACAAAAATAATTGCCATATTTCCACTTCATCTCTAGCTGTGGACAGCAGCCACGGCAGGGGGCTGTCTGGGCGGCCACACTGCGGAATGGGTCACACTTGCAAGGGTTTCTCCACAAGCATAAGAGCTTTTTATTTGTTGAGACCCAGGTGCCGAGCTGGTGCCGAAATCCAAGTGCGCAGCCAGCAGAGCTCCTTCATCTGCCCTCAGCTAATGGGCTTGCCAAGCTGGGCCCTGCCCGAGGGTGACCAGATGTCCTGATTTTATAGGCACAGTCCCGATTTTGGGGTCTTTTTCTTATATAGGCTCCTATTACCCCCCACTCCCGTCCCGATTTTTCACCCTTGCTGCCTGGTCACCCTACGCTGCCCGCGGCGAGCACCCGCCGGCTCTACCAGCGCTGCTGGGACAGGTTTTACAGTGGGGGTGCTGAGAGGCATTGGCCCACACCAGGAACCCTGTGTCCGATGGGAACCGCTTTAAAGCAGGGGGTGCTACAGCACCCTCCCCCCGCACCCCTCATGCCAGCCCCTGAGCGCCCCAGGCGGGGCCGGGCTCCTCGCCCGGCTGCCTACCCCTAGGGGCGCTGCGGCCCTAGAGGGCCAACCCCGGAGCGGGGCCCGCCCGCGCGGCTCCTATTGGCCGAACCGAGCTCCGCTCGCTGCCTCTCCCGCTCCTGGCCCAGCAGCAGATCCGGCCTCACGTGACCTGCTCTAGGCGGCCACACAGACCGTTTCAGTTATTGTCCACGGTCCCTTTATGTCACTCCCCCACCCCCTCGCAACGAACATTTTCTTACACATGCGCAGTGCTCCTCCCGGAAATACTCGGTCGGACGGTTAAGTGGTCCTTGGTCACCTGACACGGCCCTCCATAGTAGTGGGCGGGGGCTCCCGTGTCACGTGACGCCCCCGGGTCGCTTCTGTTCTCGCCGTGCCTACTGGAGGGTCTGCGCATGCGCAGAAAACAGCTGTCATCCGCGCACGGAAGAAGCCCCAAAAGCAAAGCAAAGCAAAGCAGGGAGCGAGTGAGGGGGAGTGCGGCCGCTCCCCCGGCCCCGCGGTGCCGTTACCTTCCCCGTCCAGGTACAGTCCGTGGAGCCGGGCCGGAGAGCACAGACCCCCGCTGGGGGCAGAGGCTGGGCCTGGGGGTGCGGCTGGGGGAGCCCGCAGGGGAGGCCCCTGAGGGGAGCAGGCAGGGGCTGGAGCCCGCTGGGGGAGCGCGCTGGCGCAGGGAGCAGCGGGGTTGCCTGGGGAGAGGAGGCCGGTACACACCGCACTTAGGCGGGGATGCTTCTGCCACCTGCTCGGGGGAGGGGCCGGGACTGGAGTGTGTGTGTCCGGGACTAGGGTGTGTGTGTGTGACCGGGGCTGTGTTTGTGGTGAAGCAGGGATGAGTGGGGAGCAGGGCACAGCTTGTGTGTATGGGGAGGGGCCGGTGGTGGCTTCCTGTGAGCAGCCCTGGCCCCGCGGAGAGGCGGGCAAGGGCGTGCGTGTGGGTCCCAGCTCCCTGTGCCATGTTCACTGGCTACACCCTAAAGCACCAGGTGGTACGGTGCTGCACTGGCTTAACAGGACGTGGGGGCGATCACACAGGAAACCAGCCCGCTTGCCCCAGCTGTCACTGTGGCCGCTGCCCTTGTGCACGCTGCAGCTGGGCTGGGTGCATCTGTGAGTTCGGCAGCGAAATGGAAGGAAGCGAGGGGCAAATGCAATTCTTGTGGCCCATGTTGAGTTGTTTGGAGTTTGTGTTTACAAACCTGCTATTGTATTTTAAAACAAGTGTTTTCATAACAGTAATGTGAAAAGCAAATCAGACTGCATGTGTGACTTGTCAGGGTGCCTCCCACTTCTTATGTGATTGTACTTCAGAGTTGGATATGGGCATGTGTGTAAACCTGGATAACCTACTGTTGGAAAAAAATCCCATTTTAAAAAAAAGTAGTGAAATGAATACAGCAGGTGTATCACTTTGGCCCCAATTCTACAATGACTCAGCATGGGTTGGCCCCCTACTGAAGTTGTGGTGCTACATGTGGACACAGATGTCTGTCCAAATAATATTAATTCCTACCTCTTATGTAGTGGTTTTCGTCTGTAGATTTCAAAGTGCTTTACAAATGAAATAAACGTTGTTATTCCCAGTATACAGATGGGGAAACAGAGAGCTGAAATGACTTGCCCAAGGTCACCCCGCAGGCCAGTGGCTGAGCCAGGAATAGAATCTGGCTCTCCTGAGTGCTAATTGGTTACTTTATCCACTGGGCCATATTGAATCCCTTATAAGATTGGAACCTTCAGGAAGTGTTTTGGATCCTCTATTATGGGCTGTATTGTGGATTCTATTGCTTTGCATTGTGAAATAGTTCTCAATATTTTTATAGAAAAAGATTATTTTTAAAATCAGGCTTGGTAAATGAAACTAGCAGGTGTCAGCTAAACATAATCAATTAGTTCAATAGTGCATGGTATTAGATTGAGGAGATGCTGTTTTGACTTGAATTGTGACACTTTTTAAAAAGCCATGTAATTTCACAGATTCTTCATGTATGGATTTGAATACAGTTTTCTGACTGTCCTATTCTCTCCATCATATTCTTTGGATTTTTTTTCCCAAATGGTCCATTTTTCTGTTCTTGCAGTTTCTGTAAACTATAGGTGCAGTAGAACAACATATACATTTCTTGTTGTAGTTGATATTTCAGTGAAAGTTAACCAATACAAGACCAGAGCTTAGTGCTGTCACCTAGGTGTCACTAAGTGGTTAACAGGGGATTGTAGTTCAGAGATAGGGTTCCTGTTGTCATTGTCAAAAAAGATCATAAGCAAACTCTCAACAGAATGTAGCAAGGAATTTTCTGTGTAATAACTGCAAAAACTAGAAAGAAAATGGTTACTGTATTCTGAATCAATTATCATTTTAGGCCCCAGTCCTACAGCTGGCTCTGTGTGGGTACAGGGATTCACCTATGCAGAGCAAGTTGCAGGATTGGGACCCTAAATTCTACATTATGAATTTACTTGAAAGTCAGAAAGTAAAGGTAAAATCCTCCTCTCCTCACTTGTTCAAGTAATCCTATTAGGTTCATTTGGATTACTCACATGAGTGAAATGAGTGGGATTTGACCCCAAATCAGTAAAAGCATCATTGGCTTCAAGGTCTGGTTGAAATTAACATTTTTCACTTTGAACATTTCTGCTAGGGTGTAATGCATTTGAATGAAGAGAACTGATCTTGTTTCTTTATGTAAAGAAAAAATGCTTCCTATTGATTGATTTTCAGTGTTTATATCATTTCAGAGACTGAAGGATCCACCTTCGATGTTCTTAAATAAATAGTTTTAAATTTATAGTTTCTTCCATTATTGCTGCTAATATTTTAAAAGTAGGGACAGAAATTATCAGGTAGTTGACATACCTATAATTTGTAAGCTGATTATTTTATGCAAAGCAAAGGGATTTGTAGTGATAGGTTAGTGGCTTGATTTTTTTTTTTTAAAAAAAGAGAGAAACAAAATGGCACAATGACCTTTTTCTCGAATGCATTTTTACTAAGATATTGAGTATGATGACATACATATTTGTAAAATTATTTCTCTGTCAGTGTCTGTACTTTGGTAACCAGCAAATGGTTTCATTGCAACAACGCAACCCCCAAATGTAGACAAACAAAAATGTGATTTGCAAAGTCTATTTTCCCTTGCTTGAAATTGGGGTAAACTGAACTGGTGTGATTCATGGCTACCCTTGTCTCCACTTGAATTTGTGCTGGTATAGCTATGCCAGTTGCTGGCCACTGGTGGCTGAACTGTGGCTAATCCCTGGTAATAAAACCTATACTACGTAACCGGGATCTACTTTTTTGGGATGTCTCCCAGGAAATGATTTTAGCCTAATAATAAAGAATGGTAAAGATTAAGCCATAATCGGGTCAGATTTAGCATACATTGCACTTAATGGGGGGGGGGGGGGGAACATTTAGCCAGAATGAAGAGATGCTAAAATATGAAATTCTAAGATTTAGCCTTCTAATCATAGATTGCAATGTAAATATTAAAAGAAGAAAACGAGGTGGAGTGAGTTAGTTTTTTGTCTTGTGTCTCTGTTTAATACAGTATTTTGTCATTAAAGGTCTGAATTTTAAACAAGTCAGGTGGGGAGTTGTGTGCCAAACTTAAATGTACAATTACCACAGTTATGCATTCAAATCAGTAAATTACACAGGCAAATGCGAATTATTATTTTAGATTGTTTAAAATGTGGCCTCTTTCAACTGGGGCAGCTGCTTAATTGTACTGCTTCGTGTTTCTTTAATGAATTAATTTTGAAGTCTCTCTTATTTCAAGTTGTCTTCTATTGGGATTTGACTATACTTCCTGAATCTGATGGTGAACATATCTTGGTTTTAGCTACATGAGGTGGCTAACTGTATTCAAATGTAGATTAAATGAAAATGATGTTCGAAAACTGTTTTTAGTTTTGGCTAAAGTATATATGGAACTTTAGAGTAGTTAGCACTTTTTATTATAATTTTCTTACTATTTGATTAAAATCTTTGAAGTTCCCCTCTCAATGATTATAGCAAATAAGAATTGTTCTTGGGACAACCATAACACTTTTCCAAAACAAAAATGTATATAGTGTAACTGTGAGGAATTTGTTATTGCTTTTTGGTATTTTTTTTGCTCATTTCATGTCTACAGCAAAACAGTAAACAAGTGAGGGAAAATAACTGTTTAGTATGCTGTTGCATTTTAAAAAATGCCCCCCCCCCCTTCCCTTCCGTAGAACCAGAAATTAGCAAGCTTAAATACTGGATATTCTAGAACGAGAACTTAATTAGTTATTCTTGCATATTTCAAACATGTAATAAAGGGATTTTATAAGCAGTTGCATACTGATGGGACTAAAGTGCACTATAAAACTGCTGCTTTTTTGGAGCAGTAAATTGTTAAGGAGCTTTGTAGGTTTCTTAGATGGTATTGCATTTAGTTGTACTATCATAGATTTATATATTAATCTAGGCCTTATTTCATTGGTTAAAAGGTGTGAAATTATAAATGCTAAATAAGGTCCTGATGCTGCATGCTTAAATGCTTAACTTTAGACACACAAGTAGCCCCAATGACTTCAAAGGAACTTCTCATGTACTTAAAGATAAGAGCATGGATAAGTTTTGCAAGACTTGAGTCTAACTTTGGGTAAAAATAAAGAAGCATTCTCAGGTTAAAATAATATTTAAAGCAGATTTTCCTATCCATAATTTAAGATGTTAAAATATGAGAGAGTTTGAATTTTAAATGTATTTAGATTAAAACAACTGCATAATGCAAAAAGTAGAAAGTGAAAGTAAATTTACTTCTATCTGTAGTTCTTATCAGTTTCACTTTCTGGTTCTCAAACATTGGCAGAATGCTACAATTGCAAACCTTAGGCAGGATTATTTAAATCCAAAAACAACTTTAAAAAAAAGAAAAGAAAATGAAGTGTAAAAATATAATTAGGAAGGCCAAAAAAGAATCTGAGGAACAGTTAGTCAAAGACTTAAAAAAAAGAGCAATTTTTTTTTTTAATACATCAGAAACAGGAAGCCTGCTAACCAACCAGTGGGGCTACTGGACAATCGAGATGCTAAAGGAGCACTCAAGGACAATAAGGCTATTGCGGCAAAACTAAATGAATTCTTTGCATGGGTCTTCACGGTTGAGAATGTGAGGGAGATTCCCAAACCTGAACCATTCTTTTTAGGTGACAAACCTGAGGAACTCTCCCAGATTGAGGTGTCATTAGAGGAGGTTTTGGAACAAATTGATAAACGAAATAGTAATAAGTCACCAGAACCAGATGGCATTCACCCAAGAGTTCTGAAGGAACTCAAATGTGAAATTGCGGAGCTATTAACTGTAGTCTGTAAGCATTTAAATCAGCTTCTGTACCAAATGACTGGAAGATAGCTAATGGGATGCCAATTTTTAAAAAGGGCTCCAAATAGGCTTGCCAATATTTCTGGAGATTTAATCATATGACATAATCTTTTATTAAAGATTAATTTTTAATTCCTGGAGACTCCAAGCCAATCCTGGGGTTTTGGCAACCCTAGCTCCAGAGGTGGTCCTGGCAATTACAGGCCGGTAAGCCTGACTTCAATACCGGGCAAACTGATTGAAACTATATAAAGAACAAAATTGTTAGACACATAGATGAACATAATTTGTTGGGGAGGAGTCAACATGGTTTTTGTAAAGGGAAATCATGCCTTCCCCATCTACTAGAATTCTTTGAGGTGGTCAACAAGCATGTGGACAAGGGGGATCCAGTGGATATAGTGTACTTAGATTTTCAGACTGTCTTTGACAAGGTCTCTCACCAAATGCTCTTAAGCAAAGGAAACTGTCACGGGATAAGAGAGAAGGTCCTCTGATGGATTGGTAACTGGTTAAAAGGTAGGAATAAATGGTCAGTTTTCAGAATAGAGAGAGGTAAATAGCGGTGTCCCCCGGGGCCTGTACTGTGCCCAGTCCTATTCAACATATTCATAAATGATCTGGAAAAAGGGGTAAACAGTGAGGTGGCAAAATTTGCAGATGATACAAAACTACTCAAGGTAGTTAAGTCCCAGGCAGACTGCAAAGAGCTACAAAAGGATCTCTCAAAACCGGGTAACAAAATGGCAGATGAAAGTCACTGTTGATAAATGCAAAATAATGCACATTGGAAAACATAATCCTAACTATACATGTAACATAATGGGCTCTAAATTAGCTGTTACCACTCAAGAAAGAAATCTTGGTGTCATTGTGGATAGTTCTCTGAAAACATCCAATCAAAATGCAACAGCAGTCAAAAAAGCAAACAGAATGTTGGGAATCATTAAGAAAGGGATAGATAATAAGACATAAAATATCATGTTGCCTCTATATAAATCCATTGTATGGATTTATATACAATCCATCCATCTTGAATACTGTGTGCAGATATGGTCCTCCTATCTCACAAAAGATAGATTGGAACTGGAAAAGGTTCAGAAAAGGGCAACATAAATGATTAGGTGTATTGGATGGTTTCCATATGAGGAGAGTTTAATAAGACTGGGACTTTTCAGCTTGGAAAAGAGATGACTAAAGGGGGATATGATAGAGGTCTATAAAATCATGATTGATGTGGGGAAAAAGTAAATAAGGAAGTGTTATTTACTCCTTCTCATATCACAAGAACCAAATGAAATTAATAGGCAGCAGATTTAAAACAAACAAAAGGAAGTATTTTTTCATAAATGCACAGTCAACCTGTGGAACTCCTTGCCAGAGGATGTTGTGAAGGCCAAGACTATAATAGGGTTAAAAAAAGAACTAGATAAGTTCATGGAGGATAGATACATGACTGGCTATTAGCCAGGATGGGCAGGGATGGTGTCCCTAGCCTCTGTTTTCCAGAAGCTGGGAATGGGCGACAGGGCATGGATCACTTGATGATTGCCTGTTCTGTTCATTCCCTCTGGGGCACCTGGCATTGGCCACTGTCAGAAAACAGGATACTGAGCTAGATGGACCTTTAGTCTGACCCAGTATGGCTGTTTTTATGTAAAAAGAAAAAAACCCATTTCTGCCAGTAAAAAGTGAAATCCCGTCCCCATCGGGCAAAATGACAGTGTGGCTAGGATTTCACCCAAAGGTTTTTTTTTTTTTTTTTTTTTTTTGTAAATCTAGTTTTCTATTAAAACTTAAAGCTTGAGCCTACGGCTTGATAGTGTCCCTTTTAAAAGAACCTAGATAATTATTGTAAAAGCACCTGCGGAGAAGGAAAGTAACGAGACTGACATTATTGTGGGCGGTGAGGTTCAGTTAATTTTCACCATTTATTTCCTTCATGTAGAAGTGACCTTACAGTGTACTCAAAATTACAAATATATTTGATACGTTGGAACCAGATAAATTGTTTATACCAGTGTAGTGGTTAAGAAGAAGACATTTTATTTTGAATTAGAATAAATAATTAGAATAAAAGACATTTTATTATGAATTAGAAATTGGGTGGAAATATCGGGAATAAAGCAACAGAAATGAAAGTAAGATTAAGGAACAGTCAGATATTTTGTAAAGGGGGGAGGATGGAGTGGCAAAACCAGGAGGTTTATGACAAATCCCAAGAGATTTCCTTTTTAACAGTTCCTTTATTCTGTTTTCTGCAATTACAACTCTGCTAATAGCTATTATTAAGGTTGTTTAATGTTTTTTTCCTGTAACTCTGTGTATTTTGTTTCTTGTAACTTAGACAAAGTTTAACCTTTTGGGCTGAAACTTTCCAGCTTGGTCTCAGTCTCAGGCTGATTGCTTTTGATTAAACATTTAAAAAAAAAAAAGTTTTCACTTCTGAGAGTAGGTCAGTGAAAAACAGATAACATATATATTTTGTTAAATCTTTTTTTATAACAGGTCTAGTGTCCCAGGAATTTTGCGTATGGATTTGAAATTTTGGCAGGGTGATATTTACGAGTTCGGAAGTTCCTTTTGCTGTCCCCGTGAAAATCCCTCTAAGTTTGACTGAGTTATGAGCCATGGGAACTTGTTAAATGCATGCCTGCTCCTGGGCCACACTGAGCCTCACATATCACTTCTAAATTGCCATATGGAGCTATAGCTTCAAACCCAACACAGGCAAAATGAATGTAGCTGGTTCTTTTCCCCCATCAAGATGCCTGTTGGTTTGGGGGAAGGAACACTGGGCTGGGAATCAGGAGCCTTTTTTTGGTCTTGCCTCTTCCATTGATTAGAATAATAATAATTTGTGCTTCTCAACTCTTATTATTGCACAAGACTTTATATCTCTTCCCTAGGAGGGAGGCATATATAATTCCTCCTGTAAAAGGGGAGGAATTATAAGGACTAGAGAGGTTGCACGTGTCTCTTCTAGCAGAATTGGGAATAGAACCCAGATCTCTAATATGGTGGACCTAAGTCATCTCCTCTAAACTACACTATCTTTCAGCAAGAATATGCCAAATCTGTGTGCTTGGCTATGCTGCAAAATGGGGCCCTTTTTGCATAGAAAATGCTTTGAGACCCACCGAGAATTAGCAGTATGTAAATGCAAAGTAACATTAACAGGTATAGAACCCAGGATTCCTAATGCTCAATCCTCTGCTTTAATCACTCATTTCCCAGAGACAGGAATTCTGCTATCTAACTTTCTAAGTGTTGTCTAGCAAAGACCTGCATATGATGGAATTATTTTCTCCATTTCCCCCCCCCCCCCCAAAGTCCATTTAAAAACTATGTTAAAAGCATATTAGGGTGTAAAATGAAGGTGTCAAAATTTAGGAAATGTCAGAATTAAGCTATACCACGCAACCCTAATTCTGCTCCTTTGTGTGTATGTATTATGACACAATTTTTAACTTTAACTATGATCATGTATAATTGTTTTCCCACTTCTTCGTTCAGTGCACGGGATGAACAGTGAGTGAGGCAGGGACTGAAGGAAGAGAAAGGAGAGTTTTGTGGTCAAGATGCTGGCCTGGAACCTGTGATAACTGGGTTTTATCTCTGGCTCTGCCGTACATTTCCTACACGATAAACCAAAACATTTGGACGTGATCACTACTTATGTGATTCTCTTTTATTGGGTGCCCTATTTAAGACACCAGGGATTGATTTTTTTTTTTTTTTTTTTTTTCTTCAAAAGTTCTCAAGACTGTTAATTCCAGTTGAAGTCAGTGGGACCTGTGAGATGATCACCTCCGAAAAAAATCAAGAATTAAGTTCAGCATTCAGTTACTGAATGTGACGTTCCCCTAGGTGCAGCCTGAAGTGCTGTATCCCCTTAGCTCCCCAGCCTAGGATCCCTTTTACGCTGCTTTGCTAGTGAACAGCAAACCCCTCCAGGCTCTGCTCACTCACAGCCACCAACATGCAAAGTCACTCCCAGCTGAATATATAAATGCTATGCCCAGCCATCCATGAATAGATACAGGGTGATAGCCGCCTATCCGTCAGTCCCAGCCTTGCCTCCCAGAAATGTGCATCTTGTATTGTTCAGTAGCCCACTGGACCGTACAAGATCATGAGTTAGTCCCTCATTCCAACAAATATGCACCAGCCCTGTTGGCCTGAGTAGAGATTTTCCAAACACTTCAAACAAACACACTGGTTTAGATAAAACAGTAAAAACAAGTTTATTCACTAGAGAAAGATAGATAGATTTTAAGTGATAAGGAATAAAGGTCAGTGTTGGTTACAAAAGAAATAAAAAGATAAACACGCAAGCTAATTACTAAACTTTACCAAGACTAATATGTTTAAAAACAAAAAGGTTTCTCTCACCCAAAAGCTTGCAACAGTCTGTAATGCTGGGAAAAACCTCCAAGCCAGTACCACTCTCCCCAGTTCAGTGGTGTCTTACAAGCAATCTTATTGCCATGTAGAGAGGGGGGAGAAGAGGTGATGAGGAGGTCACTGCCTCTCCTTTTTATACTCTGACCCTTTGTACTGGAAAAGTCTTTGCTGGGTCATGGGATCAGGCAGTTCCATGGTGTACGTGAACTGCCAATTGTCCTTCAGATGAAATTGTAAATTTCTTGTTGACAACTCCCGTGCTGGTGAATCTCCGATTAAGCAGGTAATGGCCGTTTAGCAGTTAGCTGGCGTGCCACTATCCCTCTGTCTTTGAGAAAATAGTTTGAGGGCATTACCCAGAATTACAACATATTTCAGTAACAAACTTATAACAAGATCTCACAATTTTACATGCGGTGATGTTACACACATTTCATCAGGATAATATTCAGCAGATTTGAGTTTTCAGATGATACCTCACAAGGCATACTTTGTACACAATATATCATAACCATATAAAAGTGGGGTACATGGGTGTACAGGGTTGTCACAGTGAGCTATCCCAAATAGGTGGTCACTTACAAGTTTTGGCCTTAATCTCCCTGTGCCTGGGCCCCTCACCTGTAAAATATGGTATTAATTCTCTAAAGAAGTATTGTGAAGATAAATTCACAACTGTTCGTGAGGCACTCGTATGTACAATGTAGTGGTGAGAGTTTTATAGAAAAGCTCATGAAGACATTCTTGAAAAATTCCTTATTCAGTGAAAGATTTAGATGGTGTGCAGTAAATAAGATGAGTCACCTTTTGAATGAAGAGGATAAAAAGAAATATTGAGCAGCTGCCTCACTGAACATTGCCCATCCTATGTGGTGACTGAAGTAAGTGTCTGGGCAGGGGAAAAAACATCATGTGGTCATATAAGAAAAGACACTATCATGATGCATACTTACAAAAAGGCAGAATTAAGGTTGTGTGTGCTACCTGGATTCTGGCCTTTCCGAACTTTTGAATGCTTCACTCTGCAACCTTAAGAATGCTTTTTAATATATTTTTTTGGTGAGGAATTAATATTTATTTTGTTTTTCCCTTTCAGTAGGATTTGAAAAAATCCATTCACAATTGGTGAGTAGGCAACTTTTTCCTTAATAATGTGTGGGGAGTAGAGTGTTTGCCAGCACTTAAAAAATGTATCAGGTACCTACTAACTACAGGTAGATACAAAAGACAAAGTGTACGTGTGTATGGAGTGTCTTTCCATCGACGATGCTCAGGGCAGTGCCCTGGTGAAAAGGCCAGTCTCTGGGAGAACCATCATGGAAGTGACTTAGCAGAAATAAGACCGCAGTATTCAGCAAGAGCAAAACTTTTTCAGCATAAATTCAAGACAAACATAACTAAAATTCTCCAATTTGGGGTTCACTCATCACTGGATCTAGAATCTTGTCTTCTTATAGGCATTCTTTTCTACGTGGCTCACAAGCAGTCATTCTTATAGCTCCTCATCAAATCACATGTAAGAGGGGAGAAAAGAGGAAAGCCAGAGATGCTGACCTTTTGCTTACTGAGAACTAGGTGTTGCCTCTGCATCCCGTCACAACCAATGTCTGGCTACGTGATTCTGATACGTTTTTCACTCTACCCCCTCTAACTCTATCTGCTAGAAGGGAGAAGGTGTTTTCTGCGTCTTCTCCCTCCTTCTGGGGGCTGCAAAGGGGATTGGTAAGGAAGATTACTGCTAGTCTACCCCAGAGCCTCCCGTCAGAGGTGTCTACTTTCTAATGTGCTGGGGGGGGAGGGGTGTGCTTCCCCTGGCTCTGCCCCAGGTCCTGCCCTCACTCTACCCCTTCCCCCAAGGTCTCAAGAACCATAGTAAAAAATAAAAGGAATACTGAAGAATGTTTCTTATGAAAGTAGGGAATTGCTAGCATTAACTTGGGGGCAGGTGCTGTGTGTGCTTTCTGAACTCTGCTTTGCTAACACACCCAAGTCCCGCTTTTCAATGAGTTCTCCAGCAGAGGCTGTCAATCATGGCAATTCTGCAATGGCTCTGAGACACAATCAAAACTGACTAAATAAGACATAGCCCAGATCTGCAGAAGTTTATGTGATTAATGCATTAAACCAGTGCAGAACTTAGCTTATTCTTTTGGTATGTCATTCAGCAGCTCCATATGTTCAATGCAAGTGGCATACTATGATGTTTGTAACGACTTTCCTTCTGTAAAGTCCATCCAGCTCTCATAATAAAGGGCAGTCTCTGCTGGTTTTGCCATTTTCTCTTTCGTCTGACAGTTTTCTCCCATATTGGACAGGAAAAAAATTGATGCCGTATAAATGGTTCCGCAGGAACAGTTGTTTTGATCGTCAAAAAATAGAGAAAATCACCTTGCGTGCAATTTATTATTGCAGTAGGTTCTCCAGGCTGAAGTTTTTCCTATTTCAACTTCTTTCGCAAAGATCAACTCTTCTGAACTGTTGCTAACCTGAATGAGCCTCAACAGATAGCTAAATAAAATAAAAATGCTCTTACTTCAGTACTATAGTGCACTCCTCTGACAATGGTTGTAATGGAAACGGTAGCGTTTTTTTGGAGCACAAAAAACAGGTTTTCCATATCAAATATAACATTTGGTACATTTTTCATTCATGGTGTGGATAAAAATATTTGCTGTAATAAACACTTTCTAGTGTTTTGGGTGATCTGATTTTGTACAGAGAAAACAATCAAGCATTTCTTGCTATTGAGCTTTGGTATCCGATATCAGGATCTGATTTGCAGAAATGAGTTGTAGAGAAATGTCAGAGAAGATAAGGTGGATAAAATACGATTTTCATTTAAATAAGAAATTTAAATGAAAAAGAATTTTTTAAAATCCAATTTTTATCCACGCTATTTGCTCTAGCCTTCGCTGCAATTAACTGCTACAGAATTTACATACTTCTGTCTCAAGAGTTAAAATCACTCTAACTTAAATACTAATTTCAGGAAAAAGAGAAAAAAATCATTGTGTTGAAATGGATCAATATTATGGAATGTCATCCTTCACCCTCTCCCAACTTGCTGGATAATATAGTCTTCCTAAAACAAAACTTTTACCCTGGGATGAGATGCAGCATGAGCATTTTTCTATTAAGTATAGGAAAAAGTATCAAAGGAGTTTCAAAGTTATGGTATTTGGAAAATTTACCTGAAATTCAGTTTTGAAATTTTTTAAAATTTGTTTTGGCTCATCCTATCTCCAAAACAGCATGGCTTACAAACTCCAATTTAATTTTGTTTTGTTGGCCTTTCTGAGAGGTGCTATTTAGTAATTGGGGAGAAGTGGAGAGTTAGTAGAAAAATTTCATTTAGTCAGGTGGGGACACAGGAGACTGCCAAGGCATGAACGCGGGGGCATAGGGAGGATAGAGAGAGACTCGTTCTTGTTAAACTTTAAACACTTCCAATGTCTAAATATAAAGCTTTAAGAAATTGGGTTCTGATTCTTATTTACCTTAACACACTTAATGTTTCCCCACTTAAAAGGACCTTTTAGACTTCCAAAGTAGTGTGAATGATTCTTAGTGTAAATGACAATCAGGCCTTTAAAAATTTTCTATGTGGATAGTTGTGTAACTGCTTCTCAAATATCCCACCCAGGAACAACTCTTTTCTTTCCACCCAACCTGTAGATTTGCTAAAGTCTGCATCAGGGAGCCCTGCTTAGATGGGCCTCAAAATCTGTCAGAACAGTGCTCTCTCCCTGTGGACCTTGTATGCCAATCTAATTTAAAAAGTTGGTGCTCATTTAAAAAACATGAAAACTCAAAAGCAAATAACTTTATTTAAAAAGAATCACACTTGGAAGTTTGTATTAGTGCAATCCAGCTAACAGCCAAAACCATTATTACATTTCCTTTAGAAAAATTCTACACTCTTAAATTTTCATCCCAATAATATTAATAGAGTCATAAATTCCAAGGCTAGAGGGGACCATTGTGACCATCTAGTCTGACCTGCTGTATAACACAGGCCATAGAATTTCCCCCAAAATAATTCCTTTTGAACTGTTATGGGTTTAGAGCTGCTCAGTAGTAAGTTTTGAATCCTATATGTTCTATGCGTTTGTCTGATTGTTGTAAGGGATGTTACTGTATTAATGTCCGTTTAGTTTAATAGTAGGCTATTGGAAAAAGGAAGCAGGAAGGCAAAAACAATGACTCAAGATAAGACATCCCTCAACCAACCTTCCAGGAGGGTTAAGAGACAATGCTTGAGCTATTAACTATGAAGGGTCTACTTTTCAGGCTCCAGCCAAGTTACCCAGCTTGTTTTGGTAATGCTGGGAACCAACAGATCGAAAGAACCATAAACAGTTAAAAGGACTCTCTCACTTCTGGACAGAGGAAGTTGTTTGAGAGGTGTTCCCAGGGAACAGATTTATGCAAAGACACACCGGCTTGGTGCATGCAGAAGCTGGCCTTTCCTAAGCTTCCAGGGTGCTGGTAGGCCTTTAGGTGTGATAGACGTGTGTAGACCTTCAATTGTTTTAAGAACCTTTTCCTCTTATGTTATGCCTTGTTCCTACTGTTAAGAATAAACAATACTTTGTCTTAAGAGGGCTATCTGGTCATTGTACTTACCATTGTTAACCGGTCCTGAAGGGAAGTACTGCAGATGCTGAACCCAGTTGGATCTGCTGGGTAAGCACAATGGGTACTGTAGCCTACGACTCCTAAGAGTGGGAGAATTGTATGATTCTATTCCAGAAAATGTAAAGGCACAAGGCCTGGTACCTCAGGGGGTGTGTTCAGAGAGACCAGAGAAGGGTCAGAGGTTTACCTAGCACTGTAACTATGATAGGGTTCACAGGGTCTTCTGTAGTACCAACCACAGGGGCCTTGGGTGGAGATAATGCCGTTCCCTTTTTTCCCACCTCCCACAGACTCCCATGGATTTCCTTATGCCTAATCTATTTGAGTTTGGTGGTAGATTTGCGTTATAGCATCTGTTTGTGGAAAATTTTTTCTCTTGGTTACTGTAATATCTAGCTGTAAAGAAAGTATATTAGGACCTTAGAAAATCCTAAAACCCAACATGTTGGAATTTATCATGCCTTGTGGGAGAAATATATTATAAAGTTGTGCTCTTTTTAATTAGTAGTAATGGAGTAAAGTCACTTTGTGGAGAGGAAAGCCGTGTCATTAAGGAGGAACACAGTTATTTTTTATATTAATTCTGCAGGAAAGCTTTCAGTTTTATTTTTACCCTATTACTTTATTACATCAATCAGCTGATATACTAGATTTTTTGAAGGTGTGGGAAACTCACAATAACTCCAGATTGTCCAATAAATAAATAAATAAGACCCAATTTGGAAATACTGTGGGGGAAAAAAAGTTTACATAATGTTGGCTTTGTCAAAAAAGATCAAGTGCCGAAAGTAAGAAGTGTATCAGAGATGTACAGTCTGGTCACAACAAGGAAACAACATTTCTGAAAAATGTGCTGTTGATGGCAATATAGTTTGAACACCCATGTTCTTTCATATAGTGTTAGCCACATCTTCATAGCAAGTTTCTTATGGCCATCTCCGCACCCATTTATGGTTGTGTAACATCCATATGATAGTATCAGAGGGGTAGCCGTGTTAGTCTGAATCTGTAAAAAGCAACAGAGGGTCCTGTGGCACCTTTAAGACTAACAGAAGTATTGGGAGCATAAGCTTTCGTGGGTAAGAACCTCACTTCTTCAGATGCAAGTAATGGAAATCTCCAGAGGCAGGTATAAATCAGTGTGGAGATAACGAGGTTAGTTCAATCAGGGAGGGTGAGGTGCTCTGCTAGCAGTTGAGGTGTGAACACCAAGGGAGGAGAAACTGCTTCTGTAGTTGGATAGCCATTCACAGTCTTTGTTTAATCCTGATCTGATGGTGTCAAATTTGCAAATGAACTGGAGCTCAGCAGTTTCTCTTTGGAGTCTGGTCCTGAAGTTTTTTTGCTGTAAGATGGCTACCTTTACATCTGCTATTGTGTGGCCAGGGAGGTTGAAGTGTTCTCCTACAGGTTTTTGTATATTGCCATTCCTGATATCTGACTTGTGTCCATTTATCCTCTTGCGTAGTGACTGTCCAGTTTGGCCAATGTACATAGCAGAGGGGCATTGCTGGCACATGATGGCATATATAACATTGGTGGACGTGCAGGTGAATGAGCCGGTGATGTTGTAGCTGATCTGGTTAGGTCCTGTGAT
>NW_020699449.1:1833704-1910372 GCF_002925995.2 Terrapene triunguis | reverse complement strand
CCATTCCCAAGTCAAGGGTCGTATATACTGACCCAATAGCATA
Source organism: Terrapene triunguis (assembly GCF_002925995.2). NCBI lineage: Eukaryota > Metazoa > Chordata > Testudines > Emydidae > Terrapene > Terrapene triunguis. The sequence continues at coordinate 1,910,329 of NW_020699449.1, read as the reverse complement.
TCTTAAAAACTAGAGCCAATCAACAATTTTAGGCATCATTTTCGTTCTCAGTGACCCAGAATTAGTAAAGTTTGACTACATTTATTTCAGAAGCATTTTGGCTGTAGAGCAGTAAATTTGCATGGCATGAAGCCACACCATCTTAATTCCCAGAGCTGTTCATAGGATCTCTCTGTATGCAGATGGAGGTACTCTTAGGTAGCATATGCATTTACAATAGATTTCAGACTGTTTGAGAAAGCATAGAATGATGAGTAAGGAGGGAATATTAATTTTCCTGTGGGCTTGGGGGAATAGAGTAGAGTGGATCTGTATTCTTGTTAATGAGACTGTACTTTTTTTTAATTGTCTGAAGGTGAAGGCTTGAAAATCAAATGGATACACAGAGATCAAATATCCTGTATGATCTCTTTCCAGTGATACTTGGCTGCCAGTGGGGGCTTATAAATAGCAAATATCCACCATTATGTATATATTGCAGTGGTGGGCACGAACACACATCAGGCCACATGTGCATGTCGTTTAGCATAGTTGTATGTAGCTTTTTAAATTCAGTTATCTGCACTGTAATGCAGGTTATATTTAAGTTTATATATATAAAAAATATAAAATAAAATATAATTGACACCAAATATATATTTTTTTTCCCTTCCACCACCTTCTACAACAGCTTTGATAAATGAGCTTAATTTCTCCTATTGTTACTACTAGGAGCTGGAGATGAGAAGTCAGAATGGTGGGCTGGTTGCTCCTTATATGTTAAGGATTTACAATGTCACTACTCACATGTTTCCAATCTTCAGTGGGTGGAAGCAACCTTTTTGCTGGCAGTTAAATTTTTCCTGTTGGGATTTTTGTGTTTGTCTGAATTTCTCTTGGATTCCACTATCTGAAAATCCATTTCTCCAAGAATCTCTCTTCCTCTTGTCTTTATCCATTATCTCCATAGCCTCCCTTTCATGAGCCACAGACTCATGTTTCACTTTGTCATTGTTTTAATTTTGTTTTATGGAAGAATTGATCCTGAAAACTCTGGAAATTAAATGAAATGCACATATGAGTTAAGTAACTCATGCATAAGTGCTTGCAGAATCAGGCCAGTAGGTTGGAAACTTTTTGTATCTTATATCATATCATTTGAGGCACTATGTAAATGTATGGTACTATATAACTGATTTTAATAAATATATCTATCTAATTTTTTTGGTCTACACTTGTTGGTAGGAGGAAGTAAAAGAAGGAATTGAAGATACAAATTCACAGGTAACAAATTACCTTTTTTCTTTTTTTCCTACAGTGTTCTTTCTCTCGCCCGGCAATACAGAGATTTTTATTTTATGTCAAGCAATTGATTTTGCGCGCTCGCTCTCTCTTTCTTTGATTCTGAGGTAAAATACTGATTCTGAGGCCAAATTCCAGTGCTGACTTTATAGTAAATTTTCCCCTCATTAAGTAAATTGGGCATTAATCCTCTGGCTCTTAGATGCCTGTGTCCATCCTTTCACTGTATGCGTTTGGCCAGTAGAGTAGGAAGATACCACCAACTAAAAGTAAATTCTTCAAGGCAGCCATAGGAACTTCTGGAAGGCAGTGCTCATTTGGGGCTTAAATTTTGAGTCCTCGACTTTGAAACCTTACTATGCTTTTAATGCGTTGTGGGTTGGTTTTGGATGTAATTGTATGTACATGCTATTTTGCTTGGATAGCAAAGATTGCAGAGGATTTCATTCTCTGCAATATTTGCAGTATACCCACCAAGACACCGTCTGGAGGAATAGAGGAAGAGGTGCTGTGCCTGCAAACAACTGTAACAATGGCTTTTGCTACTGCTCTAGCTATAATATGCATCAGCATATGCATAGAACATGTGATCATGCAGAGTGGTACAAAGACATCAGCATAAGTTTAGGATAGGTACATTATCCATGAGTGATGAGTAGCCATCTCAAAATGCAATTAAGACCTCTTACACTGAATCATTTGTTGTTTTGTTTATGCCACATTCTAAAACAGGCTTTTTATGGAGAAAGTTTTTAGGGGTTTTAAAGGTTAGGTTGGTAGTATCTTTTGTTGTCTTCTGCTTGTAAAGCCACACTGCCTTACTACCATGAATCCAATTGTATAGGTAGAGGAAGAAGATAGTATAAGAATAAAAAGGGAAATCACTTTTTCCCCCTCCTTCATGGTACACACACATGCTGAATGAGGACAAAGTTTAAAAATAAATGAATTTGAAATATTTGTTGACTACAGATGTGTTCTAACTAGCTGAATGACCTGTAAACTGGAAATATCTAAAACATAAAATCACAATAGAAGCAGAGTATAAATTTGCAGAGAGTTCAGTTATTGAGAAATTTTTTATCTCAGCAGAGAAGGACTAGTAAACACATTCTTAATATATCAAAATACTAGATTCTTTATATATAGTATATTAAGACATGACCAAGTATATATTTCTAGTCTCAATCTGCTCCTTGAAATATTTCCAAACTCTCAAAATGTATAATTACTGCTTGATAAGTTGTTATACTGATTGCAATTAACAGATTAACGTCTGCTCACTAGCTGAGACTTAAATATTGGTTTCCTTCCCCTACAGAAGATAAACTTAGAAACAACTTCTGAAGGGAGAGAAGCTGTTCTCAAGCCACAGCCACTGAATAAAGATGAAAAAGATAAATGCACGAACTAGCTAGCAAGGGAAATGAATGAACAAAGCCCCCACAACTTTTGTATCATCTAAACTTTAGCAGCAATTTTCTCTTTACAACAGTAGTGGAAGAGGACATTAAAGAGATGCAGTCTTTAGCTCTAATGATAGAGGTCTGTTAATAGCTTTTAACAATTGACAGATAATCAATAAAACATTGTTCTGGTGTCACTTGTTAACATCTGTATTTGTTTCCGGGATTTCTATTATCTTCTACACTAAGATATCTGTGTGGGGAATTCATACTATGTAGGTCGTATTTATTTATTTTTTACATAGCACCTCTCATAAGTATCCGTGGGCCTGATCCCAATTTCCATAGACTTCAACTGGAATTGGACCAAGTCCAAGGTGCTGCACAGTTTTATGGAGCTGTTGGTAATGACACCATATTTAAGGCTGACCTTGGACTCCCATATTAAGCCCTGATTTCCCCCCCCCCCCCTTCTGATTTTTGTTTGCAGTAACTGATTTGTTTGCAAACTTAGAATGCTGAAAATAGGGGTGAGAAGAATTTTTTCGAAGGATTGAGGAAATGCAGGATTAAAGATGTTTATATGCTGCTTAATCAAAAGTAATACAAGTCTTAAATTTATTCCCAGTTTCGTGACTCTTTGACCCATGTGCTCTCAATAGAGGCACCCGGTCGCACAGCAGCTCTTCATGTGCAGAGCCCAGGGTGACTCTTCCATATTGGGTATTTCCTAGGAGAAAACTATTTAGGAATTTTCATTCTTACAGGCTGGCCCGAGATCCAACTGGGGAAGGGAATCTGCTGATCATGTTGATCCAGTCTGGCCCCTGAAGCTGCAAGCAAAGATAAGCACTGAGAATGGGCACAAATTGAAGAGTGATACTATGGTCAGCTCTGCTGGCTGACAAATAGGAAGCCAAATCTGAGCAGACATATGTTCTAAAGCAGACAGAGCACCATCTATCCAATTCCTGAACCTGGGATTAGCTGATGTTGAATGAGGGGAAAGAGTCCCTGTGTATGAACAGAAAGCTTTTACTCAAAGGTTGCCAAAGGGGACGGGATGACAAAGCAGCTATCGAACAGGCCAAATAACCCAGACACCCACCTCAGGCCCAGCTCAGGTCTGGTTCCAACTACTCAGGCTTATAGAAAGGGATTTGAAGGTAAATGTCTTTTGCATTACTCCAGTCTTCTCTGTGGAATGTGCTAGAATTGGCTTCCCTCAGCCCCTACTGCAAACTTTCTTACCAGGAGCATGCCGAAAGGCTACCCTGAACAACAGGGCCTCCTGCCTGATGTTGGTAGCTTTGAGTAAGGCAGCCATAATGCTTTACAGCAGAGTGAGTGTGAGTGGGTAGTTCCTGCTCCTCTGGAGGTTTCCAAGACCTAGCCAAACCTTCCATTGTTCAGCACACTATGAAACTCCTTTACAGATCAGGGCATCTGGCAGCCTGTGCACTGAATGAAGATGACCGGTAGGTATGAGGTCTCTGAGTGGAACCTTGCTCCCTAGTGCATTGGCCCACATGTTTCGATAAATGGGTCACAAGTCATGGAATTTAGCAACCTTCTTACAAGACAAAATGGATAAAAGCAGCCCGGTGGTACCACAAGGTCTCTGGGAGCATAGTCTGATTCACCAATGCCAAACCTCTTGGGTTACTCCTATCCATAGATGCTGCAGCAGCATCGTAGGCTCTCACTCTGTAGTAGGGTCATATCAGCAAAATTTCAACTGAAAATGAGTGTGTGTCAGCAATACCGTTATCTGTCATGAGCATGTTCCTGCAGGTAATATTGCACGCCAGGCATTGAAGGACAAAGGCCCTTACTAACTTCTTAAGTCCTGGCTGTCAGAGTTCATGCCATACATCATTGCCAATTATCCTCCCAAAAATTGTCCAGAACATGGCAGGGGCGATATAACCCAGCCTTGTAGCTCTACTGGACGGGGGGGTTATATATTGCATAAGATCTTTCTTCTTCTAACGGTTTTCTTTTTACCTACCTTAAAACCCAAGTTAAAGGAGGGTTGGAAGAAAGGAAGAAGTAGGGGGTGGGGTGTGGATCTGGGGGGAAAAGGCCCTAAATGTAAAGCAGTCCATCTTAAAAAAAACTTTAAAGAAAAATCCTCTATTTTTCAGATAAATATCGAAAAATCAAACTGCATCTCAGGAATAAGGAAAATTACATTTAAATCCCTTAAATAAATAAGAGAAGAAACCACTTTGTCTCCTAGAAAAATGTAGGTAGCTGGACATCGATAAATATAGGGGGAGTTCTAGTCTCAATCCCCATCACGGTTCAGGGGAAAACTAGTAAAATAGAAACAGCACTGTAGGTCAAGTAAGGCAGTCAGTTCACCCATTTGGGATTAAGGGTGGGGAAAATACCATAAATGCTATTTTTTAAACATAGTGGAAAAATATTCCTCCCTTAAGTGCCACTACACTCTTTCACTTCTGTTATCCTCTCCTCTATTCTTCCTTCACTCTTATCCTCCCTCATGCCCTGTCAATCAAATTAAGACCTGCACATGAAAGGAAGGGGAGGTTATCCTAGCACAAAGCCCAGTGGCTTATGTGTGAGTGTATGTGGTAAGAATTGCACCAATGGAACATTCCCGACCTCCAGAGGCTCACCCATAACAGCTGTTGGATGTGGTCTTTCTGTTACTGTTGAGGAAATACACCTTTTGGCTATTGTGGTTATGAAGTAATTATCTTGTTAAGAAGTCTGAGTTCTTCTTTAGTTATCCGTAAGGCTGCAAGTTTGTCACGGAGGTCACCGAAGTCACGGATTCCGTGATTTTCTGGGACTTCTGCGGTGGCCAGTGCAGCTGTCCTGGGGGATGCCTGAGCAACTTTGGGTGCGTGTGGCAGGAAGCTCAGGGTTGGGGTGTAGAAGGGGGTGAGGGTTCCGGGTGGTGCTTACCTTGGGGGGCTCCCCAGAAGCAGCAACATGTCCCTCCCTCAGTTCCTAGTTCTGGGTGCTGCCTCTGTCTGCAGGCACTGCCCCCGCAACTCCCATTGGCCGCGGTTCCCCACCATGGGAGCTGCGGAGCCGATGCTTGGGGTGGGATCAGCGCGCGGAGTTAGGAGCTGAGGGAGGCACATGTTGCCGCTTCTGGGGAGCCACGGAGAGCCAGGTAGGGAGCCTTCCAGTCCCGCCACCCTCCCCCCGAGCACCTGTGGCGCCCCCCCGAACACCCATAGTGCCCCCAGGGTGCAGCCCAAGATTTAGTCAGGGCTATATAGTACAAGTCATGGACAGGTCACGGGCCGTGAAGTTTTGTTTACTGCCCATGACCTGTCCATGACTTTTACTAAAAATACCCGTGACTAAAATGTAGCCTTGTTTATCTGCAATCAGTGAAGCAGATGTATAACCTCTTGGCAAATGAGTAGAAGTACCGGTAATTAGTTTTACTGGTTGGTCAGCATGCTTGAATCTTTAGTGCTACCGTACATTTACTTTTCTAATGTAGCCTCTCTTGGAGGAAATGCCTAATAAGGATGAAAAAGTGTAAATATGATTTTCTAATGCTTGCTGAATCAGTAGTGGCTGAGAAGAATATGAAACACCGCGCCAGGCACATAGCCTGAAATAGCAGGTATGGATTAAGGACGGTGGCAGTGGGTACAGGAGGCCTCTTAATGTTGTTCATTGCTTGGTAGAAAGCCTGGCACTTGCCCACCATAACATATGAACACCTGGCTTTAATACAGTGTCCCCCATTCAGTAACCTTCAAGCATGTCAGAAAAGGCAAGTATCACTATGCCCAGGTCTCATGGATCCCATTCCAGTTCCATATTCCCTGGGCCAGTGATTGTAGCAGGATCAGCTATGCATCCAGAAGTGGAGATGAAAGGAAAGGGGCACTCTTGGTGGAAATGACTCCAAGGATCCTTTATGCAAGGTATATCCGGTATATCTCAATTGATTACCATTAAGAAAACTATTGACTGTCCCAACTGTGTACTCCCTCTCCCCCCTGAATGCCCCAACTGTGTATACACATATGCACACCTCCCATCCCCTCTCACCATTTAAAAGCCACTATATGAAAAAATATCCAGAAATCAGAATAGTACAATTCACCGGTCTAAGCCAAGCATCTCGATCAGGCACCTTAACAACTGTTTCTCAGGAAAAGGGAAAGGAATCTGAATGAAACCAGTAAAAAAAGGTGAATGGTCAAACTACATCAACCACCCTACCCCATAGTCCTTGCAGGCTTAAACAGAGAAACAGTTAAAAAAAAAAAAAAGCCACTCAACCAAAGCCAAGGTTTCAGCTCAAACAATTTCCTAGGTACAAAGAAAAAGTAGAGAGGGGAGAGGGACTTACTGAAGGTGAGGTCAAGAAAACAAGGTGATAGATGCCAAGAGAAGGAGTCAGGTGTGTGCATGTGTGGGAGAACTAAAGATCGACTGTAAGGGGAAAGTAAAGGCACAAAAGCAGATTAAGTGCAGGGACACTAATAGGGGAGGGAGAGTGACATAAAAGAATCTTTCACAGACAGATGTGAAGAGCAGCAGTTCACACAAAACTAAACCAACAAAGACCGGATACTGTGGCCAAGCTAGTGGTATGTGCATGTGTACACACACACACACACACACACACACACACACACACACACTCGTAACTACATCATGATTATTAAATTCATTCCCCAGATGGAGGAAGTGAGGCCTGGGTTAAGAGACTTGCCTAAGGGCACAGAGGAGGTTGCTGGAGCAGATGAGATAAAAATTCAGAAGTTTCTACTCTGTCCTCCACCACTATCTGCTGTGCCACAGTCCTTCCCAAGCAGGGGCCATAAAGAGAGTTTTGTGGGGTGGGGAGGAGATAAGAGCCACAGCTGATGATGGAGAAGGCGAGGAAGGAAAAGTGAAGATGTCCCCAAGGTTTGCAATAAGCAGCAGGCATGAAGCCACTGTAGCAGTGGCAGCAAGACTGGAAAGAGTGTGGAGGATTATCCAAGGTGTGACTGTAGAGTATTAGGAATATCTTGCTGTGGTGGAGGTGGAGGGCAGAGTAGGGAAGGACCTTCATGTGCTTTTCTTGTCAATACCAACTGCTCTGTGCCCCTAGCTAGCCAGCCAACCTACGAGCTTGTTGAAGGCTCCAAGACTACCCAATAAGAGCCCTCCTCTTAGAGGTACTGCCCCATTCTCTTAAAGTTGCAACATGGCAACCGCACGGTTCGTGGCCTGCCTTTGGGTCCTTGCCCACCATCCCATAATGGTGGGAAGGCCAACATGCTTTAATGCCAGTTAATTTCAATATTCATTATTTGTTTTTTCATGACAGATTCCAGTATATTAGAACAAATATTTACTGCTCATGGAAACCACACATTTAACACAGCGTATTTAAAAATGCTAACAAATGGAGCTAAGATGTTTTAATATGTAAACTGGTTTAACTTTCTCTTTCATAGCTGTGCTCACATATATTGTTACACTTTGAGCTAGAATTAGGATTATATGGCTGGTATTTAATGATGATGCTTTAAAATAGTATTTTACAGAGCAAAAAGGTGACTATTTTGAATTATAACACTATGTAATTTCCCCCCCCGGCTATGCTTTTGCATAGAGCAAAAGAGAAACGATGACCTACAGTGAGCTGACGTTGCTTATAACAGTTTGATTCCTTTTTGTGCTATATAATGCAAATTCTCTAAAAAGTCAATCAAAGGTTGAATTATTGTATTGCGTTCTGCCATGAGGTATGCAACATGCCTCAGTTGCAAACCCAGAAAGTATGCCTTTGATCCCACAAGTGCTCTGTATGGGTGATGGGGTCTGTACTAGCAGATCTAATTGCAGGACTGGTGTTAGTTTCTATAGCAGAAGCATAAATATGTGAAAACCACATAAATGGCTACTCATTTCATGAGTATTATATCTTTGTATGAGAGACAAGAATGTATTTTTTTGTTGCTTTTAATTAAATGAAATAAATTAATTACTCTTTTTAGTGATAAAACATGCGGGGGGGGGGAGAGGACTTGTCCTGTTTCTTTATGCCTTTGGTATAGATATATATACTTTAAAACCTATTAAAAGAAACAGTGAGGGGAAGGAAAGTCTTGTGGTTAAGGAGTCAGGAAATCTGGGTTCAGTTCTTGGCTGTGCAATAAATTTCTGGTGTGACCAGAACACCTAGGACATGTCACTTAATCTCTCTGTGTCTCAATTCCCCAGGTGTAAAATGGGAATAATGAGACTTCACTGCCAAACAGGAGTATTGTGAGGTGCTTGGGGTCTATGGTGATGAGGCTGCCATGTATTGTAAATACCTACAACAGAGAAAATTACAGTGTACTGGAGATGAACCAGCCCAAGCAGATGCTGCTATAATATTGAAGGATAAGTTTAGAGAGTATATCGTTATAAAGACAAACAATGAGGGGCTAGATTGTGCAACTGTTACTCATGATTGGGTTCACCAGGGTGGATAATGGCCGAACAACCTAGTCGTACTTTTATATTGTGTTTTCTTATAACCAGCCTGGGAGATAGTATTTCAAAAGCGTTCATTCCAGGTAGAAGCAGATATATTGATATATTTTTGGAGGCTATTTTCATTGAAGGATTTTTCATTTCAATATACATTATACTTATTAATAACTTGTTTAATTTTTAGCAGGACTGATATTGAGCCAAAATGGCAGCTGTCGTCTCGGACAGTCCTCCCAACCCAAGCTGCAAAATTATGACTTTTAGGCCTTCAATGGATGAATTCAGGGAGTTCAACAAATACTTAGCGTACATGGAATCAAAAGGTGCTCATCGTGCTGGACTTGCAAAGGTAAACATCTTTTACATAAAAAAACCCAACTATTTTCAGAAACATTTGCCTTTTGCAAAACTGATGTGTTAAATTTTAATAATTTTTCAAATGGTTTTCCTGTGATAGCTGTCGATTTGTCACTCTTTAACGAGACCTAAATGGAATAGCTCATGTTGCATATAAACAAAGAAAAAAGAAAATATATGTTGTCCGCCACATACTCTCAAATTATTGGGTTTTGCTATTATCATCACATGGAATGTGAAAAGAAAATCTCTGTTAGTGCTTAGCAGTGCAGTCCAAAATATAAATCAGGGGATCCAGTATTCCAAATATAGGAATCCACCGTGCAAACATTTTAAGGTGTGTATAACTTTACTGACTTGAATCATTTCACTGAAGTCAGTGGGTCTACTTATGAATAAAATGAAGCACATTCTTGAGTGTTTACAGCATCTGGGCCATCATAGGATTTCAAATTGTTGATTTTTTTTAAATTGTAATCATCCTACCTTCTGATTGACAAAAGTAAGACATGGAAACCATGCAAAAGCTACTGTAGCATTACCTCTTGGCTGAGCAATGGTTGATTCGGCGCCTTGTAGCTAGTCAGTTTCCATTAATGGAGAGAAATTGTCACAACTTCAGTTTGTTGTAACTTATTTATTTACATGATGAATATGTTCTTATCTCTGCTATATACATTAGTCTTGTTACTCTTATGTAGTCCTGCAGTGTGAGGCTCATAGGGGAGGAAACACAACCATGCACATGCAGATCTGGGAATCTCAGCTCAGTCATTCAGAGTAGTCACTAGGAACAGCTACCTTAATCACTGGGTCTCCAACCATGTGTTGCAAACCCAGAACATTCAAGAATCATCAGAATGGCTTAAAATGAGCTTTATAAAGAAAAAATAACAAACTTTGGGTTCTTATTTGCTTTCTGTGTTTTTGAGCATTGAGGATGCACTTCAGTCACATCTCCAAACTTTTCTCTGCAAGCATGAAGGCTAGAAACTTTTTTTTTTCTTTTTTAAACGAAAATTCAAATTACTAGATTGGGCAACTCATTCATAAGACATAGAGAAGTATGTGACATAAAAGTACACACTGATGTTGTATTGTCCCCATCACCTTCTGTGCTCATTCTGTTTTGAAACCAATGAGGACCTACTCTTTGAGGGTTTGCTGCATGGTACTAATCACTGCAATGGGACAGGTGCTTTGGTGGACCAAAGCCAGAGCACTCAACACCTTGCAGAATCAAATCCTAAGATGGCTGGGGAACAGGAAGCTTATATGTTTTGGTCCCCTTCTGATTAACAATAATTGAGCTAGCAGAGAGTGAAGGGATAGTGCAACTCGTTTTGGATTGTTCAGTATATTGACTTGCTTCCTTGATCCCCAACATCTCAGCATCTTGGGTTTGCTGATGGTAGATTGTCCAGGGGTATGTTAAACTCTTCTTGGCGCCATGAGGCCACCTACTTTTTCCCACCCTCAAAGGATCCACATTGTGGTGATCTTTCTTCCAATCACCATGGGCTGGATGCAGAGTTTTCTGAGGCCTTTCATTGCCTCTCTCACAGTGAAGGCAAGGCCTGGTTACTAGAGAGTGAAGGAAGGTGCCCTCTTTCCTCAATGTGCTTTGTACTGCCTTGTCAATGCTTTCAGTCCCCATCAGGGAGCAAGAAGGTACTGGGGTTTAGTGGTGATTGCACTCCTCGTTCAGTTTTTGAGCAGGCTGATTGGGCTGGTTTTTCTACTCTCAGTGAAGAATTTCTAAAGAGTGAAAAAATATTTTAAAAACAGAAGGTCAAACTCTCTTTGCCTTTCAACTGTAAATAAACATGAGCTGTTTACAGTATCAGTTTCTATGTTAAAATCCTTAGTTAATATTCTTAAAGACATTAAATGAAAGTGTAAGTCACTTGCTAAAACCTATCAGGAGATAAGGACTTTTTCTGTTTTGATTATGCTCTAAACATAATCCTTGCTTCCCTGGGTAAATATTTTTCTCATTGAAATGTTTTAATCGATGTTACATTTAGATTAATGTTATGTCTGATAGCAGGGTTGTGTATTTAGTGACAGTCATTAGAGTAACCTCTGTAGTGGCTCTCAGGAGGGAAGCTGTCACACCGGGAGACTGCAGACACTGAGGTTGTGGTGCGGCTGGAGGTGTGTAACAGGAGAAAGCTAATGAGATCTGGAACGGGTGAGCTAATGTAACAAACAAAGAAAATTAACAGATTAAAGACACCTGAGACCAGAGTGCTTTGTTTGTGGACTGGGGATCGGGGAGAATGTCAGTAATTTATGACTTTCAAGTCCAGGATCTGTTACAAAGATAGCAGCAGCTGACAGCATGCTGAGTACAGACAACTTTTCTCATGTCAGCTATAAGAAAAGAGTCATTCTGTGTTTCTGAAAATATTAAAACTTTTCTTTCAAGACACACAAACTCAGTATTAACTGTTTTTAATTTTGCACTGAAATTCCCAAAGGCAGCAGACTTGGCTGGTCTCTCGTTTTCATTTCTTTGACCGCTTCAGGGACACTGAGATCCTTTATTAATTTTAATATGGTAATGGCCCCCTGAGTTCAGGTGTTCTGCATTTAAGAAAATATCCTACCATAATAATGGAGAGATTGTGAGCTTTGATCAGTCCAGCACATTATGTGATAAGAAATATGGCCCCAGGCATCAATTCTGTGTTTTTCTTGCCTGGATTCTTTCCTGGCCTCATTTACTCCCATCCAGACTTTGGATCTCACTCTGGAACCACAGTAGGAAATACTGTTGACCCATCTTACGTATGACACATTAAAATGTCTTTCCCTGCTTATCCAGCTCTTTTTTGAGGGGTGCAGAGAGTTCTGTGCTTTTCAACATTAAAATACCCTGTTGAAAAATAGAGGGAGCTCTGAGAAGCAGGACTGACATAATTGAAATGAGCGGAGAGGGTGGAAGAACAGAGATTAAGAGCAAGCTGTGTCATTTTGTGTTCTTTCAAATGATTGTGCACATAATATATATTCTACTTCAGGTGTGTATGAACCCAGAATATGCGAGTCAGACCTTCAGCTAGCAGTACCCATTGGGGTGGCGCATGTGCTCTGCACATCCTTGTGCCTTGAATTGAGGGCAAAAAGGGAAGGGCCACACTGATTCATTTCTCACTGCTTGTGGTTACAAGTTTGAGCTCTCTGCCTCAAGCTCATGGTCCTTTCATCATACCCAAAGGGGGTTTGAGGCCTATCTTGGGCTTAAGAAAGTTAAGCACGTTTATCAGGAAGATAAAATTCAGGATGGTGTCCCTTGCTTCTGGTTTGGGGCCAGTTCAACCAACAGGTGATGGACCACATCCACCAGATTCAATCCCTATTTGATCAGCTGGGTCTAAAAATAAAACCGAGCAGTTGATTTTTGTCACCAATTAAAAGAATCGAGTTCATTGGAGCCATTCTTGATTCTATGACTGCAATGACCGGCCTGCTTCAAGAATAGTTCGGGTCCATTTTGAACCTCGGCACAAGTCTAAAAACCAACCTCTGCACAAGTCTAAAAACCAACCTCCGAACAGCAGTGAGGGCTAATTTGATGCTGTTGGGACACATGGCATCCAGCACATATGTGACTCAGCCTGCCAGATTTCATCTTAGATGCATACAAAGCTGGTTGAAGTTTGTCTGTCTGTATCCTCTAGTTTTTACGTTAGCCGAAAGTGCATCTGTGCATACAAAAATGATGAATAAGGTGGAGGGGTAGGGGTTGGTCACTGGGTTGTCATCACTATGTTGTTTCTCTTATTTGCCATGATGTAATGAAGTGTAGTTGCAGAGTGACATTGAACATGGGTAGGGAGTCCACATTGCTAGCTAATTTAAATGCCAGTTTGTGGTTCAGAGCTACAGTGGTTTGCAGGGCTTGGGAGAGAAGCAGACAGGCTTTCGGACACACACCCCTCTACACAGTATAACCTGTTAAAACTTTTACATTGTCAAGCAAGATTCTTTTGAAATTTACTTAAATACAAATCAAAACCAATTTCCTTCCATAGAAGGCCATTTATTCCTTCCCTCAGCAAGGAATGTCTCCATGTCAAAGTGCCATTTTCAAACTTCAGCCACTTATAGCCCTGTTCCAAAAAGTCAGATTTTTTTTTTTTTTATTTTGGGGGAAAGTGCATTTTTTCCCCTCACTCTCCTTTCACATAGAAATGTTTGAACTGTTTTGAGATAAAGGACAGTCTAGTGATTGGGGCCCTAGCTTAGACTTTGAGAGACCTGGTTAAATTCCCCAGCTCCTCTACAGACTTCCTGTGTGATCTTGGGCAAGATCCTGTATGCCCCACTTCCCTATCTGAAAAAATGGGGATAATAATATTTCCCTACCTCACAGAGGTATTGTGAGGATAAGTACATTAAAAAGACTGTGAAGCATTCGGAGCTCTACTGATGAAGAGTGCAATATAAGTGCTAGGTGTTTTTATTATTTTGCTCAATAATGGGACAGATACTAAGCATAGAGAATTTCAGACCCAAAAGGGTGGTTTAACAACATTATGGATATGAGCAAACAATGGATTAGAATGGAAACTGTCCTGCAATCTTATTATAAATATTATCAGGAACCTGCTAACAGTATTTGGGAGGGGGGCATCTCCTCTTGCTTCTGTTGAAGTCATTGGAAAAAACTCCTGTTGCCTCCAGTGGGAGTAGGATTTTCTCTGATGGTCACACTAGTCAGGGATTGGGATATTTGTACTCTGTAAATGAGTTCATTTGAAGTTTAATGTTCCAGGGGTGTGTTTATACCTCAATTGTTTGTTGGCAAGATGGCGCTGGTGCAGTTTACTTACAGAAAAAACAATACTCATAGAATGAAGTGGAAGTACATTATGTTCCGTGGCTTTTCCACTCTTACATGTCACTCCTCCCGTGTGCACACACACATGCATGCACTTTCTTGCATTCTCTCTCCCATTTAAAATAAGTTGTAAGGATACATTTTCCAGCTCAACTTTGTTCATCTGATAGTCTCCAGAGTTTTTTGCACACACCTCAAATCTCTTTGTATGTCATTCCAGAGCCGCCGCCAGCAGCAGCGCAGAAGTAAGGATGGCATGGCATTGGGCCCTCAGTCAGTGGCTGCCACTTGCCAGCCGCCCAGCTCTGAAGGCAGCAGCACAGAAGTAAGGGTGGCATGGTATGGTATTGGCACGCCTTACTTCTGCGCTGTTGCTGGCGGGGCGCTGCCTTCAGAGCTGGGCACCCGACCAATAGCTGCCACTCTCCAGCCACCCAGCTCTGAAAGTAGCGCAGAAGTAAGGGCGGCAATACCGCTACCCCCCCTAAAATAACCTTGCGAACCTCCTGTTACTCCCAATTTGAGAAACGCTGGCCTACCCCGTGAAATCTGTATAGTATGGGTAAAAGCACACAAAAGGCCAGATTTCACAGTCCATGTTGTGTTTTTCATGGCCATGAATTTGGTAGAGCCCTACAAATAACCAATATTCAGGGTTGGCCCCTTTCAGCTTAACATGCAGGATGCAGGCCACTTCCAAATATTCTCACCCTTCCCCACAAGAAGAAATAAAGGTACACTTGAAGGATATTTGAGAGTATGAAGACTTAAGGTCTCCAGTTCTTCCTGTAGGCTAATAAGGTCCATCAGTCACCTCCCAGATCTCTCTAATTCCTGGGAGCTGGCCCTTTTGAGACTCCAGCCATAAATTGTGACAAAATTACAAACACTGTAATATTCGCTTATAGAAATTGAAGGATTTATTGGAACATTGCAAGTAAGAACATCAGCACACACAGGCAGTATTGAACTTCCTTCTAAGCCCCTCAAACCAAGTTAACATAATATCAAAACAAGATAACCGCAGTAAAATAAAGATTCAGCACCATCTATTGGTGAAGATGCTGTCTGCACTGATCATTACAACTTTCCCTCTTTTGGTTTAATAAGAGTTTGAAAACAGTAACTAAAGTTTTATTATCATTGTAATTCCGAGGAATCCAGATAGTCTGCCATCTTCACAGGTTTCCCTGTTAGTCTGCCTCCTCGAGTCCTGTATTCAGTCATGGAGATGTCACTTGTAAATGAATCCAGAGATTATTGGCATGTATAGGGTTCATATTCTCCAGGTTAGGCATATCTGGTGGGCGTAGACAGTCTTTTGAAGACTGCAGTGTGGTGAAGTCTTGAGGACATACTCCTCCACAACCAGTTTCATATTACAAGTTACGGGAATCTGCTGGTGAATTTCCAAATCCTCCTCTGAGGTTGTTGAATAATAATAAAGGGGCAAGCTCTCACTTTTCATATCAGCAAGGATAAACTGTTTATTTTCTTAAGTATTGTGTAAGGTCCCCCTGAAAAGGAGGACATTTGAGGTTTTATTTATTTATTTATTTATTTATTTCCTGGCTGATTTTTTCCTTGTGCATAGTACATGTTTTTTCCTTCCAAGATGGGCACATGGTCACTTTTTCCTGGCACCTTGTGCTTGTCATGGTTCCTTCTGGCTCATTTGTTTCTCCACCTTCTGAAATGCTGTGCTCAGGTCACTGGTATAAGACTCTGCCTGTGTAGGTGCAGGAGGCCTTGCCATTTCTTGCTGAACATCAAGTCATATGCAAGCATGGGTTTGCAAGTCCAAAAATAATCAGAGAGAGAGAGAGAGAGTGGTGAATAGTTGAGTGTCAGCTGGTGTTATATGCAAAGACAAGAAGTGTCCTCATATCTCAGTCTCATTGGTCTTCGCTAAGAGTATGAGCATGGAACCAGTGGTGCTGTTTACTCTCTCCATTCTTCCATTACCTGCAGGGTGGGCAACCCCAGACCTCACTTTAGGTATGTTATCTGGAGTTATCAGCAAACCTCCTGTAATAACAGTGATTGAAATTCCTTCCCCGATCATTGAAAGGCAGCTGAGGCAGAGGGGGAGAGAAGGGGCAGGGGCAAGCTGCAACATTACGTGTTTCATCAATGCAGCTGTAACTGTCTCAGGCCTTTTATCCTTCAGTGCCTCTGCCACAACATACGTTTACATGGTGTCATACACTATCAGCAAATATCGATTTCAACTGGTGTTTCTGGTTGTGGCCCTTCCAAGACAATCATGAACCCCCAGGGCTTACTAGATAGGGGCATATCCTCTAAAAGGAGTTCTGCCGCTCCTTGCTGGTGCTTTCTTTTGACAGGTAAGATGGGAAAGTACCAAATCCTTAACATCTGCAGCCAAAAAAAAAATCTGTCGAATATCTGGTTCAGAGTCTTTTCTTACCCCAGGCAGCCTGCTGCTTTGATGTCATGAAGACACTCCAGCACTGCTCTCTGCAAGCTTGCTGACGAGACAACCCTGATAGCCCTGGGAAGTCATACACCAGCAAATGGGTAGCTGGATCAATGTTAATTGTTCCTGAACTGCTTTGAACCTCTCCAGTCTGCATCTCATTTGGTAGATCTTTTAGCACACCAAAATAACTCAGGGTCCTTAGACTGTTCTTGCCAGATGTCGTCACATGATCAGTCGGAGTCTATTTTCACTGTCCTCATCCAGCTGAGAGCATTCACAACCATATATTACTTTCCATGTTTACGGTGAACTATGAATTCTGAACCTAGTAAATATGGATGATAGGCCCCAAGGGCCTCCACAATTGCCAGAAATTCCAGTACTGTTGCTGAATTTTTGTTTTCCTCCTTCATTTAATTTTTGACTTCCAAAGGCCACCAGCCTCTGCCAACTGAGCTAATCAATTTGTTCAAATGCAAATCTGACCATAAGTCATCACAGGTTATCACAAATGGACAGGATGAGTCTGGAAATTCAAACACAGCATGGTTTAGCAGTCTTTCCTTCAGTGACTGAAAGGCTGCTATCTTGAACTCTTTAGTTATGTCTCTTGTATTCAATAAATATTCTTAAGTCTCCGCTGGGCCTTTTCACGATTATAATTGGGGATGCCCAAGGTGATATAGATGGTCTAAGCAGGACATCCTCTAGCATGCAATTTAGCATCCTTTAGGATTTGCCTCACAGGAACAGTCCCTTGCTTAAGGGATGTTGCATCTGATCATATCGCCCAAGCTTCCCATTATTCTTGGAGAACACACTAGCATACTGTAAGAATAGCTGTTTTAATTGCTTTCTTCCATTGTCTTCTATGGATGCTTCTGTCAGCAACTTCTGGTTTCATTGGTGTGGCTTCCCTCTGCTTGGGCAATTCTGTCTCCCATGGGCTTTGCCTCCTCATTACCTGCAAATGTCATATGACCTGGGAACTACTTGGGAGACTGTTGCTCTTATTTGACCCATGGGATCTCTGCAAATATCTTGCACTGGGACTCCTCTAAGTTTTTAGCCACTTCACTAGCAATCATTTCTTGAAGTGTAGCATTTGGTATAAAGGAATCACCCTGGGTCTGGGAATTAATAGCTGATACCTTTTAAGGAGATCCCAGCTTCTGCTTCCACATTTGTAACTCTGCACATAATCTCGTCCATACATTTATCCAGTATGTTATCTTCCTTCACCAGCAGGTTATGAAGTTCCTCTGTTAAACCATTTATAAACTGACTTTTCACACAGGATTTGCTCATGTCCTGTCACTGGACATAGGTCCCTATCTGCTTTGCCAGTTCCAGATCCAGTGCAGATGGTTCTGCTTTACTCAAGCTATCTCACAGATTGTGAGGGGCAGGGAAAGCCCTATTAAACAGGCTCCTCAATGCAAATAAAGTATGCAGGGGTTCCCCTTTCTCTTACTCCAATCTTGTCATTCCCTCCAGTATTTCAAAAACAGATCTCTCCTAGAGGTCATATAAGTGTTTGTGTAATTGTCTGTAAGATCCATGATTCATGCTGGGAAGCTTCTGGTGTAAAGCTTTGGCATCATCATTCAAAAACACTGCTATGTTCTGTGGTGCTTTCTCATCAGTCCACTCATTCACAGAGAGCAGCAGCTCAGAGTGTATCAAGTACTCACAGATTCCAGTTTCATCTGCATGACCACTGAGAAGAAACTTAGGCAAAAGTGTTTTTGCCATCTTGAAGCTGCTACCACTAATTGCAACACCTGCTTATAAAAATCAAAGGATTTTTCTGGAGCACTGCAAGTAACAACTCCAGACCTCCCAGCAGTCCCAGGTTTGATTGTCCTGCTTTGACCTCCAAAGCCCTCTGCTGGTTGAAGCAGAAAATTTCTTGCATTCAGGGCCACCCAGAAAGGGAGAGTCCAAAGAGGCTCACCTATTTGAGAGTTTCCCCAAACTGAGTGGTGGTGTGACTGGCACACAAGGCTGCAGCTCCACTCACGTTTGGCCTCTCTGTCTCTGTCTACAGAGGGGCAGACAGGCCAAGCCTGAATGGTGCTGTGTCCCGTTTTAGCCATTTGAAAGATTGCGAGGTATGCAACTCCAACATACGCAGGCAGGAATTTATTTCTCTTAGCCCCCCAAAACAAGACCACAACTTAATCTAGATAAAGATATTGGTGGAAGTGATGCACTGATCATTCTTCTTCGATTCCTGTCCATCAGCCCAGCAATGTTGATGGGATCGAATGAAGTCTTTTCCATTCTTCATTCAGTTTCTATGGTCTGATGTTCGCCAAGCATTTGACCAGGAGTCCTTGGCATGCACTTGCAGAGCCAGATGTACCCTTCACTAGTGGTTGCTGCCACTAGCTATCCTCACTAGATTTTGCATGCCAGCTGAGGCCAGGTCCTGGGGTGTGGCCCTGTGGTACACATACAGCTACTTGGAGCCTCTAATGAGAGTTAAGTGAGGTGCCAGGACCATCTGTAAGCAAACTACCCTTTACAGGTGTGGCTGTCTACTATGTGGCTGTTGAACTCACCCCATATACCCTGCACTTATCATTACAATCCACTTATAGTCCAGCTGTAACTTCCTGTTCTTGCTCTTATTAACTCAAAACTGCACCTCCGGGAATGGAATACTTGTGGCACCTTAGAGACTAACAAATTTATTAGAGCATAAGCTTTCGTGGGCTACAACCCACTTCTTCGGATGCATATAGAGTGAAACATATATTGAGGATATATATATATATATATATATATATATATATATATATATATATACACACACACACATACAGAGAGCATGAACAGGTGGGAGTCGTTGGAGTCCTGAGACTGCTGAGCTGGAATTGATATGCAAACTAGACACAATCAACTCAGGATTAAATAAGGACTGGGAATGGCTGAGCCATTACAAACATTGAATCTATCTCCCCTTGTAAGTATTTTCACACTTGCGTCTTATCCAACTGTCTGTACTGAGCTATCTTGATTATCACTTCAAAAGTTTTTTTTTTTCCTCTTACTTAATTGGCCTCTCAGAGTTGGTAAGACAACTCCCACCTGTTCATGCTCTCTGTATGTGTGTATATATATCTCCTCAATATATGTTTCACTCTATATACATCCGAAGAAGTGGGCTGTAGCCCACGAAAGCTTATGCTCTAATAAATTTGTTAGTCTCTAAGGTGCCTGTTCTTTTTGCGGATACAGACTAACACGGCTGCTACTCTGAAACCTCCGGGAATGGGATGCTATGAGGAATGTGAATTCCCCTCCCCACCCCAGATGCCTTGTCATTCTTGTCCCCAAGGGGTAGTGATTGGTCAGACCCACAGTATCTTAAGAACAAATTGTTTTGACTATACCTCCCTTCTAGGGCAGGCCAGCAACCACAGCAGAATGTCTGCTGCATGCTGCGAGGGCTTCATGTAGAGTCAGATGCAGGGAGAAAGGGGTGACAGCAGCATGAGAGACAATCAATTTGTTCTTCCTTGTCCCCTAAAATCGGGTCTTACCTCATCCAGTGAGACCCTACTGCTGCCTCAGTTTCCTTTCTTCCTTACCCAGGAAAATAAAACTCCACAACTCTTATGCTTTAGAATTACTCTCCCTTTCTGGAGTCTGGTTTGTTAACATAAACTAACAGTTTAACTCACAGACACAATCTCCTAGCCACCTTCTCCAGGTTCACCAGTCCATTATGCCTCATCTGGGCTCCTAATTCCCACTTAAGGGTTTTGATCCTGCCCATCTCTGCACATAACTCCAGCAAAGCCTTTTTCTCTGGCTGCTAGGTAGAGTCGTCCCCTGCAGGTGGGTCTTACTTTTTTCTTCCTCCTCTTTATCCTTTTATTTGGACATCAGGCCCCTGCTCATGCTACCTCTCAGCTCCCCATCTCTCTCTAAGCTGGGATTCTGTGCCAGGCCTACTCTGGCCCTCTCCAGAGAGCCATCCCATGGTTTTCCTCTCTTTGAGGGAGAAGACTCCCTCTTATAGGTAGCAAACCTCAGCTACCCTTATGCAATGCCTAGTCACCTGACCCTACCATCGGTCCAAGCTCAAACCCACCACTTGAGAGTCAGGTAATTAGGCACAGCTCCCACTAATGGGGCAGCACAACCTGTAACATACCTGCCCCATATAGTCTTGCCCATTTCTTGGGAAAGCTGTACAGAATATTCTTAATCATGAGGAGAACGCCTGTTTGGTCTCAACAAGTAACATCACATCAAACATCATAATAACCAACCTTTTGCTATTGCCTCTTTGTAACATCCCACCTTCTTGCTGCTTCTGTCCTGTTCAGTAAAACTGGACTTTTACCAGAACATAGCTGGCGTAAGGACTTTCTGTTCCTTAGAGAGCAGACTCTAGTACAAGCACACCCTTCAGAATCAAGCGTGCACCTTAGTGAATTCTTTTTTTTTTTCTCCCACAAATACCAAAGTCTGCACCTTTGTACTTGTGGCCCCTAACAAATTCTGTAGAACAACATGCTTCTGTTCTTCAATCACCCACAAAATCTTTTCAAAGGCATTCTCCCTCTGGATTTCTTTCTCCTCTATCGTTGACTTTTGGTCCTTGCCTTGACCCACTTATGCAGGTGTTCTATTTCTGGATCCCTGACAGTCTGATCAAACATCCCTGCTGCAGAGAGGCATGTTTCACTTTAAATGTCAGCACTATATTATTGCTGATCACTTTATCAGATGTGAAGAGGAAGTGGAGGGTAGTGATGCTCACAGAGAGGGGAAGCTCTGAGTTGCTTTAGGGAAGAAAATGCAGAGGGAATAAAGGAGGGGAGGGGGAGGGGGAGAGAGGGAGAGAGCTAGAGAGAGAGAGAGGTGGGGGAGAGGGAGAGAAACTAGGAAAAGAAGAGACACAAAGGCCTGATAGTTTGTCAATCCTAACAGTGAGCCTGTTTTTCCAATAAGTGATTCTGAATGTGATGATAAGTTAGTGAGGAAATAATACACAATGGTAACTAGAAGTTTAACTACTAAATAAAGGCCATATATTCTATCTTTTGATCTTTTTGCAAACTGATTATTAAAATCAATGGGAGATTGAGGGGAGTATGTAGTCCTAAATGTATACCTCGGTTATGATAGATAGCTACCCAAAAAAGGAGAGCCACACTATAATTATGTATAGGAGCGAGAACTCTGCTTTCAGGAAGTGCTTGATGAGAGAGCACAGTATATGTTGAAGGAGGAATAAAGCCTGAATGTTGCACTGTTTTGGTTTTAGTCCAATGTTTCTCAAATGCGGTCTCCAGGGCCTTTTCTTGCGGCCACAGCGTCTTGGGCTGTGATGGGGGTGGGGGGTGGGGGCGCAAAGCAGCGGCCCCTCTCCCCAGAGACACAAATGCTGGAGGTGCAGGCAGCTGGTGAATTCCCCATTTTCCCAAGGGTAAGGGAGGCAGGCTTTGGCCACGGGGCTTTGAACTCCGTCCATGTGGTGGCAGGCTCTGGTTCCAGGCTTCGGCCCCAGGCTCACTATCCCACCATTGTCCCTGGACCCCGCTGCCTCCCTGCCCGCTTCCCCATCCGGGGTTTAATTTGTCCCAGGGCTTGCCGGGGCTGAGTAAGTCTGCTGTGAAAAGTGATATTAACAAACGTACAAATATCACTTTTCACAGCAGAAGACTTACCAGCTAGCAAGTCTTTGGGGGGGGGGGGAGTACAACTAAAAAAGCAAAAGAAACAACCACAATAAAACAAGAACATGCAAAGTGCCGTATTTGTATTTCTATTCTGTTTAGGTCCATTAAAGAATAGAGACAACCATAAATTATTTTTATTACTGAGTCTGGAAAAAACCCAACATAAATAACAATGATTTGGATGTGTATACGTGCATATTTATTTGTTTTTCCTAAAGGTAATTAAGTATTTTAGGAAAAATTGTCAGCGCAGCCACCAGCAAGAGTTGGTGGCCGCACTCTGAGGCCACCAAAAAATTTGTTGTGAGAACCCCTGTTTTAGTCCGTCCTTTTTTATGTTTGAACACTGAGCAACATAAAGCTATAGACCACAGTTAAAAGTAGAATTTGGCTTTCTCCATGGAATGAATTTGACGCTCGTGATTTGTAAGATGATAGTTTTGCTAAACATTAATGGAGAGGCTGCATGACCTAGTGGAAAGGGTACTTTACTGAGAGTCAAGAGACCTTTAGGTTCTGTCCTCAGGTCTGCCATTGAACTACTTATCTTAGGCAAGTCACTTAATTTCTGTGTCTGTTCCCTGTCCCCAACCTTTTTCTATCATGTCTATTTAGATGGTAAAGTCTTCAGAGCAGGGACTGTCTCTCACTACAGTGAGAGCGCATAGCACAGTGAGGTCCCAATCTCAGGTGGGCTCGCTAAGCACTACTGTAATACAATTAAACAATAAGTGTGCTCCAGTTTGCTGAAGGAGGATACTTTGGACACTATTCACAAAAATATTTCATGCTGCATATTGCTAAAAACAAAATACTATTGACCTTGAATTAAACAAAAGAATGCAAATGCTGGTTTTTAATATTCACGTTGTGGCGCCAAACCTACAAGTTCATGCCTAATAGTCATGAAAATGGAAATGTCTATGCACATCTTTGATTTTTATGCATACATTTTGAATGCATGGCTTCTCTGCTTCCAAAGCAATGTTTTGTATTTTTTGTGCATATAACTTGTTAAGATTTGTGTGAAAACATTAATGGAAACTACAAGACTAGGCCGTTGAGCACTCTTGTTTCTTTTAGAAGAGGAAACATTGGGCCCAATGTTGCAGTCCCTAGATGGACAAAGGTCACATCAAAGTTCATAAAATTAAAAAAAAAAAAAAGGAAAGAAAAGAAAAAGTGAGTTTTAATCACGTAGGAAGTGCAGGATTAAACTGGAAGCATTAACTATGCCTTTAACAGGAAATCGTTATCTGCTAAAAACATTTTCTTTGGTTGTCTAAATTTGTATTTCCTACATCTTCTAGGTTTGTGCAGTTTTATACTGTGAACAATGGAAACATCCCAGTCTCAGAAAGACATGTTCCAATGGGTTAGGTTTAAAATTTGACCTTGTTGTTATCTGGAGACAATGAACGATCTCCAGATCTCAGATGTATTCTAAATTTCCATACTCTCACTAAGGTGTTTTAAAGATAAACAAAAATGCAATAGCCACTTTTATATATAACCCTAAAATGTTTGCATTTTGAAGAAACAGCCTGCTATCAGAGCGAATACAGACTAACTATAATAAACTCATCCAAGACTTTTGTTAGCATCACTGCTGATGCTAATGCACATATAAAGAAATAACTAATAGTGCCATGCTTGCTGTGTTTAGTTTTTGTAAGCAGCACAAACACTTCCAATGTTTGTAACATATAAAAAGACAAAACTAAAGGTTGGGGGGAAAGAGGAGGAAATGTTTTCAGTCTTTTAATAACAATAATACAAATGTAAAAAGTTTATATATAAAGAACTCTACATAAACAATAGCTGTTGCAGTGTTTTAAAAAAATGTCTTGTTGACAAAGTAGTGAATTAAAAGATAAATAGACAATATTTGGAATTTAGAGATTTCCATTTGGGCTGTAATAATATATAAAACATCTTTTCAAAACTACCTAATACCCTAAAACAAGACACTTGTATGAGACCATTTGGGTGAACTCAGGCTTCTGTAAAATTCCTGATGGCTGTGAATAGCATGGTGCATGCTTGTGAGTCATAGCAGAACTTGGAATCAGACGGGGTGAATCAGGGGAACCTGAAACGAACCCCACCTCCCCCAAACTTTACAATCAACTGGGGCTTGTGTACACACAGTTTTTGTACTTAGTTTTATTACATAAATTTATGGGAATAAACACTGTTTAAGGCAACCCAATATATCTGCATCCACATGAGGGGTTATACCAATTTAACATATTTGGTTTTAAAAAAAATCATGCCCCTAAATCAGTGGTCCCCAACCTTTTTGTGGCCAGTAGCACATTCATGTTTTCAGAAGAGTGGGGCGGGCACCAACAATTTTTCAAGGCTTATTTTGTATTTGTACATTAAATAATACAAAAAACATCATATTTAATATTACATAATATATGAATCCAGAGAGAAGCTGGAGTGAAGCCGCGAGGACAGAGAACACTGGCGCCCGCAGCCCCGGAGTACTCTGTCTCCAGCAGGCGCGGGGCCCCGGCTTCTCTCCCCTGCTGGGCACTAGGCGGCGCCTGCTGGGGCAGGGCCGGCTCTAGGTTTTTTGCCGCCCCAAGCAAAAAAATGTTTGGCTGCCCCCCACTCCAGCCCTGGGTTCTTCTCCCCCCCCCCCCTCCACCAGTGCCCTCCCCCACCCGCACCCAAATGCACATGGAAGGCATAGGGACTAACCCTCAAACCTTGTACCTGGAAAGGGATGGGGATCTAGTAAAGAGGGTTCAGGCAGAGGAGCGGGTGTGGGGGTGCTTGGGGGCTCTACACTGGAGCAGAGAAGCGGGGTGTAATGTACTTGTGGAGGAGGGTGGAGCAGGAGAGGGGATATCAAGAGAGTTGCGGGAGAAGAGGTGCAGGGGAAGGGGGAGGTGTGGGAGGAGAGGGCTGGGGAAGGGTACAAGGGGAGAGGTGAGGGTGAAGGGAGAGTACAAGGGGAAGGGGTTCAGTGAAGGAGCGATGTGGGGAGGTACAAGTGAAGAGGCTGTGAGCAGGATGGGGGGTGCAAAGGCTGAGAGGGGCAGGCACTGACAGCTGCTTCCCTAGCCCCATGCAGGCAGAGCCGAGAGGACGGACACTGACCCCCAGGTGCCTGAGCCGCGGGGGTCCCCCGGCGGGGCAGTATGCCCCGCTTGGAGCCGGGCTCTGCCTCTCCCCGCCCCTGGCACTGTGGGGGCCCAGGGCAAGCAGCCCGGGGCTGAGGTGGGGGAGGTGCGCGGCGGGCTGGGTCCGGGGGCAGCTCGGGCTGCCTAGCCACTCGCCCCATCAGTGTGTGAGCCGGGGTCCGCGTCCCCTGCCCAGCCCGGCGGCGCCCTGCACAGCCCGCTTGGGCAGGGAAACGCCGCTCCGCCCTGGGGAGACTCAGAGCAGCAGCAGTGGCGGTAGCGGTGGCAGCAGCAGGACCCCTCCTCCCTGCCTGCATCTCGGGCCCCGCTTCCCTCCCTCCCCGGCTCCTCACACACTCTGGGAGCCCCTCTCGCTGCCGCAGCCCGGGCTTGTCTCCAGGAGACGATGCTCTGGCTCTCCAGCGGCAGGGCTCTGGCCAGGGCTGCCTCCCGGCTTTTTGCCGCCCCAAGCAGCCCCGGAGTTCTTTGTCCCCGGCAGGCGTGGGGCCGCGGCTTCTCTCCGGCTTAAACTGCATCGCCGCGCCTGCCTGGGACCGAGAACATCGGCACCTGCAGCCCCGGAGTTCTCTGTCCCCGGCAGGCGCGGGGCCGCGGTTTCTCTCCGGCTTAAGCCGTGGCGTCGCGCCTGCCTGGGACCGAGAACACTGGCGCCCGCAGCCTGCAGCCCTGGAGTTCTCTGTTTCTGGCAGGCGCGGGTCCATGGCTTCTCTCCCCTGCTGGGCACTAGGCGGGCGCACATAAGTGCCCCGGCAGGCGCCATGGCGCCTGTGGGCACCACATTGGGTACCACTGCCCTAAATGAAATAGTTTAAATTTCATTTAGATAGATTTATTTATTCAAATAGAATAAAAATTGTGTATAGACCAGACTTTGTAAGATTTACTGAATAACCCAGATAGGAAAATGGAGAGAGGCATTCAGCAAATAACTCTGTACTTTTATCTAGTTTTAAAAAACATTGAAGATGTTATGTTTAAATTAGATGGTTCACAATGTTCATGGACAACAAGATTTTTTAACTTATAGTAATTAAATCTTTAAATCTTTCAGTCAGATTTGCTAAGTTTTCTGTATTCGATTTAATGAAATAATTTGTTTCTTCATCCACTTCAAAAGTATTTCTGACATGAGCAGTAGCTATGCTGATTTGTGTATTGCTGCTCTGACTTTTCAGGTGATCCCACCCAAGGAGTGGAAGCCGAGAAAACATTACGACGACATTGATGATCTAGTGATTCCAGCTCCAATTCAGCAGATGGTCACTGGTCAATCAGGGCTTTTCACTCAATACAACATTCAGAAAAAGCCAATGACCGTGAAAGAGTTCAGGCAACTGGCCAACAGTGACAAGTATGTATATTCAGTATTCTGTTTGGAAAGGAGAATATGTAACCTTCTCCCACTGTGATTTTTACCTTTTTAGGCACCGGGTGATTTTTATGTCTAACTTACTTACTGAAGGCCATCCTTGTCCTTCTTCTAGGACTTGGTAGAAGGCACTACTCAGTGCTTAGAGTGGTCTGAAAAAAATGGAGAGTCTGTCATCACCCCAACATCTGCCCATCCCCCTATCCCCAAATCAGTTTTTCTCCCACTCCTCACATCTGTTCTGTCCCCTTTCCGCCAGCAATTCTGCCCTCACCATGCCCCAAGTCAATTTTACCCCCATATTTATACTACCCCCTTCAGTGCCCACATCAGTTCTGCCCCCCACCTCACCTGTGCTCCTCTTGCAGCACCTGGAATTCTTCAGCCCCTCCCACAGGCCTGAGGGAAGGGAGGCTGGAACGGAGACCCTTCCCAGGCCAGGTACTGCACGGGAGGGAGAGCAGAGGGGGAAGGAGCAGAGGAGCTGTCTTATTGCTCTTAGGAGGGTGGGGAAAGAGGGAGTAGAACTGCCCTGATCGAACTGCTCTGAGTGGGTGCGATCTTTCTGCTCACTTCCCCCTGCCTCCCCCTCCCCCCCCGTGAATAGTGTGGGCTCCTGAGGAGAAGGGAAATAACTGTCTGCCTCTTGCACCATCCCTGATTGGCTGCTCTTCCCCAGGAGGCAGACAAGTGGGTAAAGCAGCCAACCAGAAGGCTTTTCCTCCAAGGTGGTACTAAAAGAGTGCACCTCTGCAACTAGGCTCACTTTTTAAAAATTTAATTTCCTGTGTCTGTGACCCCTTATGATCCAGCATACTTTAAATCCTGCTGATGATGAACTCTGTTTAGATTGCTATGATCATTTGTTTTATATGCTTACATCTGCATAGGGGGTATAAAATATAACTTCTGTATATAAAATTATAGAATATAAAATGCCATGTAGTCATATAAAGGTCTTATAGGCATAGTTTGGATTGTTCCTTTTACTCACAAGTGGTGAAATAATGCGTAACCATGCACTTGCATAGAATATCCCACGAGTGCAAACAGAACCGTAATTCTGCACACACCATAATAGAAAATATTTTAAAAATACCTGTAATTAGAATTGTTTTATCCCTCTACCTATAATATCATATTGCTATGTTATATTTAATAAGGCTATATGAGTTAGGAGTATTTAAAAAGCCTCCTAGTGTGTTACATTCTTCTTAAACAATGTAATAGCAGAAGCTCCTAACCTTTCTTTAAAGAAGATTTTTCCCTCTCTTCAAAGAGGTCAGGTTTCTGTGGAGGACAGCTTCCTTTCTATGGGCATATCTCTGTGACACTAAATTGCTTTCCCCTTCATTTGGGATACCCAGATGAGAATGCCCTGAACTTGGATGTCATCTTAACATGGCTGAAGGGCTCTAGTCTGAGTGATAAACTGCATTTAAGAGAAGCCCTGGTCTGTAGGTTACTCATGGATTGCTGGGGTTCAGCTCCTGTTTGTTGAGAGACGATCAGTTCCCCATGAGGCTCTTCCTCCATCCTTCTCAATAGGAGCTGCGTCAGCTGCATGACCTCCTGTTTCCTGTACTTCCAAGTTTTCTTCCAAGCAGTCTGAACAGAAAGAGCTTGCAGAGTTGATCTAGAACTCTCTCCCCCTCTCAAGTTGTTGCATTTATGGAAGCAAATTTCCCTTCCTAAAGACTTTCTAAACAAGGGAGTACTGTGGCCAAACACCCTGAGGAAAAGGTTTTGGCAGAGTAGGCTGCTTGGCAATAGCAATAGAAGCATACTCCATCTATGGGAAGTTAGAAGAATCTTCCCAGGCCACAGAAAAGGATGTAAAAATGCCCCATGTGTCTGGGACAAGCAAAGGGATGAAGACAAGATCCTCCAAAGATTTCTGCCAACTGGAAGAACTGGTGCACTTCTCCCAAAAAAGCTTTATGTGGGAGAGGGAGAAAGGAAAGCAAGGTCCCCAGGAACATTGGGATTCCTCCCCTTGCTTCTGGCCTGGGCTACTAAATGGCAGAACACTTGCCTTTTGGACCTGTTGGGGATAATCTGCAGGACCTACTTGTGCTAGAACCAGCATGTGTTTGCACACTCTTTGGTGTTTATGCTCCTAAAGTACAGGGGTAGGAACTGGTGACCATATTGCCTATTAACAGTAGTGCCTTTTCACCAGCCCAGGAAATGCGGTAGGCTAAAATGGAGGATGGGGTGGTGAAGAGAGACTGTGGGGCCACCAACTAGTAGTGTATTGGCTCTTTCAAGAGCCTTGGGTGACAACAATCATACTTAACGGCCTAAAACTCAGAACAGGCAGCAGAAGTTCCTTCCATCTGTTGAGACAGGAACAAATTATCTGGGTAGCACAGGACTAATAGCGACATAAATACTGTGAAAGACATTACCCAGTGTTACTTTGAAAGCATTGTTACTATGAAACCTATGGGTTTAGGACTGTTGAATATGTGAAAGGACCAAAGAGTGTGAAACTCCTATATTTGTCTAAAAGTACTTGGTCTGCAAAATCAAGTATAGAGCACATCAGGAACGTGGATGTTGGGAGACATCCAAACCATGAGGGTGAAAGGACAACTTTTCCAATTGAGGTCCTCTGAAACATTGCCTTTAATTTCATTCTCTCTCTGCAGATACTGCACTCCAAGATATATAGATTATGAAGATCTGGAGCGTAAATACTGGAAAAATTTAACCTTTGTGGCACCGATCTATGGAGCAGATATCAACGGGAGCATTTATGATGAAGTATGTATAGTTTTATACATGTCATTTCCCCCCTCCTCAACCCTGGCCCAAAAGGTTAGTTAATGTTGCACTCTTGTATTGCAGCTGAGAACCAGGTATCTCTTGAAAATTGTCTCTCAAGATCCCCACTTTTGAGTTGCACATGCTCTTAGTATGATGCGCTTTAGACCCTCTTGGGAAGCAGTATGCCCCCTTATGAATCCGAACACTGATAGAGGGGTATATGGTATCATGGGCTCAACAGTCCTTAGCTAAGCATTTCTGGTATCCGTAAGATCTTGCTGCAGCAGCTTATTTTTTTTGGATAAACTAGTTTGTCTAGTTACAATCTTTAAAAAGTATAGACATATTTGTTTATTTGTGCAGTATCAGCTCTGTTACACATTTCCAGCCACTTCAGTGGTTTTTGTTATTGGTTCTGCTCAGTCGATTTCCAGTGAGTGGGATTGTGTGCATTCAAATCTAAATCCACCCTAATTGATAGTCTGTCAGATCTGGAGCAAAAATCAGGTTGTAAGTGTTACGCATCATGCGATGGGATGGTGTCTAGGGCAGATCAGCACTCGGCTGTTGTATGTCCCCTATCACTGTGGTATTTTAATGTCTGATATGTCGTTAAGATGAACACTCCCTTAAAAGGTGTTCTGCATGTGCATGATTTTGCCCTCTTCAAATATGAGTGCTACCTGAAACTCCTTCTCGATGAGGCGGTGTCAAAACTCACCTGAATTAGTCCTTCTCCACATTAGCGCTAAAGAAAATTTATTTCCTGTAGTGATTCTGTTGCTGGTTTGTTGCTCCTTTGACTTCTGAGATGAGTGTGGTGCTTTAGACCTGGTGGGCCTGGGATGATTCTGAGTTCACACTTCATTCTTCTAGACTTGCTGATTCCTCTTCTGTCTTTCTCTTCTTGGCTGCTTGGATACGCTCACCTTGTCACCTCAGAAGCAATCTTAGTCTGAGGAAGGGGCTTGGATCTGAGGACTGTCAAGGTCAACTTTGATTTCATCTGGAATGGGATCAGAGGTTCATCCCAAGGTCCCTTGAACTTGTGAGTTTCCTAGCAAGTTTACGATTGACCTTAGGTCTGAGGAACCTGTACGAGTCAGATCATTCTCTTCCGAGATGGCTATGTACAGATCCTCTGTCTGACCTCAGGAATCATTCTACCCTCTGGACCTCTCTAGTTCTTGAGGTTCCTTCTTTTTACCACCTCAGGCGTTATCCTACCTCTGTGCTTCTCTTGTGAGGAAAGTTAATACAGTTTTAACTAACATTCTTCGGCTTTGGAGAAAAAAAAAGCTTGAAATAGCTTCATTTTTCCAACTGCTTCACCTTAGAAGATTAGTTGAAATACTGTTTACACAGCTGCTCAGGTCTCTGGCTGCATAGAAATGCCCTTAGAATTACTACCTATTTCTGACTGAAATAGTGGAGAAAGGAAATTTCTAGAGGAAGTAGGATTTTGCTGGCTGTTGACACAGGTGACTGACTGTTAGTACAGCTCTCATTATACAGTCAGAGAAATGTGAAATACCTATCAGCATCAGTTTTGCTACTTAGAGAGCCATTCAAGAAACTGGATAATATCCTAAGGGAGTAGTTAAGCAATGAGACCATCAAGAAAGGAGAAGCAAAATTATCTTTGTAAGAATACATGCGCGTCTCCCAACTTGCTGGGTGAATCCTTCCTTCATAAGGATCTGTGTTCCCTCCACTTTTTGATGGTTCTGCTTAGCACTTCTTGAAATGCTCCCTGCTATCTTTGTAATCACTAGGAGAAGTAGTGTGTAACTTGGGGCTTGCCTACACTAAAGGGAAAAGTCGATCTAAGCTATGCAATTTGAGTTACGTGAATAGGGTAACTCAAATCGACGTAGCTTAGATCTACTTACCGCGGGGTCCACACTACGTGATGTCTACGGGAGGTGCTCTCCCGTTGACTTCCCTTACTCTTCTCGATCAGGTGGAGTACAGGAGTCGACGGGAGAGCGATCGGCGGTCGATTTAGCGGATCTTCACTAGACCTGCTAAATCAACCACCGATGCATCTATCGCCACAGCACTGATCATCCGGGAAGTGTAGACAAGCCCTGTGACAGAGGGTTTGTCAAAAGACAAATTGCTTACGGGAGTTTAATGAGAGGCCTGACCAAAATTAGAATACAACCAGCCAAGGTGGTCTGAAAGACGGTATCTGAACTAGGTAGTTAAGTCTTTGAAAGCTATTAATAATCAGTGAAAGATATTTGTATCCCCAGTGGTCCAGCTCATGGAGAAAGCAGTGCATGTAAACCCTATTATGTATGCATGTAACTGGAGAAAACTGGTTTTGAAAGCTAGGGTAGCAGCACTGGATCGGGGAAGATTTTATAAGAGAGCTCTCTAGACACACAAAGAGTTTGTTGTTCTCTGGACAGCAAGAGATGCAGACAATTTGACCAAAAGGGGGCAGAGAGAAAGGATTGCTTTCAAAAGTTAGAAGCTTTCACTTTTCTTATTTTCCTCTCTAACTAAACTGGGAATGATTTCTCTAGTTTTTCTTTGAGAAGTGTGAATCTATTATGTGAACCATTTTTTTTTGTTTTAATGCCATTTTCTCTGTGGTTTTAATAAATCTTGATATCGTTAAGATAACTGTCATGAGGGTAACATCACACAAGCATCTCCAGAGTGAAATGAACCCCATCATGTCTAAGGGAGAGGTGCAAAAGGGAAAAGTGTTTCTGGAACCAGTACCACCTATCAGCTTTGGTTGAGACACATGGACAAAGATTTCCTGTCCCAATGAGTTGTGTTTTCATTACACTGCAACAAGTGAATACAAGGGGAGAGGCCAGAAGACCAAGGAGGAGATGAGAATTATGACAACACAGAAATAGAAGTGGTGGAGACTGGTAGTGGGAAGACAATAAACTGGGAGATGACTAGAGGTGCGGACAAGTGACCAGGGCGGAAGAGAAGTAAAATAGCAGCCTGTGGAATAAAAGCAATACCATTTAAAAAAAAAAAAAAAAAAAGGGAGGGGGGGGGGGGGGGGGCGAAGGAATAGGGACGGGGAAAAAAGAGGAGAGAGAGGAGGGGCCCACACGCTGTGTGATGGGGCATCCACGCCAGGACAAGGCGCAAGGGGATCTGGAGGAAAGTGAGAGGTGACGCCTGGCACCAAGTCATTGCTGGGAGGAGGTTCCAGCTAGAAAAGATGGGGAATCATTGATAAAAATGGAAATTATTTTTTTAGACAGAACTTTTATTTCCCAAATTACTCTTTGTCCGCCAGATGGTGCTCTTGGGCAACTAATGTGCTGAAGGCCAAGCTAGGGGAGAAACCTCTTGACTAGATTTAGAATCTAGAGATTGCTTTTGCGTGTTTGTCCATTTCAGAGATTTTTATTTATGCAGAAAGAATGGATGTAGTACTCCTGGCTACAGTTGTGGGCAAACAGTGAAAGAAAGGGGAAGGTGTAATTAATTTCTCATAACAAGCTATTTGTGATAATGGAAACAAATGTTGTTTGTATTTTTTAAAGTTAGGGAAACTATTGCAGACAACATGCTGCAAGCATTGAATTTACAATAAAACAATAAGGCAAATATCTCAAAGCATTTCCATTAAAAAAAAAAAAGCCAGCCGAAGGCACATGCACTAATTCATAGATGTAGTGTTGCATCTCTGCATTACTGATGTTTCCATGCACTCAGATCTTCAAAATTAGTGGCAAAAGCTGCAGCAATGTAGGTCCTTTCTCTTTTGTTTACAAAACAAACAAATAAAAACAGTTGCCATCTAGCTGACTGGTTTTGAATAGGATTTGTCTGTTTTGCACAATGACTTTCACTTTCTATTAACAAAGCTATCTCTGAAGATACACCCCCGATTTTAACTTTTTAAAATTAATTAGAAACTGGCAATGTTGAATTTCTGAAATCCAAGACCTTGCTGGTGTTATGGGAGAGAGCAATTGAAATGACACTGCCGTGTATTAACAAGTGGTGGGTTCTTTTTCTCTTTAACTCAAAGGATAATGAGGGTTTAGAAGAAGGGACACAACTGTAAAATCTGTTACATGGAATAAAAAATAGGAAAGGGAACAAAGCTATAAACACATTTTGAGTTCTGGCAACCAACATAAAGAAACAAACTTTGCTCTTGTGATTTATTATATTACCAGAACCCCTTGAATGTATTTATAGCGTTGTATTTCATGGTTAACTGTCTCTGTTTTGTTCACAGATTAAATTATTTATAAATTAGGAAATATCCTAAAATGATAACTGTTGTGAAAACATACTGTGGGTTTATAGAAAAGAAATTCAACGTAGAAGGCTTAGAGTTAGGTCGAAGTATTATGCCATGCTGTACACATCTTTTATTGTTTTTATATTTAATTATAGTACTTTGTAAGAGAAGGACAACCCAGTTGACTCAAGAAATAATGTAGGGAGGCATTCCACTAAATGTTTTTCTGTGGCCACCATGTCATCTGACCTTGAGTAAAAATGCTTGTGCCAGGTCTACCCAAGAGTTTACACTGTTAATAATAATAATAATAATAATAAATAATAATGATAATAAATAGCACCAATGTGGCTAGTTGCAGTGGTACTGAAAATTGAATAAGCCATTTTCTACTGTAGACACACCTATGGGGAAAAAGAGAAGAAAAGGTTTAGAGAAGGGCAACTAAAATGATTAAGGGTTTGGAATGGGTCCCATATGAGGAGAGATTAAAGAGGCTAGGACTTTTCAGCTTGGAAAAGAGGGAGACTAAAGGGGGATATGATAGAGGTATATAAAATCATGAGTGGTGTGGAGAAAGTGAATAAGGACAAGTTATTTACTTGTTCCCATAATATAAGAACTAGAGGCCACCAAATGAAATTAATGGGCAGCAGGTTTAAAACAAATAAAAGGAAGTTCTTCTTCACACAAGCACAGTCAACCTGTGGAACTCCTTGCCTGAGGAGGTTGTGAAGGCTAGGACTATAACAGGGTTTAAAAGAGAATTGGATAAATTCATGGAGGTTAAGTCCATTAATGGCTATTAGCCAGGATGGGTAACGAATGGTGACCCTAGCCTCTGTTTGTCAGAGGTTGGAGATGGATGGCAGGAGAGAGATCACTTGATCATTACCTGTTAGGTTTACTCCCTCTGGGGCACCTGGCATTGGCCACTGTCGGTAGAGAGGATACTGGGCTGGATGGACCTTTGGTCTGACCCAGTATGGCCACTCTTATGTTCTTATGCTCTTAAGAGGCATGGGAGAGAAGGAATCAACATCACCAATCATGACTCTCCTGGGATTAAATTGGCTAAATATTTATACTCTGGGATTGGCTGTTATGACTGTCACGAGTGCATTACCAATTATTAGAGGGTGGGATAGAAAGAAATGCCTGAAACAAGAACAGAAAGGGTAGACGAAAGACAGGGGAAGAGCATCACTGATTGGCTCATGGTAGAACATACTTCCAGCTGGTGTGTGTATTTATTTGTTAAGGTAATCTAAGTCTTAATATACAGTCTGGCACTACTTAGGGATTGTAAACAGTTAAAATATTTGTTTCAAAGGCTACATTTTAAAGGGCCATTTGTTATGATTTATTGCAATTTTTTTTAAGGAGACTGAGTCATAAACTTTTGTTAATGGTTTAGGGGATGCTAAGAGTATTACAATAGCTCTGTAAACCTGGTGTTAGTGGGATCATAAATGAAACTGAAATTTGGCTCTGTTTTTTTTTTTTGGCCCAATCCAATAAAATTAAATCTTGGGATACCATGTAAGGTCCAACATCCTCCCTATTCATTACATCACCCAGCTTCCTCTTATCAGGAGAGTTGAGGCTGGCATTTTTGGGAGAGCAAAGTAGGTGTAGGACAACTCTATAAGAGTTGTCTTCTTCGTATGGCTGATGTAAAAGTAGAGCAACAACTACAATTTTATATCTAGATGGTTAAGCCAGATAATTGCGCCTGGAGTAGCAGAGTGTATTGCTGTGATACCTCAATCATATTTGTGAATCAGGCATTGAGTTGTTATATGTTCCATGGTCTGCTCTGGGTGACCACAGTCGCACACTAGAGAGTCTTAAATTTTCCATTTGTGCAGCAAGTATCCACATCTTCCATGGTTTGTGTGGATACGGTTTAGGCTTATCCAGGAACTTCGTGGGAGATCGAAGCCATGAATCTGCTGCTCCGGGTCTTTCACTAGGTGTTTGTTTGTGACTTCTTGTGAACTCCATTCAGCTTTCCAGGTTTCATCAGGGTTGAAGTTGCATTGTTGAAGGTTAAATGCGTGAGTCCAAAAGGGCTTACTTGACTTCAAGCGGTGGTGAGGGATGTTGTTAAGGTCCTGGTGGATGGGAAGACATTCATTTTCCATCACCCTCGGAAATTCCCGAAGGGTTGTGGCATCATGGCAAATGGATGTGGGAGTAATGTGTGACAGCATGGGCAGCCAGGGTGTTGGGGTTGACTTGAGGGTTCCAGTGATGCACCGCATTGTTGTAGTCAGTTGGACATCAACAAGTAGAGTATGGCTACTTCTTGTCTATACGGTTGTAGCGTACTTGGCTACAGAGTACACAAGGGCCATCGCTGATGTCTGTAACATGCATGCAAGTGCTTCCCAGCTTATGCTTGCCAGTTACTGGACCAGGCTGACCCTTGTCTTCATCTTGGCAGCTACCTTCTTCAGATGGTTGTGGAACGTTAGCATGCAATCAAGCTTCACTACAAGATAGGTCAGAGTGTGGTCATGTCGCACAGCGTGGCCACAGAAGGTCAATTTTAGGATGCGCTTAGCGTTCCTGTTATCAAGATGGAATGCAGTGACTGCTGTTTTGTGAGGATTTGTCTTGAGCCTCCGTTTCTGGAACTATTCCTCCCTGGGTTTAGGTCTCTGGTCAAGGTGGACTCGATGTCACCGAAGTTGGCTGCTTGCGTTGCCAGGCGAGGTCATCCGCCTATGCAAATTTGGAGGCACGTTGCTCGTGCAAACATTAAAAAGCATTGGCTCGAGTACTGAGCCTTGTGGCAGTCCATTGGTGAGGAACTAGGGTGAACTGACTTCGTTGCCCAAGTGGACACATAGCCACCTATTGCTCAGCATTGTCCATAGCAGGCATGGTGTTTTGCGGCAGGGGATGATCCTTGCAAGCTTCAGCATCAAGCCCTAAATCCAGACTCTGTCGTAGGCCGATGACAGGTCTACAAAGGTTGTGTCGGTCTTAAATTTCCTCTGGAATCTGGCCTTGATGTTTTTAAAAAAAGAGTACAGCAGACTGCTGGTTGATCTGAAGAAAGGAGAAGCAAAGAATGGTATCATACCACTAATGATAATTATCCTTAAAAAAACCCAAAATGAATGGAAGTTAGTTCTACATGAGACCCATTTTACTCTTATCATGGAAAGCTACAGAAGAGCTCCTGAGCCTACTTTAAATCTTAAGCTAGACCTTTCACTTGAGCTATTGAAAGCTACAAGATTCTTTGCTCTTGAGAAAGAAAAGAGTCAATTTTTCCAGGACTCTGTGAGTTTTCATACCTTTACTAGAGACATCAAGCTTTCCACTTCCATCTCCACAGTGTGTTGAAAGTTGATTCAAATGCTGTTAATAGAGCCATATGAACACTGGACAGTAGTTAACAGTAACAAACAGGGCTTATACACACTAGTGCTTACTTCACTATAATATAAGTTGCTCAGGGTTGTGGAAAAGCCACCTCCCTGGGCAATGTAAGTTACACCGACTTAAGCATTGGTGTGGACAGTGCTAGGTTGGTGGGAGAAGTTCTCCCGCTGATGCCACTCGGGGAGGTGGAGTAATTGTGCCGATAGAAGAGCTCTCTCCCGTCAGCACAGAGCGTCTGCACTAGCAGTGCTACAGCAGTGCAGCTACAGCGGTACAGCTGAGCCAGTGTCATGATTCTAGAGTAGACTAGCCCACAGTCACCCAACATATTAGGAAAAAGGGAACTAATGATCTTTCATTTGAACTGTTACCTGTAAAGGAAAGTTCAGGCAGCACTTCTCAGAGGAAATAAAAGTTAAGTCTAATGTGCTACAGCAAGGGCTATAGATAATTAGGCACTATAAGTATGAAACTTACAAAAAAAATTGTTCTTTGTTACAGAATAAGATAACCAGGGAAAAAGGGTATTTCATCTTTTAAATAAAAAAATAACCTCTTATTGCACAACTTTGTCCCTTAGGTCAGACTGCCTGAGGTGTTTTCTGAAAAAAACACCCATTACATTTGACAAATATGCTCCTAAAATATACGTAGATTAGAAATATAAATATTTTTTATTGCAATTAAATAACATTTTTTATAATCTAGGTTAGCTCCAGAAAGATTTTAAATAAAAATATTAACTCTGTTTTCCATAAATGCCCAGAATAAATATTGATTGCATTCTCTCCATATGCCAAGGATGACGAATAAATGGATTCTAACTGCTTTTCTACAATCAAGTGGTTGTCTACTAAACATTACATATGAATGAGCCTGTGCACTGTTAATTTAATGTTGGATATTTAAATATAAAATAGCCGGTTGACTTTTGAATTTTGAGAGGTATTCTTATTAAGCGTTGAGATGTTGGAGCTGAGTAACACTTTTAGAGCTCCTGGTTTCTCTGCTGTCAGTGTTGCAATTGTGAGAATTAAACACAGTTACATTATTGTCAATGAGACTTAACTCCATATTACACTGAGCAAATGTTTTGCTTTGAAATGTTTGGAATACCAAAACAGTATTTTCCATTTTATAAAGTAACATCTTGCAACATTACAGTTGCAGAAATAAAACTGATTTTCTTATATATTCAAAGAGGATGAAAAAAGAATTAAAAACTAGCCAAAATATTTTTAGACCATCATTAGCTAATAACCACCTAAAATGTTTTCGTCCAAACTCTAACAACATTTCTTCCCAGGCTGAGAACTTCCATGCTATGCAAATAGATCATGTATAGGCTGAAGGGGTTGTGTATTTTGTATATTCCACAGTCATTTGTTTTTCTATGTTCATATGGAAATTTGGCCTTGTTTTTGGAAGAAAATTGTCAGTGTGTTGATTGGTAGTGGTGGGGAAAGGACCAAAAAGCCATAGATACAGGAAATTAGTATCAGATAAATTGGTGACTCAGAATAGTAGGAGAAATTAAGAACATAAGAATGGCCACACTGGGTTAGACCAAAGGTACATCCAGCCTAGTATCCTGTCTTCCGACAGTGGCCAATGCCAGGTGTCCCAGAGGGAGTGAACCTAACAGGTAATGATCAAGTGATCTCTCTCCTGCCATCCATCTCCACCCTCTGACAAACAGAGGCTAGGGACACCATTCCTTACCCTTCCTGGCTAATAGCCATTAATGGACTTAACCTCCATGAATTTATCTAGTTCTCTTTTAAACCCTGTTATAGTCCTAGCCTTCACAACCTTCTCAGGCAAGGAGTTCCACAGGTTGACTGGCTATAAAAAGATAGGGCTATAAAAAGAGTATACCTTAATGCCTTGTTGGTTATTTGTAAGAAAACAACATTATGGATGCACAATAGAATCTCCATGGTTAAGGTTGTTTTCGGTTTTCCACTTAAAGCAGATATTCAGTGTCTTTGTTCTGTAGAAAGAATACAGTGTATCTGCCCTAAATTTACAACATATAATCTGTGAGCAAAGATTTATTCTTCTAGGGATTTTCAAGTAAATCTGTTAATTATTTGAGTAAAAATTAATTAAATTTGGTCCTTTAAGTTTACTTTGAGTCTCATGATTTTTATACTCTGCATACAATTACTAATTTGAAAGGGGCACTTTTTTAGCAGCATCTAAGGGAAAAACTATTTCCTAAGTTTACAACTAGGTTAATTTTTGCGATATTGACAGTACTCCTCATAACTGACTGTTTCTTCATCACATATATTTTTAGTTCACATTTATACACCAGAATCTGGGCTTTTGTTTAAAATAATTTTATTTGTGGCCTTTGTGGTTTTGAAGAAAATCTTGAAAACCTGAACTGAGAGTTTTATTTGCTGGCTCGCCCTGTAATTTTTTTTTATTATTATTTTTTTATTTTCTGGCTGGCATAAACTCATTTAATAAAAACCAGAATCTTTGTGAATGTGCACCTCCATCTTAGGGGCCCATGTTGTTCTTCATTAAAGTAGTCTTTGTGGTCAGAGATCCTTCCTAAAACTAAGAAGCTCAGAAGTTTATACATAGAATCACTACTTTGTGTATCAGTTAAGGTTGCTGCACATGTAACACACAACCTCTGAAGCAAGGATATGAAAATGAAGACACTTAATGATCCATACCCTCTCCTCCTCTACTCAGAGATGCTGCCTCGCCGACTGCACAACCACCAGACATCACAGACAATGTATCACAATCCTAATTCTGCGCAGTAGGGATGCTGGCATTTCATCACTCCTTTCCCCAAACTTGAGTGAGATTTCCCAGAACTGTGCAGAGCTTCAGTAGAGGATGGGAAGAAATTTGGTCTTGCTTATCTGTGAGCATGTGTTTAAGTCCTGTTATCGTCAGGGACTCTCAAATGCATGTTTAAGTGCTATCCTAAATAGGGATGCTTTCTTGAGTTGGGGCCTAAATTATTTTGCTTGAATGTCCTGGTGTTCTGTATCTCTATATATCTAGTAATTTCTACCTTACTGGTACTCGTGATTGCTGTTATAATAAAATGTGATTTCCTTCTCTTTACTTTTAGGGAACAGCTCTGATCTCAGTTAGTTATTGTACATCACACACAGTGATGCATACTTTAGCATCTGAGATTAGAATTGCACTTAATGGGTAAATATAAAATACAGCAAAAACAACATGTAGGGCTTTAAATACAGAATTCCTATGGATTAAAATGACTGAAATTCCATGCAATTCCTCAGAAGATTTCCCCTTATGTATTTTATTGTCCAATATTTTATTATGATTAAAAATGTTTCTGA
The DNA here is from genome assembly GCF_002925995.2 of Terrapene triunguis. Classification (NCBI taxonomy): domain Eukaryota; kingdom Metazoa; phylum Chordata; order Testudines; family Emydidae; genus Terrapene; species Terrapene triunguis. The sequence goes on along the minus strand of NW_020699449.1, from coordinate 1,869,535 downwards.
AGTGACTTAGTGATTTTATTTTTTTTATCCTTTACAGAACAATGTTGAACTTTCAGAAGTAAATAAAATAATGTCTGTTTTAAGATACTGTTTGTTAAACACTTTCATATTGCATGATTTTACTTTGGAACCAAATAAAATATGCATCCATACCTTTTTGAACAGGGTCCTAGCTTGTAGGTATATACCTACAAAAGAGTTTTATTCTCTTTTGGCAATTATTTTTAATGTAGCTGCACTTATAGCCCCTGTCAGGATCGGGGTCCCAATGAATTAGATGCTGTACAAACCTCTAGGACAATGTGTTCTCTGCTCTGAAGATCTTGCAATCTTAGGGCCTGATCAAAGCCCATTGTATTCAATAGGAGTCTTCCAGTTGACTTCAGCAGGCCCCCTAAGCGCTTATAATATTGTACTGGTGTATTAATATATTGCAGCATTAGATAAGGTTTATACCACTTAATTAGTAATGTTGAGTGTATGTATTGTACTGTTGAAATTTCTTGATAATTGATTGTGTTATTTTTCATTCCTCTTTTCAATTAAAATACCTTTTGGAATCATTTCAGCAGATTGTGTTTTCATTTGGTAGTCATATTATTTTTAGTATTTATTAATGTATTTTATGTCTCTGTTCCAGGATATTGATGAATGGAATATTGCCCATCTCAATACAATATTGGACGTTGTGGGTGAAGACTGTGGAATTTCTATTGAGGGTGTAAATACCCCGTATCTCTATTTTGGCATGTGGAAAACAACATTTGCATGGCACACTGAAGATATGGATCTCTACAGTATTAATTATCTCCACTTTGGAGAGCCGAAGTCATGGCAAGTTTAATTTTTTTTAATTAAAGCTCATTTTGAAAGATGTTTCTTGTTTGTTTCAGCTGACTAAAGCAAACAGATGAGGTAGAATTACTTCATGGTGAGGAGCTCCATTTAAAAAAACAAGATAGGAGTGATTTGGTGGGCAGCTCAGAAAGTAATGAAATTTGAGTCTTGTGTTTGAAGGAGAATGGCCTTAATATAAACTGCTCCTTTTAAAGGAAATGGCTAAAAAGAAAAATAATCTGGGACTCAACTGAGTTCAACAGAAAAAACAACGAATAGTTAAACAGGCATTACTTGAATCAGGAAATCCAGGATACTATTTGAGAGAACTCTTTAGGGCCTCATTGAAATCATTGGGACAGATTTGGTGTCTTAAGCCCACGTGAGCAAAGTACATAAGCATGTAGTTCATTTAAATGTATAACCAGATCTCTGAAGTCAATGAGTTTGCTTAAGTGCTTAACATTAAGCATGTGCTTAAGTGTTCCATTGAATTGGGTCTGTATTATCTACTGCAGGGGTAGGTAACCTATGGCACGCATGCCGAAGGCGGCACACAAGCTGATTTTCAGTGGCACTCTGCCCAGGTCCTGGCCACCGGTCTGGGGGCTCTGCATTTTAATTTAATTTTAAATGAAGCTTCTTAAACATTTTAAAAACCTTATTTACTTTACATAAAACAATAGTTTAGTTATATATTACAGACTTATAGAAAGAGACCTTCTAAAAACATTAAAATGTATTACTGGCACACGAAACCTTAAATTAGAGTGAATAAATGAAGACTCGGCACGCCACTTCTGAAAGGTTGCTGACCCCTGATCTACTGCTACACAGCAGACTCCACATGAGTGGAGACTGAATGATCAAGGTACATCTTAACTGTGATGCCCACAGCCAGAGAGGTTCTCTCTCCTGGACTGTTAACTGGACAGCATTATGGTAGTGTGAGGAGACAACTAGTCAACTTGCTATGTAGTGGAAGTCTAAGGTGCCATGGGGGTTGGTGTGTGTGTGTGTGTGTGTGTGTGTGTGTAAGAGAGAGAGAGACTTTACATTTTTCACTCTGATTATCAGAAAATGATTTTTAGTTGAAAATACTGGTGACCAGAAAGGTGATGGAGATAATTCATATTATGTTATGTTGGTTGCTTTATCATCTGCTAAAGCTGCACATAATGCATGTCATCCCTATGTAGGTGCCGATTTATTTCTGGTCATCCAGTTATGATGATGGGAATGTTTGCAGGTGATGTTCACTAATGGTGTTACTCAAATTATGTCCATGCATTCGGTCACTTCTGAATTAGAAGAAAGAACTGTGACATTTTAAATATGTAAGCTGGCAAACTGATCAACTTACTAAAAATATTGCAAAAGCACAGTAGAAAAAGCAATGTTTTCTAGATTCTAGTTCTAGTCTAAATGCTTTGCATTTAAATACAAGACAGTGGAGCTCTCGTTACACTTTGTGATAATATTGAGAAAGTAAAGAGGACCAGGACCATAACTTCAAATCATGTGAGTAGCATATATCTGAGTTTTGCATCATTGAATAGTACATTTTGTTGGAAATGATTGGTTTTATAAATTCAAGTATATTATGACTTCACTGTAGGAAAAAAAGATGAACTTTTCAAATACAGCATTGATGTATTGATATATTAAAAACTACCTAAATAGGCAGCTCTCCTTTAAACACAAAGTTTTTATGTTCGATCCCAAGAAATATGAAAGTAATTTAGTAAGCAATTTTGCAAAACACATAATATTGTAAAATTCCGACCAGCAAAGACACTTACTTAATCCTCATAGAACATGGACATGTTCTGGCAAGAATTTAGCAAAGTTCTGATTAGTGCGTTTTAAAGTATTTTAAAGCAAGTTTTAAGATATTTGTGCTGAATGCCCCTCTAGTCTACAAATAGGTTTTGAGTCTTCCAAATAACTAAATAAAATTTAAAAAAGAAATCTATTTGAGTGACCCCTAAGGAGGAATAGTGGACACTAAGCACTTTGTAATTTTATAAATTTTCACACTGTCAAGTCAGATTTGGCTCAGAATTAGGCCTTATCGAGAGAGGGAAGACCCAAAGAAGCGTTTCCATTTAATTTGTTTGTATTTCCAGTGGAAAATAAATATTCCTTGCACTGTTTGCAACTCGGACACTGAAGCATTTAGCTACTGTATAAAAACCTGAACATGCATTGACTAGAAACGGTTGAGCCTGTTTTCACATTCTGAAGTGAAATTTAATACTAGCATAAGTAGTTAAACGTTTATTAGATTTTTCAAATTCTTTCAATTTTAATAATCTCAGCATGTATAAAATGGGTAAGGATTTTATTTTTTTAAGCATGTGCTCTTCAACCTGATTGTTAGGCACTGCTATCATAAGACATAGTGGAAAATAATTTTGAGATGATGTAATTTTCAACAGAACAGAAATTCTTAGTTTTTGTTTGGAATCAGAATAAAACTCCCAAATTTCAATATTTTTTTAATTGAAAATTCTGAACAGTTTCAGTTCTGAAATATCAAGTAGTTTCATTTTGATAATATTGAAGCATTTTGTTTTGATAAGGTAAAATGTTTCATTTCAATAATGTTGAAAGTCTCTCTATAAAATATTAAATATAACACACATAAATAGTACTAAATATAAATCTAGTATATTAAATTAATATTTTAATTCAATAGTTAAAATAATGAAGTCACAATACAATTTTTTTACTTTAGTGAAACATTTTGACCTCACAATGATTTGTTTAAACTGTTTCCCATTGAAAATTCTGTCAAAATCCACGTTTCCACAAAACGTTTCCATTTCAACTAAACTACATTTTTGATGGAAAACTGTTCCACTGAAACATTTTCAAACCATTCTAATTACCATTTAGTTAATATAAAAAAAATTGTTAAAGAGTTTCACAAATGGGAGCTAGGCACTCAACTCCCACTGATTGATTTTTTTTTTTTTTCTTCATTGAGAGTTGAGTACCTAACTGCCCTTTCTAACTTTGAAAATCTCCCCTCCAAAATACATTGTGTATTGCTATTATATGGTAAATGGAGACCGTTTATAAATCATAGAAAAATATTTAGTTTCTTGATCATTCTTTGAGCATAAGTACTTAATAGAGCCACATTAATTTTATAACAAAATGTATTTACATTAAATTTAAGTACAGTTAAGTTCAGTAAATATTAAAAGCTGAAGGCATTTTGACAGCCATAATTAGATGATGCTCAGCTGCATCAGAAGTACTACAAAATGAACTGTAATGACAGTTGACTCATTTGGTTGCTGAGCAACAGAAGGCGCAGATCATGACACTGACAAATGCCTGTGTGAAAGCCATGAAATGGAGGAAGTAGATGGGCCTAGAATGAAGGGGTCACAGTTTAGAGGGCCCCTGCATCTGTATTCCCCCTCTGAGGTCCCTCAAGGGTATCCACTTAAAGGTTACCGGCTCCTAGCAGTCTTCTCTCTTGGGCTGACACTCATCTCTCTCTCTCTCTCTCTCTCTCCCTCTCTCTCTCCAGCCTGACTGGAGGTTTTGAAGGCTGCTCAAAGTTTTGAACATAATTTTAAGGGTTCAATTAAATCTCTCAAGAGCCCTTAAGTCTGGGGGTGGTAAGAATATGAACGAAATTGTTGAACCCCACATTTCTCTCATAGTCCTTCATGCAGATCAGGCATAAAGTTTCCCCCCTGATCAGTCAGAATCTCACAGGGAAACACCATCTGGCTGAATAATGCTAGCAAAGCCACCTTGTCTACCTCCATAGAGGATAGAGCTACGAGTTCTGGGTATCGGGTGGCACAATCTGTTATCACAAGAATATACTTTATCCTGTAATTTTGCTAAGGAGCCTTTCTCCAGCCCACCACTTAATTCACAGATCACTAGCAACTGCTACTTTGGTGAATCTAAGATTGAAAAAATAATTTACTAAGATGAACCATGTTAAGATACATCTTGGCTTTGAATTGTGACAAGAGAGCCTTCTATATCTTCCAAGGGCCAAGACTGACAGAGATTACGGAACTAGCATGTCTCAAATATGCTGACCACAATGGCAGCAATTGGGGAATGTGGAGCTAATTTCTGAAAGTATCCTGTGGATAAATACTGCACCCTATTCATTATACAGTTCAATTCTCAATCTTTATGCAAATAAGAGTGTTTCTGTAAATTGTATATCTTGATTCCACAACTGCAGTTGCCATACCCGCGTGGAGCCCAGTGGGGCTCTGTGCAGGAACAGGTCTGTGTGCCACACCTAGTCAGTTGCAAGATCAGGGCCATAATGAATGTGTGTGAGTGTTTAAATGTGTAATATTTCTTTTTGGAGTTATTTTTTGCTTTAGTATCTGTAATGCCTGAGAATTCTTGTCCAACACAGACAATAATTTGAAGGGAAATGGGTAAAGAGTGGAAAATTAAAGAAAACATGGGAAACAGTGCAGCAGCTGGGGGAAAGAAAAAGATAGTGAGGGGACAGTTACTAGTTTTGAGGGTATGATTTATTATTACAATTAATTTTCTTTGCTAGTAGTTTCATTTTTATTACCATAAGTTTTCCTTTGCATTCTTTTCTGAAAAAAATGTGGAATTCTATAAAATGGTTATTTTACTATAAATTTATATTCATGACAATTATTTAAACAGTGCTTTGTTCTATTTTTTGATTTTCTTGTAGAACATTCTTAGTTATCTAGCAAAGTTGTTTGAATGGTTTACTTAGCCCATATATTTAAGGGAGTGGCTTGGTGAGTTTGAGTTCACAACAGTTTGTGTTGGATACTTGTTCACATTACAAAAGGCCTTTTCTGCTGGCTGTTGTAAGGTGTTTTTATCTCCCTCTTTCCCCCCCCCCCCCCGTCTGGTTAATATTTTTAGGTTACAGGATAAAGCTGATGCACAGGATGGTATGCTGGGAGGATTTGTGTCTTGACTAATAAATTGAGAAATTTTGCTCATGGCCTAAGTATTGAACTGCGCTTGGAGCTAAACCCTTCCTAGAGAGCAGCACTAGCATCTGTATAAAAAGAGTCTAAGAATGTCACTCTGAAGCCTAAAATATCTCTTGAGCTAGTGTGATGTGATGGAAACAGCTACATGCATGGTTGAGAATTCTTTTTGTTCAGAATTTCACCAAGTTCAATCATCACTGGGCTTCGTGTCTGTTCCAGTCCAGTTTTTAAATTTCAGAACATTTCGACTTCACAAATTACACTTTTTGTATGGTGTACAGCTACAGTAATGCATGTATCTGTACAGTGCCATGAGTCCTAGACCATTGTGATATCAGAGGTAACTCAAGAAATCACCCATACTCTACTGCTACTTTGCATGCAACAGTTTAATGGGTTGTATGAGGGAGACTGCACAGAGGGTGGACTACTTGGCCCAGCTGCCACACTTGTGCACCTAATTCCCACCTGCACAAATCAACACACAAAACCACAACCAGCATACATAACCCCAAACACACAGTGCCCCTAATTGCAGCACTGCCCCATTTGCCGCCTGCACAAATCCATACAACTCTCTCCCAGCATAACACAACCAGCATGCACAATAACCCCAAACACAAACAGCCCCCTCACTGCAGCATACACTCCTCATTTGCTACCCTCCCAAATCTCCTAACACAACCCTGCCCCAAACAGATCAACACTACCACACACACAACTGCACAATCAACACGCACTAAATCCAAACATCACTCTGAAGCCTAGAATGTCTGCTGAGTCAGTGTGAAGCAATGGAAACAGCTACAAGCATGGTTTAGAACTCCTTTTGTTCAGAAAATCACCAGGTTCAATCATCACTGATATTTGTGGTCTGTCACTGTCCCGTTTTTAAATTCTCCACCATTTTTGGCTTTTTTACACACATGACTTTGAGTTATGCCAGTGTGACAGCATGGGCTTTCAGCTACTAGTATAATGATAAAGACAGAATACTGAACAGAATATGTAGATTGGAGCCATGTAGAAGATGCATATGATGCGCCAAGGTATGATATATGTCCATAAATCCAAAAAATTTGAATAGGGCCTTTAAATTTTGGAAAACAATCTAGGCACGTTAGATATTTGAAATCCGTTTATTCTTGCTGCTGTTATCTGACTCATGTAAAATACTGGTGAAGGTAGATCTCAGATCTGGAAGAATTAAAATGATATAAATCTCACTGAAGAATATTAGTGAAGGATACACGAAAGTGTTGATTAAACAGGAGCAAAGCAATTATTTTCATGGCAGTTTGGATATTTTGAATTCTGTTGTAAGACTAGTTTCATTTTTATTTGTTAGAGAAAAGCATGTGTGTGTAAGGTTGTTCTTTAGACAGGACTATTTTTCGAATTGTGCTCATTTTGTCTGTTTGTGTTTTATTATTGGGATTTGGGATTTGAAATTTTTGTCATATATGGAATCAAATCTGTTAATTTCTGTTAAAAAAAGAACACGGTATAAACTAACATGACAATGTACATAGATAAATACAGAATGAATGGGTCCTCAATTTGTAGCAAGGCATTTTCAGTGGTATTCCTTCTGGTCTTCACATTGTAACTCCTGGGAATGACGGGATAATACATTACTATATGATTTGTTCTATATATCACAAAACACTCTGGAGAGAGGGTCAGTCATAAGATAAAGAGAAGGGTAAGCTTCAGAAAGGGAAAGTGACTCCATAACTTTGAGAGAGCAGGATGGAGGGAACATAGGAAGCCAGGATTGGAGGAGCAGGGTGAATGAGTCTTATCTCGGGAGTAAATTCATGGGAGGTCAGAGGAGTAGAATGAAGCAAGTTCACGGTGAAGTTTGAAAGAAAGAATTTGAATTGGATTCTTAGATGACTAGAAGCCAATGAAGATGACCAAGGACTCAGAGATATTGGGCAGGCCTTCTTTCTGGAGCAAGAGAGTATTCTGATTGCAAGTATTCTGATCCTCTGAAAATAGCATGAGATTCTGCCATGCACACAAGAGGAGGGTGCAGAGGGACTGGGTTGTGGCTGGAGCCACACCCTTTCCTGCTGCCCCTCTTCTCACACAGTTAGAATCTGCATCTTCTAACAGGAACTGTGCTCTCCAGTGATTGCTGGTGTCCCCAACAATTGTTGGCCAGCCCCTGTTAGGGTAATACGGTGAGGGAAGCTCCTCTGCCCTTGTGGATTAGGGAAGGCTTCAGACAGTCCCAAATAGAACCGATTTAAGGTATGAATATCGATTTCAGGGGAAGCATTGTTCAGGTCAGGATGAAATTGACAGCATTCTGGAATTGGTGATTCTTACAAAGAAGAAGTAGGAGAGAGAAAGCTCATCCAAGATGATGCCCAAGATTTCTGGCCTAGGGAGCAAAGTTGTCCGAGTTAAGGAGAAAGATGGTAGAGTTAGGCATAGGGGAGCAGATGTGGGCTTGTCTCTCAGAAAGAGAGTAAAAGTCCCTGCAGGACATTTCAGTCCTTCAGGAATAGGATGCTTTGGTGTAACTATCAGCTGCCAGAGTCCAGGCAAGAAAGCAGGGAATCATCATCATCCATCATCAATCATCCATCATCATACCTCTCTCTTATGTAGTGCTTTTCATCAGTAGATTTCAAAGGACTTCACAGATGGGAAAACTGAGAGACAGAAAGGTGACATGGATAGGAGCTGGGAGTCATCGATACAGAATTGATATACACAATTGATAGCAATGACATGTCAAATAGAGAAAAGACCGATTGTAGCATCTATTCATTAGTCAACTTCTATAGCTGACAAAAAATGTATGTGGGAGCCAATAGAGCGAAGGATAGAAACCTGAGACACTCTTTAGCATGTAGCGTGGAAGTAACATGTACATCTTCCATGAATGAAGGAAATGGTTGAATTCAAATTAGAGAAGGAGATTATCGGACATACTGGTTTCTTGTTAGAATTCTTAGGAAGGTGTGTGATAAGTAACACCAGAAGTCACAACCATCAAGTGGGAAGGGAACCATCATAAGCAAAAGTGTTTGGTTTACTAATTTATCTGGAGAAGGGCAGTCTCAATATAAAAGGGTCAATGCCCAGTTTGAAGTCAGTCAGACATTTTTGCTAGAGAAGGTGGTTGGAATGGTGAGAGAGGGTCACCTTCTCCCGAACTTTGCTGAGGAATTGAGTTTGAAACTGGATATCTTTTGATGAGCAAGAAATGATCAAATGAGATATTTTTGTTTAAAGAGCTAATTAATAGCAGTTTTGAAAAAGACCTGGAAAGTTACAGAAAGTGTAGTGCTTTTTAAGAATAGTGATTATAAGGAGTCAGAAGACAAAACTTGAGGTTGGAAGGGAGTCCAATAACGAGGTAGGCTTTTGCTCATGGATGAGATTTTGTTGAGGACAATATTGGGATGGATGGAAAAAGATACGTGAAATGAAAGGATGTCACTTTGTAGGTGAATCAAGAGACAGTGAGGTGCCTGGGCTCAAAGCAGTAGGGTGGTGATATTGATTTTCTAAAGGAATAGCATGGCAAACTGTTCGTATTGATCAGTGGACAGAGAGAGGTTGGGAGTGGGTATTGGACTGTGATCTAGAATTAGGCTGAAACAACTGCTTAGATAAAATGTGGAGGATGATGAACTACACTAATCATCAACCAATGACTTTAAAGTTTAACAAATTTTTACTGACTTAAAGCCTTGGAATTTTTTAATGCTAGTCATACCAAAGAAATCCTCAGATGTTTTATTCCCCCCCACCCTCCATCATCACATAAAGTAGTATTACAGTGCAGTAGCTTGGTAAAATGTCACATTGAATTAGCTTGAATCTAATGGCATTTTTCACTATCTGTGGAAATATCTGCTTTAGTAACCATGGAACCCTACTGCTTTATATCCAGTTTCTTGTTACAAAGATAATAATTGGGTGAATACAAAAGGCTGTTTCACATCAGCCTGATGCCCATATTGTCATTTAGTTGTTACATTTTTTATGTAGTAAAGCACATTTTGAAAATTTGATCATTCTTTGTTCCATCTATGTGTTTGCATTATTACTATGAATAGTTCTATTTTTAAAAACTGTGTTACACTTAAACCAGATAGACAGCTTCTCTATAATTTTTATTGAAAACAATTACAATTATCTGGGCATTCTTCACAGATCAACAATTTTCCATCCACATATAGTCACCAGATGGTGGTATGCAATATGCTGAAATTTGTTTTAATACTAAATCAATACAGATTTAATTTCCAATTTAATGACTGCTTACACTTGTATAACTTTCAGTGCTAAATAAAGTACTTATCACACAGCACAAAAATTAAAATGAGTGACATCCCTCCATTTCGTTAATTGCTTGGGTATGATTTGTAAAATGGAAGTAATGAAGAACACTGTCCAATAAATGAAAGTTCACTATAAAGGTATTTAATGTTAAGACTATTTTAACATTTTTAATTGCATAAAAACTATCCATGCAAGGCATTATATTTTCTCGTTTCCTACATAGGGACTTACCAAAGTGTCCTGGATTCCTACAAAATGTTTAATCTGCATTTGTAGGTTTATTATTACAAGTACATAAGATTGCCCAATTATTATTATTAGGATTTGGCTTAAAACTCGTAATACAAAAGTACACTCGTAATACAAACTCGTAAATGTAATACAACTCGTAATAAAACTCATAATACAAAAGTACTTCACTGATGTCCCTCTACTCTGGCTTAGAGTGACCACTTCTGTGGATAAAGGGGTAGTGCAGTCTATGTTGTTCATTCAACTCATGGCTTTTTTGGTGAAAATGCCAAACAAACGTCTAGCTAAAGTTGTTTAATATAATAAATCTCTTATTCTGACTCTTTTTGTGTTCTGCCAAATGGCAAGTGAAGTTAAATTCATCATCTGTTTTTGTTAGGAGCTGCATAATCTTTGGAATTTTCTGTTTTTTAAAAAACCTTTTCCTCAAAATACACTGCTAAAACAGCAGTCTCCTCTTAGTTTAGTATAGAACTAAGTGTTGGGGCCTGAGTAGTTTACTTATGACTTTCTTCTTCTAATCATGGATAACTTCAGCAGGTTTATTTATTGTAGCTTACATAATACCTTTCAGCCTTTGTGACATAGTTTTATAAAGATTCTTTCATGCTAGTGCCCATATAATGAATTTGAGTGGGCAGAATATGTGATGATGATGCAGACTTTCACACACAGGAGCCCCATACATAGTTAAATCTTTTTTTAGTGGTGCATACGGCGTAAACAGCTAACATTGCTATGAATTCCTTCTCTGGGACTTTTCCAACCCTATGGGATACTCTCCTGAGGACTGATCTACTTTTTTGGGATGTCAAAACTTTCTCCTTTTAAATTTTTCATGTTGAACTTAATTCTTGTAAAAAAACAGAAAAGGTAACAATACTGACAAGCATAGAATTATGCTTATGATAAGCACAGGCAAACTGCAGGCAAAGGAATGAAAATTCTCTACCCTGGCCTTAAGGGCAAATCATCTGTAACTTGGAAAAGCAAGCCTTTTGTCAGTTGATGGTTACATGCACACAGTAGTTGGCTTCTGAGTTTCCAGAAAGGTTACTAAAGGCATGGGCTCTGAATTGCAAAGAAAGTGTTAATACTGAAACTTTTGTTAGTTGGGCAATGGGTAGAATTCTGAACTGTTTCAAGAATACTTTTTATAGCAAGGTTAAGACAACAATGTGGAAGCCTTTACTTTCTACAAGATTAAGAACTGGGCTCCCTAGTTGCTTGTCTACACTACCGCGTGGGGTCGATCTAAGATACGCAACTTCAGCTACGTGAATAGCATAGCTGAAGTCGACGTACTTAGATCTACTTACCGCGGTGTCTTCACTGCGGTAAGTCGACAACTGATCCTCTCCCGTCGACTCCGCTTGCGCTTCTCGTTCTATTGGAGTACCGGAGTCGACAGGAGAGCGCTCAGCGGTCGATTTATCGCATCTATACTAGACATGATAAATCGACCCCCTCACTGGATCGATCGCCGCCCGCCGATCCGGCGGGTAGTGTAGACAAGCCGAAGCTACTAGCTGCACTGCCATTTATGACAGTCACTAGAGTCTAGATTTTATGAGTAGAGTCTAGAACTCCACAATTTCAGCCAGCTGTTTTCCTTCTCCTCGTCAAAATGTAATGCCCATGAAAATGCTGTATTGGCAGTACTGAAGAGTGAAGTCCTCATTTTATCCATAAAACAGATACAGCAGCAATGGAAGCTTTCTCCCCTATCCTGTAAACAGGCCTCAACACTGACTTTGAGGGGCAAGAGGTTTTTCACACGCTATGAAAAGTCATTCTTTGGCTATTCTGTTGATAATCTTAATGACATGGACCAGTTGGTGGTGGCTCTTTGGTTGTTTGGAGAAGTAATGAAATCCCCCTCTCATTTTACATAGGCCTCTAGACACACATCATGTGTGAACAACTCCATCTCTAAGCATGACTATGTTGGGAATGATGAACTAGAGCTGAAAGCCTCCAAATACTAATTACCAATCCCCTGAGCAATCATGTTCACTGATCAGTGGGCTATGGAAAAAATAATGAAAGGTTCTGAACGAACATAGCATCTCCAAAATAATCAGTTTTAGAGTTACAGTAGCACGACAAGTTAAGGTAAAAATGGTACAAGTCATAGCCAATATCTATTACAAAAATATGTTCTTTGGCTATAATATCTGGAACAATTAAAACTCATTTCTTTTGTGTTAGTGCATATAATTACATCCCCAAACATAAAGAAAAATTAACCTTAAATTACAAAAATCTGCCTAGTTTCTTACACTATCACCCACCATTCCTATAAAAATATTTTATAGTCACTATTAGTTTTTGCATTTTAAAAATAAATTTTTTCTTACAAACTGGACTTCTCTGCTATTTTTTTCTTTATTCATGTAATGACTTTGTACTTCTCAGTGCAAAACCCCATCTGTTTGTTCTAACTGCCTGAGCTGTCTTACCTTATTTGAGTTACAGCCTACTTAAACTGCATTCCTGGTGTCTTGTTTTTCTGCCTGTGGTGTCTGGGACAAAGGAGAGGTAAGCAAGTGTGGAAGCTGGTTAGTACATGTCAATGAGAGGATACACCAGTCTCATGTTCTCAGAAACTGATTTGAATTTTGCACTTGTTTGTCTCCCCTTTTGTCTGTTGCTGGAGTTCTCTGTTGCTGGGTTCCTCAGTACAGTAGAACCTCAGTTACAGACTCCTCGGGAATGGAGGTTGTCCATAACTCTGAAATGGTCCGTAACTCTGAACAAGACTGTAGGTACTTCAGCCACAGGGGAGTTGGGGCTGCAGCTGCAGGGTGGGGGTGGGGGGTCAGGGCTCCCAGCGGGGGCCTCAGGGCTTCTGCCCCCTGGGAGCACGAGGTCTCAGGGCTTTAGAGCTGGGGGGAGTGCTGGGGCTTGGGGCTTCAGTCCCGCAGCTCTGTTCCCAGCTTCTGCCCCGCGGCTTAGAAGCCCCCAGCCGTCCCCCCACCCCCAAAAGCCAAACTCCCCCGACCCTGCGGCTGCAGCCCCAACCACCCCGTGGCTGAAGCCGTGAGCCCCAGGCAGTACAGTATTTGCTTGGGGCATTTTTTGTCTCCTCTGCTGCCTGATTGATGACTTCCGGTTTCACAGCATGTCTGGTTGACTGGTAAGTCCATAACTCTGGTGTTCGTATCTTTGAGGTTCTATTGTACATTGTTAGTTTGTAGAATACTGTAAGGGGTCAGCTCAAAATTAATGGGAAGCATGTTTTCCTAACTAAACTGCCATATTTTTAAAGCCTCTGTATTTGCAACTATAGCTCATATCCTGATCTTTGTGCATGAAAATGAGGCACTTACCATCATAGAGCTGTGGCTTTGAGGAGAGGTAAAATATACTGCAAGTTTCCTTCTTGGGAAACAGAGACTAAGGATCTGTTGGAAAGTTTGGCCTAAATCTCAGTGATCTTGGTACATCTGTACATTACTCAGTATGGGCAGTATGGCTTAGTTGGTTGCTATGCTGCCATTGGCTCCTTGTTTGCAGCTGCAGTCTATGACCGCTCTCATTGGGTTTACAGAGAATGTAGGGGAAGGTAAATGATTTCCTTGCTATGGAAGTGAAATATGCCAGCTTTTCAAGGGCAGCATGCAGCATAGACTGTATACCTCACTATAGCATGCATCCCATGATTGCTACAGCAGGGGCTACCAGTAGTTAAGCAATGGCCAGAGCACTTTGTGGAACCATCTTTGCCCTCTGCTCTGACTTCTGGGATGATTTTCTTTCAATTAGTGAATGTTTACTGCCCTACAGGTCACCGTTCCTCTGAATAAACTTTCGCTTTGATGGGATTTCTCCTCTCTTTTTCTTTTAATCAGAATTTTCAAATTGGAGCAAACTTGGATATAGAAATTTTATACAAAGAGTGTCTTGGACAGTAGATTTTCCACCACTTTTTTTACTATTATCAAATAACTTTTTCTCTAGTTTCATGTAGCATTTTCACGTTTTATCTTCAACATGACTTAACATATTCTAAAATTCTATTGTAGACAAGGCAGTGTAATCTTTAACATGTGTTAAACTGGACAAGCTGAAGCTTGCTAGTATTTCGCTACACTACAATTTTAGAAAGTGTTAGTTAGAACATGTTAAATAACATACTCTAACAATATACCTCTTAAATCTTTCTCCAGACCCAACCCAAATGGATGCAGACTAAGGTTTCTGCAGACTCATCTTGGTGCCTTTGTTTAATAAAAGCTAGAACAGGAATATAGTAAATGTCATAGGCTCCTTAGCTTTCCATAATGCCTATGTTTGATTTATACAAAAATAGCACCACTAATTTTTAACCTAAATATTGCTGAATATATAGGGCATTAATTATGCTGCAGAATATTTCTATAGAAAACAAGTGTCATCGCAGAAAGTAAAATATTACTAAACATATATTACACTACATTTTATTTCCCCAAATCAACATTTTAATTTTACAACCTTTAACATAAGTTAGAAAACGACATGCCTTAAAGTTAAAAAGAAATAAAGTAACTTGTGCTATATAATTACAAACATTAATGGTTGAGCTGAATAAATGTATTCAATTTAAAGCAAATAGATTTTATGGCAGAAAATATTAGGACTTGTTAATCAACATGCAAAATAACATGAAGATGTACTTTAATCACATAGATGGCGACATCTACATTTCTGTTGTTTTATAGATAAATTTAGTTTTATTCTGTGGAAGGGCTAAAAATGGATGGAAAAGGAGGGTGACATAATGCAAGGCAAAGCAAAGTTTCTAGAGGTGCTGCCCTCTGACCTAACTCTCATTATTAAATAAATAATGTAACCTAGAGCTAAAGATCAAACAGAACACAGGAACATTGACTTCAATGTCTGGAGCATGTCCAGAATTTGAAAAGAGCACACGTAAGGGATTGTGAGAGGATTGCGGTAGGTTCTTTCTTGGCCTAGTCAGCATTGCATTTGGCTTGGGGGAGCAGTGGTGTTCCTTCTCCTTGAATTCCCTGATGGGTCCTGGGGAGAACAGTAGGGAAGAGAAAATTGACAAAATCCAAAAGAGTCACAAGCAAATACATAAGCATTTCTATAAAGCATCTTTTACTATACATCAAACAGGAACTGGAGATATGATGTGAGACCCTTGAGAAACCCAGAAATTAAGTGAAAGAGCCCAAGATTTTTTGCCTTCCTCTCTTAGGAATGGTAGACTGCACACAAAGGTAGTTTACAGAAACCTGAGGGCTGTGGTTCCAGTGGTCTGTCCACCTTTCTGGTCTCATTTTTTCTCCCACAATGCATTCTGGCTTCCTGATTAATCAGTTCCTCTAAATGTTGCAGTGTGATCCTTACTCTATTATTAAGCAATCTACAAAAGGGAGAGAGCGCCTCAGGAGTCAGGCACCTGCTATCCTTGGCTGCTAAACACAGTGGCACAACTATGGATTGTCTCTTACACAGGGTGAAACATAAAGTCTCAGTCTTACCATATGGGATTGCACTGGCTACCAATGCATTTTTAGTCCATTTTGACTAAAGGTGTGTGTCTGTCTATCTATCTATCTATCTATACCTTTCATTTGAGAGCTTCCTCAGATACTTTCCCATCTTTCTTTGAAGGACTAAATATTCTCAACACTAGATCCCGGACTCCAGGCTGAGATGAATGAGCCAGTTTTTGGATTACATAACATACATGGTATTTTTCTCTTCCCTAAGTGGATGACTTACGAGACAAACAGTCACAGCAGAAATATTATAATTAATTGCAAAGTAGAACTCAGTCTTCTTATGTTGGACAGAGGGTTGTGTGGTCAGAGGGCAAAGTTATAAATTCACTCATATAAAACATAAACAAAAACAATCTAGAAGGGGACACTGTGACACATTTTCAGGGTTACCCCAGTTATCCTGGGTGAATTACTGCCATCTGTTTACAGTGGGAGGGAGCTCTGTTTGTGCCCCACCAGGGAAATTCTCCCCACTTACTAGGAACACAGGCACTCCACTCCAGGCTCTGCGAGCCCTGCTCTTTCCCTTTGCATGCTAGCAATGTACACATTCCACTGGGTTACATTTAAGTGCCCAGTTCCCTACCTTCTGGGCACCCGCAATATACACTTATTTGTTGTCTCTGTGGCAACAGTGCACTTTGGTTTCACTGTTTAGTAAAGGAATGTTTAACTGTATTATGCTGTTAAGAACGGCCATACTGGGTGAGACCAAAGGTCCATCTAGCCCAGTGTCCTGCCTTCCGACAGTGGCCAATGGTGCCCCAGAGGGAATGAACAGAACAGGTAATCATGAAGTGATCCATCCCCTGTCGCCGATTCCCAGCTTCTAGCAAACAGAGACTAGGACATCTCTGCCCATGCTGGCTAATAGCCATTGATGGACCTATCTTCCATGAATTTATCTAGTTCTTTTTTGAATGCTGTTATATCTTGGCCTTCACAACATCCTCTGGCAAAGAGTTCCACAGGTTGACTGTGCGTTGTGTGAAAAAATACTTCCTTTTGTTTGTTTTAAACCTGTTGCCTATTAATTTCATATGGTAGCCTCTAGTTCTTACGTTATGAGAAGCACTAAATAACACTTCCTTATTTACTTTCTCCACACCAGTCATGATTTTATAGACCTCTATCATATCCCCCCTTAGTCGTCTATATTCCAAGCTGAAAAGTCCCAGTCTTATTAATCTCTCTTCATATGGCAGCTGTTCCATACCCCCTAATCATTTTTGTTACCCTTTTCTGAACCTTTTCCATTCCAATATATCTTTTTTTTTTGAGATGGGGCAACCACATCTGCACACAGTATTCAAGATATGAGCATACCATGGATTTGTATAGAGGCAATATGCTATTTTCTGTCTTATTATCTATCCCTTCCTTAATGATTCCCAAAATTCTGTTTGCCTTTTTGACTGCCACTGCACATTGAGTGGATGTTTTCAAAGAACTATCTACAATGACTCCAAGATCTCTTCCTTGAGTGGTAACAGCTAATTTAGACCCCATCATATTATATGTATAGTTGGGATTATGTTTTCCGATGTGCATTACTTTGCATTTATCAACATTGACTTTCATCTGCCATTTTGTTGCCCAGTCACCCAGTTTTGAGAGATCCTTTTGTAGCTCTTTGCAGTCTGCCTGGGACTTAACTATCTTGAGTAGTTTTGTATCATCTGCAAATTTTGCCACCTCACTGTTTACCCCTTTTTCCAGATCATTTATGAATATGTTAAATAGGACTGGGCCCAGTACAGACTCTGGGGACACCACTATTTACCTCTCTCCATTCTGAAAACTGACCATTTATTCCTACCCTTTGTTTCCTATCTTTTAATCAGTTACCAATCCATGAGAGAACCTTCCCTCTTATCCCATGACTGCTTACTTTGCTTAAGAGCCTTTGGTGAGGGACCTTGTCAAAGGCTTTCTGAAACTCTAAATACACTATATCCACTGGATCCCCCTTGTCCACATGCTTGTTGACCTCCTCAAAGAATTCTAGTAGATGGGTGAAAAGTATCAGGGGGTAGCCATGTTAGTCTGTATCCACAAAAACAATAAGGAGTCCGGTGGCACCTTAAAGACTAACAGATTTATTTGGGCATAAGCTTTTGTGGGTAAAAAACTTCACTTGCATCTGAAGTTGCATTTGAAGAAGTGAGGTTTCTTTTTTGGCCTTCCTAATTATATTTTTACACAATTATATTTTACACTAGGTAGCACTGTGTGTAAAATACTTTATTTAAACAAATGTATACCAGACTTTACAGAGCATTAAAGGATCTTGTGATGAAAACATCTGGTGCATATAAGCAAGCTCTATGACCAGTCCATGTCTGGGACAGAAGTACGTGGTGTGGTGTGAGGAGTAACCTAAGAACAGAAACAGAAGGAACAAAGCAATAAAGGTGGCAGGATGTCATCAAAATACCATTCTTCAGTGCCCCAGAGAACTTCAGCTTCGACAAACATTCAGAATGGATAGACTGAAAAAAATATTTTGCAAGATTTTGCGTTGCTACCAAGCACCATAAAGAAAATGGAAATAGGCAGGTATCTTCTTTATGCTATGAGGAAGCAAGCAGAGCGTGTCTTTAAATCCTTTGACTTTACTGAAGGTAGTCAAAAAGATTACTATGAAAGGATTCTGGCTATGTTTGATGCATACTTTATACCTGAGAGAAATGTGGTTTATGAAAGAGCGTGTTTCCACCAGAGAATTCAAGAACCAGGGAAAATGGTGAATCTTTTATAAGAGCTCTGCAAACATTGGCTGAAAACTGTGATTTTTGGGAATGCAAAACATGAATATATCAGAGACAGGCAGATTGTTCGGTTAACAGATAAAAACTTTTCACAGCACCCACAGTTGTAAAGAGATTTAACCTTAGCCACGGCTATACACAGAGCAAAGCAGCCTGAGCTGATGAAACAGCAGAACCAAGAGGAACTTAACAAGCTTGAAAAACCTGACACTAGCTTAGAAACTATAAACAGACACTTGAGTGTTAAAAGTCATTACTACAAAATCCCCGAGGCAAGGAGAGAGAAATCCTAGACTAAGAGGGACAAATTCCAGCCTATGTGCAGATGATGTAGAAAAAGTCATATCCCAAGAGCAATGTTCCCTCTAATTTTTTCAATCCATGTGCGGCATAAATTTTGTTATGTGCACCGAGGTATGTGCAGATGTGCGCCACCAGTAGAAACAAAAAACCTAGATATAATATATATTTTTAAAAAGTTACCATAGGGGTACTTGCTCCAGCCGGGAGAGGTTAGGCATTTAGAACTTACTACTCAAAGAATAAAAGAACAGGAGTACTTGTGGCACCTTAGGGCTGGTCTACACTGGGGGGGGGATCGATCCAAGATACGCAACTTCGGCTACGCGAATAGCGTAGCTGAAGTCGAAGTATCTTGGATCGAATTACCTGGGGTCCAGACGGCGTGGGATCGACGGCCGCGGCTCCCCCGTCAACTGCACTACCGCCGCTCTCTCTGGTGGAGTTCCGGAGTCGACGATGAGCGCGTTCGGGGATCGATATATCGCGTCTTAACGAGACGCGATATATCGATCCCGGATAAATTGATTGCTACCCACCGATACGGCGGGTAGTGAAGACGTACCCTTAAAGACTAACAAATTTATTTGAGCATAAGCTTTCGTGGTGTAAGAGAAATAAAAATTATGAAATGCATAGACTAGTCAAAACACTAAAACAACACACTTTGAAAGAATAAAATTACAGAGAATATATGTGCATTGCAGGAAGTACCAAGAAGTAACAACAATAATACAAGTATGGGTTGCGAGGTGAGTGTGACACAGAGACTGTGTGTATGTGTGTGAGACACACAATGTGTTCTTTATTAGGAGCTTTAGTTTTCTGTAGAGTACCAACACTTAATGAAGTTGTATAGTTTAATGAGTTACAGTACAATACACAGCACTATATACAGTAATTTGTCTGCCTTGGCCTGTGAAAGATGTGAGCATATATTTTAAATTATAGTGTATACACTGCGGTGTGTGTAATATGGGATAGAGGACAGAGAGACATATAAGCAGTTTGCCAGGACAAACATGGAGAGAAAGAGATTCAATTTTAGGAAGATAATGAGATACTACTAAAGCTGCAATAAAGTGAGCAGAATAAAGTTGAAAGTCTCCCCGTGGTCATTTCCATTTACAGGACTTCTGAAGTGGGCATGAGCTCTGTTACAACTGTTGTAACTTGCGGATGCTGGCCATCTTGATGAAAGAATCTTCTTAGATTTTAATGGAGCCCACTGAGTAGTGGTTAAGTGTATATGTGAATGAGGGGTTGTGGTTGGGAGAAGTCAGGAATAGCTTGAACCTCTAGTTATAGCTTGTTCACTTACTGTGCTTTTTCAATTAAACTATAATAGTTTTCAATTCCTTAACATTTAGAAAAAAATAAAATTGCCAAAATATGGTATAGAGGTGAATGTGGCTAGGCTTGGGCTTAAGCGGTTTCAAGACCTCCAAACTGGAAAAAAAAGATTAGTTTGGCAGATAGGCGGACTGGGTGAAAAGGGAGAAGAATCCTAGATGTGAGTCACATTTACCATGCGCAGAATAGTAAAATGGCCAAAGTATCACATACATCTTTTTTCTATGCTTACCACTTGACATTTGAAACCAAAAACAATTCAAGGTGCACTGATCATTTCAGTGGTGATATTTGTGCATGTCTGAGCAGAGATTGAAAATTACTTAGGTCAGTGGTCCAGTACTTGCTATATTTAGTCTGAGAACAATGCCAAGAAGCAACTTCTAGCCTAAGAGACCAATGATAGATTCCAGATCCAGTATCTTGTGAACCACAGGGGCTAGAAATGAATACTGTGTCCCACAGTGTATTCTGCTTCCTAGTAGTATACCTCATTATTTTCTTGTCCTGCAGGTCATGAGAAACTAGGGTGACCAGACAGCAAGTGTGAAAAATCGGAATGGGGTGGGGGATAATAGGAGCCTATATAAGAAAAAGACCCAAAAATCGGGACTGTCCCTATAAAATCGGGACATCTGGTCAACCTATGAGAAACTGATTCATAAATTCACACAATTCTGATTACCATTTTGACTTTAGGCATCCAGGTCAATTCTGACTTGATTTTAGTGATTGCCATTTTGAGAAATGTCCCACAGTGTCACGGGCACTGATTGGAGTCACCTGGGGAGGAATGTCTGGTCTCATGGCTGACTGGACAGTTATGGCCCACTGTCTTAAAATAAGCCATTTGACTGGTTGATTATACTACCGCTGCAAAGACCCACTTACTGGACCTCTGTCTGTGGGGATGGTACTTAATGCCCCAATTTAGCAAAGCACTTAAGTATAGTTTAAATTTACCATGAGAACTTGAGTCATTTCATTGAGTTTGTGGAATTGAAAGAGGTAATTTTAAATTTAATTTGATCTGAAAATTAATTTGATCTGAAAAATTACTATATATATTTGGTTTAGAGAAACAAGAAATGGTAGGCCAGCTCTTACTAATTGTTTCACTTACTGCTAACTCTCGTGTGACTCCCAGTATTTAGTTACAGGGGTTCTTTTGCTTACGTTAGGGCACACCGTGTTCAACACCAAGCAAAATAATCACAATTATTAACCATGGCTATTTTATTATTAAAAAAAGGAAAAGAAAACATTAAACAACACAAATGACTGAACACAAATGATAAACTGGTTATTTCTATTACAATCTCTTCTTTAGCTCTTATTGTGGAGAGCTTTTAACAGAGATTACAACCCTGAATGTGTGCTTTCCTCTTCCTGTATTAAGACCAAAGTGTATTGTTTCCCAAAATGATTGTGACTCCATTTTTTAGTATATCCTTTAATAACTAAGAATGTGTATAGCTGGGCAAAGGATCTTTGTTTCAGGGAAGGTAGACCTGCTGGTTATTAATAAATAATCAGTGAGTTTATAGTTGACAAAGTAAGTGATCTTAATTACATTCTATTAAACCAAAGAAAATATTTAAATCATTCATCAGAAGAAGCTATTTAAGGAGCTGTCTTAAGGTAGGCCAGTTAATCAATATTCTGAATGTCCAATACAGTTACATCCCATTGTTTCTCTGTTTACCAGTGTTTAACCCCTTGTTCTCTGCAGTGGTACCTGGCCTAACCATCTGGTGATTAATAGGAGAAACTGTTAGTCTTTTAAGTTACAACAGCATTTCAGTATTCCAATGAAATCATTACAAGAGTTTTAAATCTAATTCCTTGGCATTGTTTTAGTTAACCTCCTCTCACCAATCTATGCTGATGTTTTGGGGAGGTTTCCTTGGGTTGGTTTCTTCTTGAGTCTTCTCTGTTTTTCTTATCTGTCTGTAGCAGCTTGCTTGTAGTGATGAACGGGATTAGTTGTGGAGTGCTGTCTAATCAGAGTAGCAGGGGGTCTGAGTGTGGGGTCACTTCAGAATTATTTAAAACCTCCTTATTTTCATGAAGTTATAGGTAAATGCTCCTCTTTTCAGGCTTGTTTAGATTCAGATTGGTTGCTGTCACTCTTTCATTGGCTCCATGCCTTTGGCATTGGTTTAGGTGACGCTTTCAGCTCCTGAGGAAGCATCGTTTTATGCATATGCAAAGTTTCTTTAATTGCCTTTATTCTTGTGGCAGGAAAGAGCCAGATAACTTGTAAAGTTAATGTTAAGTATTTCTTTTTATTTAGTTTGTTTTCTGAGATATTCTTTTAATTTTATCCGAGATTGACAGGAAATGAAATTCTGTTTCTAAAAAGTCCACACCCTCCTCCTGTTCTTTATATGAGAGTTAGTCATTCTCAAAACAGTTTTAAAAATTAAATAACTTGTATAAGGACTTGAGCTTAAGCTGTTGCTTCTATGTGACAATTTTTGGATAGATGATTTTTCTCATCTTCCTGAGTGGATTGAAAAAATTTTGAGCACTGCCAGTAAGTAATTAATTTTCCATTTATATAAATATTTTATACTTAAATAGCTGCTTACATTAGTAATTAGTTTAGCATCAAATAGCACTCCTATATTTGTACATAAAGCATCTTATTATTCCTATAACAATGATATCAGGCCGTTACTATATGAGGCCTGCATTTAGATACAAAATATTTGCAAATGTTCATATTAAAAGAAGCTTAGGCCATCAATCAGCATTTGAGAAAAAAACACAGGTTTTCACCTTTAAATGGAACATGAGTTGAAAGTAACTAGTATTTTCTGTAAAACATTTCCTACCAGAAATATTTTCCAAGTTTGAAGAACATTTATGGTGGGAAATGTTTTACAGAAGGTATTGGAGCAATATTTAATTAAAATAGGTAGTGATGTACATTTTGTAATTTGGTTATCTGTTATTTGTGAGGTTGTGTAGCTTGTTAATTATTTGCTGTGTACGATTCTGTTCTCTTTCTGTATTAGGGAATGTTGAATTATTGCATGGTCAGGGGCTTGTTGGTTTTCATTTGTGGCGTGGATAGTCCTTACACAGGATCATTAAATTATAAAACTAATTTAACTGTTGAGAATAGGCCATTTCCACCTTGATTGAATTGGCCTCGTTAGCACTGACCCCCCACTTGGTAAGGCAATTCCCATCTTTCATGTGCTGTAATATATATACTGCTTACTGTATTTTTCACTCCATGCATCTGATGAAGTGGGTTTTAACCCACAAAAGCTTATGCCCAAATAAATTTGTTAGTCTCTACGGTGCCACAAGGACTCCTCGTTGTTAAAGCTAATTTAAGTATCAGTTGAGGAAGGAAGTTGGATGGTTTGAAGTTGGGCGGATTATTTTATTATACCACAAGTATTGGTGAAACTCAGTGAGAGAGGTTGCCATGATTTTGCTTGGGTTTGGCTCTAACTAATTACATGGGAACAGAGCTTTAACAACTCATGACCTGAGTCAAATGGACAGACCTGTGAGGCTGAGAGCTAATTTAATCTGGGAACAGTGCAGCACACCTTTGATATTAAGATCAGGTGACTTATGTTTAATTTGGGTTTAGGGGTTACCTGCGGTCAGGTGAGCAATGCTTTCCCCCCTTTGCTGTGGGCTGCTTACTTTTTTGTTTTATGGTGGCTGTTTCCAGTGAAGCTGAAGTCACTATGCCATATTCTCTGGAATTGTTGTCATTCTACTTGACAACATAGCTGAATTATTTTATGGAAGTAAGTGACGCCCACATTTTATGATCCAATATTTTGACTGGTCATGTCTAGAAAAGCTCAAGTGAACCACTGTGCGTACTTTCATGGTTAATGAACTTTTCCAAGAGATGATCCTGGACCAGTGATCAGACAGTCAACTGACAGTTCAAATTTTTTTCTATTATTTGCCAGTTTAACTCCTACTTTCAAAGTACTTCTTATATAGTTTGGCTGTTGGACCAATCTGAAAACATTCATATATGGAATAGGGTGACATACTTGCTGATTTTCACCTGACCAAAGCCACATGTTTATTCTGGATAGAAGATATCAAATGCAACTTAACACTGCCATAAACACGTAAAGTGAAATAGAAGCTGATTGTGCACACACATCACATATGCTATTGAATCCAAAAATTACAAGCTAATTAACATCTATGGTAAATCTGTGAAGTAAATAACAAAATGCTAATTCATTTTTATATGATACCATGTGCTGCTAAATTAGGAAAGGGAGTATAATCTTCCTGCATTACAGTAATCTTAAATTTTCAAGCTGCAATAAACACTAAAAAAGAATGTGATACTACCAATGATTTTTCTTCTCACAGATTTGTTGTGACTAGACTTTAATAAAAATTTTTTTAAAAATTCATTGAAAACAAAGATTGAAATATTTCCAAATACAGTATTTTCATAAACAATATGGAATAAATATTGAATTTATGAATGCATATTTCTTTGAATTATAAACTGATATAAGTTTAATCATTTATGATCAGAATAAACTGTCTCATTCCTGCAACTTAACTACAAAGAACAAATATGAAAAATGCATCTTAAATTCATATTTTTCGGTTGAACTCGTTTTGTGAAACATTCAAAGAAAATAATTGTGTATGAAAGTTTTGCTGCTTTGGTGTATGTGTTAGTCTTATTTAGAAATAAAAGTAGAAATAAGTATCTGCATTTCTTTTAATTGGAATAACTGTATACAGATATAATTACATACAGGTATTGCCAAAATCTAGAAATTCAAAACAGTATTGGTGACTAAAACATTCTTAAACTACAATTTATATTATACTAATCAGTTTTTAAAACTAAAAGTAAAATAAATCACTTTCTTTTCTTAAAAGTAAATCAACTCCTAGTTTTTCCTCATGTTGTTTTAC
Organism: Terrapene triunguis; assembly: GCF_002925995.2. Taxonomy (NCBI): domain Eukaryota; kingdom Metazoa; phylum Chordata; order Testudines; family Emydidae; genus Terrapene; species Terrapene triunguis. The sequence goes on along the minus strand of NW_020699449.1, from coordinate 1,844,281 downwards.
ACTGTATTTTATATTAATAACCATATTTAGTCTCTTTTCTTTCAGATATTTTGTCCATGCAGAATTATTATTGTTTCATAACTGTAGCGCTAAACATTTAATCCGTTTCTTTGTGTAAATTTTAGGTATGCGATCCCCCCAGAACACGGAAAACGGCTTGAAAGACTAGCTCAAGGTAATATTTTCAACATTTCTAATCAAAGATGTTTTTTTCAAAGGTCCTTGATTTTCAGGAGTTTCTTTGATTTCAGGTAAAATAATTTTACAATCTCAGCTCTCCTGATTTAATATGGTTTCATCCTTCTTAAAATGGTGGCATCTAAAATGCCTGAACCATGGTAGCTGAATATTATTCAAAACATTTGTGTGTGGGGGGGAGAGGAGGGAGGGAGAGAAGAGGAATTTAAAAGCAATTGAGGCTTGGTTCTTAAAACTTAATATTTTTCTTGACTTATTTTTTTACTATATTATAGATACTTGTTTTGTCTCCAGATTAAAGTTGAGAATTATGGATAAACAAATAAATAATTAGACCCATTTCTGGTACTGGTACCACATGAGCTGTAGCTCTTTGGGATGATATTTTCACCAATTAAATTTGAAATAGAGTTAAGCATGTTTTAGTCAGGTGCTGTAAGCCAAAGTTATTTCTGTTTATAGGTTCAAATATTTGTTTTAAAGAGCATGATCAGAGGCAAATTACCAAAAGTGTATGTACATATTTGCCTAAACCCAAATTGTGTGTGCAAAAGAATCTGATGCAGATGTGCAAGTAGGGCATTTGCACGCACACATACAATTATTCATACATTTGGGTTTAACTCTCCCTTGAGTTAATTCTACACTAGTCCCTGAGAACAGTAATATGTGGCATAGCTGAACTGAATTATTGACACATAATACCAATGTCCTGTATATTTGTGATCATTAAACCGTGGTACCATGGCCAAATTCCATCTTGGCTAATTACTTTCTACCTACTTAAATTCCCCTTGTAGTTCCAGTTGAGAGACCTTTCCTCATTTTCTCCTTTCCGAATCCCATTATACCTTATTGTTGAGGCCTGCTATTTACCACCATAGAGTTCGCTGAAGTTCATTTGTGAAGTGAGTGATCCTTAGTATAGGAAGGACCGGCAGTGTCGCCTATTATTGAGGTTGCCTGACACTTCCCATTATTGGACCTTGTGTTCAGTTACTTATAACTTGGCAAAACTTTTACCATTTGGTCTGAATTTTTCCATATTTCATGTCTGCCTCAGGCTGGTGGTTGTTGTGGTTTTCTTTGTTTATTTGTTTGTTTGAAATGGAAAAAAACACACACCAAGCATAAAGTTTGAGCCATTTGCAAGGAGGCTAGAGAAGCAGACGTTGTTTTGCCCATGTTAAAGTCTTGACTTTTTTTTTAAATTCTCTAGTGCATCCAGATGGTTGAGCAGAGACATGAAATTTGTTAGGGTGTGGGGAGTGGCCTTTGTGACAGGGATGTGCCTTTTGCAGTCCCTGTGAAAATTTGCCCAAGTTGTAAGCTTTTACAAAAAATAAAATAAAATTGCAGCTTGCATATGCTCAGTAGAGACTTCAATTTAAACAGGTAAAATCTTTGAAGATTCCGTTCACGTGAGAGACAAGCTTTTGAGCTACACAGAGGATGACTGGAGAGTCATTTCTCACTCTTTCCCTGGCCCAATGACTATTCATTGCCATTATGAATGACTAGGAATGGCCACCATGAATGTCAATAATTGTTGTTTGCTGGGTGATAGCTGTGCTGGTGTCAGGATATTAGAGAGATGAGGTGGGTGAGATAATATCTTTTATTGAACCAACTTCTGTTGGTTTCTTTCACCAACAGAAATTGGTTCCATAAAAGATGTTACTTCACCCACCTTGTCTCTCTAATAAACAGTCATTGAGCCAGGGAAAGAGAATGAGAACGATTCTGTAGCTGGTTGTTGGGGCACTTACCTAGGATGTTGGAGACCCAGGTTCAGGCTCCAATGACTATTAAATTACTTGTACAAAGCGGAACAGCTTCAACAGGAGAGATTGAGAATGACTGATACCGGAATATTCTCTAGACTTGTGGTTATTGCACTCACCTGAGAGATGAGACCCATGTTCAAATCCCTTTTTTCTCATCGGGCAGAGGAGGGAATTGAACCCAGGTTTCCCACTGGGCTAAAGGTTATAAGAGAGGCTGCTGTTGCCGCCGCCGCCTTCTCAACATGAATTCACAAATAGTTTTGGGTTGCCAAAACTGCATTTTCACTCAGCTCTACTTGTGTCAGGATTATCCTTTTATTATTGAAAATTCAGCTTTTTGAATGGCTGAAACAAGCAGGTAAAGACTTTGCATTTTTTCCCTCTTGTGTTGGGCTTTCTCTTAAGGCTCGAGCCAAAGCCTATTGAAGATGCTGGGAAGACTCTTGTAGACTTCAGTAGTCTTTGGATTAGGTCCTAAGAGATACCAGTCCTGTAGACTACATAAGAAGTTTATTCATCCCAACATAAAATTTGGCATTGGCTACTAGTTTATCAGACATTAAAGGTGACTATCCCACCACATTTTTCACTTGTTTCGGTTAGTTCAATACTCCGTCAAATTTAAAAATGAACTCCAAGAATTGCTTTCTTTTAAAATCATATGGACAATTATAGAGACTAGTTAGTTTTACACTTGTCGTTCTATTATGAAAGTTTTGGCATACTAATAACTATAAAGCTGGTATGTTCTAATAGCCCAATACATTATATTAATAATACCAACATAATTGTAATCTTGAACTTCTGGCAGGAGCAAACTATTCTCCTGAATATTAAAGTGGATGAGTCCCTGGGTCTGGATAGTAGATTAGAGTAGGACATGGAAGGTGATTACTATAATCCTTACAGACACATGTAATGAACTTTTTACTCCCTCTGACTATATATTCCCATATTTTCTTTAATAATTGCTCCATAATTCCTTATTATTTTGTTGCTAGTAGAGTTTGAGAAAGAGGCATCTGTGATCTTCATGATGTAGTTACTGCCCATTAAAACATGGTCAAAGTTTTAAAGAAAGCTGTTTTAAAATGATGAAAATGTCATGTCAGCCACATGGCTGCAATTTATCTAATCAGTAAAGGTTAATAAACTTAGAGGATGATGAGGACTTCAGACTTAATTACATGTTTATTCAAAACTGTTTTTGTGGCATATTTTTTGTGGAAATGCAACAGCTAAAAAGCTGCATGATTCAGAGGTTTAGTCTTGTTGACCAGATGCCTACTGAATTAATTGAATACTCCTAAATAATTAAAATAAAATAATGCATTAAATGTGATGAAGCATTACAGGTTGTCTAGGTCAAGGCAGTACTTGAGACATAAGATTGAAGAAAGGCTAGGATATTTTCCATTATCTTGTCTGCACATCATAATTATCACACTTGCCTTTTATGCATGAATGCTTTCATCTTTGGTTTCCATTGAAATCTTGATTGACTGTGGCACCTACAGATATTTTATCTGAAAGACATTAGACTTGCATCTAATAAAGGCAGCAGTTTGATTTCGCCCTTCAGCTGCTTTCTCATTTATGTAGTTTTTTTCAATTTTATGTAGACATAAATGTAATAAAAAATCTCAAGTGAGCTGTTATTGCAATTTTTTAAACTGGTTGTTATGTTCATCTGTAATACCGTAGAATCGTAAGGATTTTTGTTTGACAAAGTTGGTTGGAAAATAGAGGCAGAGCAGCAAATCATAAATGACAGTTTGGAAGATTTTCAGGTTCTTTAAATAGATTCCTTAATTGTATCGGCTATTTTAGAAAAGAGGCGACATCTATCTGAGCTGTTCAATTATGTTACACAAAGGGACTAAGGCAGAGTGTAATATACTGTAAGTAGTTTGTGAAGAATGTTTCAAAACTACAGTATATAGTATAAGCTGATCTACTTAATACAGAAGTTCATAACTACTATTTATTAATAAAATTATAAGTAGCTCTTGACGTGCAACTTATACAGAACTTGAGATATCCATATCTATCTTTCTGTTTGTCACCTCACGGTTGCAAAAACTGAAAATTTGTGGTTGCTAAAGAGTTAAAGCTTTTGTCAAATGACAATTTTATTTTAGTCAAAGTTAGTAGAGATGGAAATGAATAGATAACAAACTTTAGATTATTACATATGCATAAGCATCAGTGTATAATAACACTCATTTCATTGCAAGTAGCACTTGCTATCTTGTGTGACTGTAATAGTCAGTACTTACACAGATTGTTACTGTCTTCCAGAGGTCACTATGACCATATACACTCATCCTCCTAATGTTTCATTTTTCTTGCAGTTTGGAAAATATTAACTTTCAAAGGGTTAATACATTACGAATCGGTTATATGTTAACATTCTAACATTCTGGCTTGGGTGTGGCCTGGGGGGCAGGGGCAGGGCCTTGTGTGGGCGGGGGCCCCCAAGCCCCCACTTTTGGGAGGGCTCCAGTGCCCTTGTTTCCAGTATGGTTCCACAGGGATTGGTTCTTGGCCCTATGCTATTCAACATTTTGTCAATGACCTGGAAGTAACTATAAAATCATCACTGATAAAGTGTGCAGATAACACAAAAATTGGGGGAGTGGTAAATAATGAAGAGTACGGGTAATTGATTCAGAATGATCTGAAGTACTTGGTAAACTGGGCGCAAGCAAACTGTGTTTTTAATATGAGTAAATATATACATCTTGGAATAAAGAATATAGGCCATACTTACAGGACTGGGCCTCTGTTCAGGGAAGCAGTGACTCTGAAAAAGATTTGGGTCTTGTGGTGGATAATCACCTGAACATGAGCTCCCATTGTGACCCTGTGTCAAAAAGAGCTAATGTGATCCTGGGATGCACAAACAAGGAAATCTCAATTAGGGTTCAAGAGGTTATTTTACCTCTATATTTAGTACTGGTGCAACTGTTGCTGGAATACAATGTCCAGTTCTGGTGGCCACAATTCAAGAAGGTTGTTGGTAAATTGAAGAGGGTACAGAAAAGAGCCACAATAATGAGTAATGAGAAAACATGCCTTAGAGTGATAGATCCAAGGAGCTCAATCTATTTTAGCTTAACAAAGAGAAGGCTAAGGGTTAAGGGTTGATTTGATTACTGTCTATAAGTATCTATATCGAGGTGGCCAACCTGTGGCTCCAGAGCCACATGCAGCTTTTCAGAAGTTAATATGCGGCTCCTTGTATAGGCACAGACTCCGGGGCTGGAGCTATAGGCGCCAACTTTCCAATGTGCCGGGGGGTGCTCACTGCTCAACCCCTGGCACTGCCACAGGCCCTGCCCCCACTCCACCCCTTCCTACCCCCTCCCTGAGCCTGCCATGCCCTCACTCCCACCTCTCCTCCCCCCAGCCTCCTGCACGCCAAGAAACAGCTGATCGGGAGGGAGGAGGAGGCGCTGATTGGGGGCTGCCGGTGGGCGGGAGGCACTGGGAGTGGGAGCGGGGCGGGGAGGTGACTGGGGGCTGCTGACATATTACTGTTACTCTTTGGCAATGTACGTTGGTAAATTCTGGCTCCTTCTCAGGGTCAGGTTGGCCACCCCTGATCTATACGTTGAACAACTATTTAATAATGGGCTCTTCAATCTAGCAGAGAAAGACGTAACCCGATCCAATGGTTGGAAGTTGAAGCTAGACTGGAAATAAGGTGTAGATTTTTAACAGTGAGACAGCTTTTAAGTAAAGATTGGAGGTTTTTGTAAAAGATATGCACCAGGAATTTTTTTGGCAAAGTTCTATGGCCTGTGTTATACAGGAGGTCAGACTAGATGATCACTGTGGTCTCTTCTGGCCTTGGATTATATGGCTTTATTAACCTATGAATCTGCATTTGAGATTGCCCTCAGAAGATATTTCAGTTCTGTTGTAAAGCCACAACTTTATTATGGGCCAGGTAGTTTTATTCTTACCCATGTTGAATAGTACCTTACACCACTAATAGTCTTGTTGGAGTCAGTGGGGATGCTAATGGAGTAAGGCACTACTCTTTTTGAGATAGTAATATCGCTATCTGGCTCTATATGATCATAGCAATACACTTTAACTGAAGATCCTGTGCAAGTGTTCCTTGTACTATGGGTTTGTTTTCCAGTTCTCCCTGACTAAAAACAAACATTGTAAAGCATTTGAGAGACTGCCTGATTCCCAGCTGTTAGACTGAGACTTTGCTATCCGATTTAGAGCCCTGTGCGATGTGGGTCACCATTCCCAAAATGAAAAATTGGGCCCTACAACTGACAGTGCTCATTGTTCCCTAATGGTTTGGCTTATCTATCAAGCAAGAGGTAAATACAACCTTTGTCTCAGCTGATCCCAGTTGTGAGATTGCTCTCCCTCAATGTTTGAAACCTTTTGTGGCCTTAAGGTCCAGTGCCATACTGTCCTGTATACATGTGTACTGCTTGCCCTCAGCTGCAGCTAGTAATCTGCTTAGCAAATTGTCATTTATGTTTTCATAGAATCATAGACTTTAAGGTCAGAAGGGACCATTATAATCATCTAGTCTGATCTCCTGCACAACGCAGGCCACAGAATCTCACCCACCCACTCCTGTATCAAACCTGTGTTTGAGCCATTGAAGTCCTCAAATCATGGTTTAAAGACTTCAAGGTGAAGAGAATCTTCCAGCATGTGACCGGTGCCCCACGCTGCAGAGAAAGGCGAAAAACCCCCAGGGTCTCTGCCAATCTGCCCTGGAGGAAAATTTTGCTTCTCATTGCACTCTGTCCACCTAAAAGTCACAAAGATCTTGAGACAAGTCTGGACCAAGGATAACTATACTGGACGTGATGTTGGAGAGATGCAGCCCATCCAGATAGAACAGCCCTAACTTGTGGGGAATCCAGTCATACCCGAAGGTTTGGCCACGAACAGTGCAAGTGAAATTCTTGTCTCACGGGCAATATTATTCCTGCTCTGGGACATCTTACTGGTGATGTTAGTGTCCCTTTACCCCTGCCATGAAAGAAGTTTTGAATACACCAGTCTGATTCTTGGGAACACAGGAAACAATGCAACTCAATCCTGTTGCACTCCAACTTTCAGTCATACACTTATCCATACCACCAAAGCATTGTACTAAATTTGTCTGTCCCTGATGCCTTAACCTCTTTAGGTATGTGCACTCAGTCACTGCCCACTGTTTTTTCCCCACCCTTGTGTCTTGAGCTGATTATGCTTTTACTATAGTGGATCTCAGTGTACAATTTATTTTATTTTATTTTATTTTATTTTTTTAATTCCAAAGAGGTTTTGATTTGATCACTCTCGGTCCCAATTGATTTCTTCTCCCTCCTCAAACCTTAACATCACCTTTTGACAGTTTTGTTAATCTTTTACAGGGTTCATTTCAATGTACTGTAAATTACTTTATTATGTTGTATAGCACCCTGGGCATTATAGCAGGTAGTTAGTGGGGCTTTTAAAATCAGGATTATTATGATTGTATTATATTGTCATGATTGCATCATGGCAACTGAAATGCATGTGCTGAGGCTCATTGGTATTTATCTGAGTAGCTCACTAGTAATTTGCTACCCAGCATTGCCAAATAAACTGGTGAAACTGCGTTGCGAGGGCTGCTGTTAAAAAAAGGTCTTTGGGTTTTATTTACAATTCCAAAAGGCAGAAAAAATTATATGGCTGTTGTTGGAAAAAATTAGTCAGCACTAAATTTTAATGAAATGTGACACAATAATTAGTCCCTTCAGATTCAAAGAAATCTTAATAGAGTTCCTAGTTCTTGTGTAGTGAAAGATCTGTATGACAACTTCGCATCTTAATTGAACTTCATATCCTTTATCTAAGAAACTTTGTGTTGTTGGGGTTGGGGAGTCAGCTAGAAAGGAGTGCACAATTGATATGCTTATCAGAACCTGCCCAGGCAGACATGTTCAGGTGATTGTTCTGGAGCCTTTAAGAGACTCTAATAGACCTTAATGGGAGAATTGACATGGAGAATAAAACAGGCTGAGGGTGTAGATTGGGGCAGAGGGGAGGGAGACTGGTTATTCTGAGAGAATGTTGCCCTAAGTTTGTTCATTATTTTAAGACATGAAGAGTATTAAGATAGCTGAATTGGATGATTGGAAATGTCTTATTGTTAAAGAGTGAACATGCTCCAAAGAAATAACCATCTTTTTGAATGGCAAAACAATCTCTGCATGTGCTCTCTCTCTCTCATATAGAGTTGACAGAAGAGTCCATATATTATTTCAATATCTTGTACCTAAGTTTAGTGCCAGTCCAGTTATGCTTTCTATAGTATTTTTAAGCATATATGTTTATTTTTACCTATCCTTTCATTTAATGATGTTTTCTCTCTGTTTTTATGCAGTTGCCAATAAAACATTTTGCTTAAGACAAATGGAATTCAGTTTGGACATTGTAATTTTTGGGCAGTTTTTGGTTGATGACCCACAGAGGACAAAAATTCTCTAACCTCTCAAGAGGCCTGGAGTGTAGACTTCTAAGCCTACTAATCTGAATCCCCCAGATTTTCCAACTCCCCATATTTTCCCCATAGATTCCTAAAGTTGTGCAGACATAAAGTGTCACTCTCTCTATAAATGAAATCTAGTAGTTGTTCTGAATTGACATAAAGTTTGTTATAAGGACTTGTTTTTACTCTGTAAAATAATATTGCTGATATACTCTCGTACACTGAAAACAAGACATTGTTTTCAAATGGCTTTACGTTTGTTTTTTCCTCCCCGTGTGACTGTTAATGTGAACTTGTAAATACAACTGGAAATTATTTTGCAGGACCCATTAGGAGTCCTTGGTGGAGCAGAATACCAATTGAGGACAAGATTTAAAGAAATAAGAGTCTAAAGTTAATCATCTAAATTTATTTTTAGACACCTAAACAGGGCTGGGCATCTTGGTCCCATTAGGTGCTCAGCATTTTTTTTTTTTAAATTGGGTCTTGTATTTAGATGTCCAAATATGGATGTACCCTATTTATGAAAATATTGTCTTTAGTTTCCAACCCATTTAAATTTGAACTATTTTACATTGTACACAGTGATTTTGGTGAGATAATAGAGGATATAATTTTAGAGGTTCATTATAAATATAAATTATAAACTGATGCAGAGTACTTAATACACTGCACATTACCTTCCTTCAGTGGTTTTCCAATTTAAGTTAACTTATGGCCAGTCACCACATTTGTTTGGGCCCTGATTACAAATCCATATGGAAAGAGAATTAAATAGATTCTTCTTTCATCATTGATTTTAATTTAAAATGTAATTCATGTAATGTAGTACAAACCTACAGATTTTAAGTTTGATGGGTTCATTTAAAATGAACTGCTAAGAAATAGCTTTTAGTATTGGCATATCTGTTGACAACCTTCTCATTAATGATAAAATCCCTTAAAGAATAACGTGGAGTGTTACACAGGAGTTTAGTGGATGAATAAAATAGACTTTTATTGGCATGCACTTTCCTTTCTCTTTCATGCAGTGGTGTGGTGAGCAGATTTTTGTAATTAAATGGTAACTTATCCTAACTCATTTATCTATCATGTCCTTTATGTGTTCGTATATGAGAGAAAACAGATCATAATGTGGTTATCATTGGGGAAAAATGACAATTACTTTTGTTATGTGACTATGACAAAGGGAAAATGTCTTGTCCCTGTAAGCCGGTTATATCATAAAATACAGATTGGTTTTTATTTGTTTATGTAAATACCATATTATGACAAAATTTACAAACTGTAATATTTTACCAACCCCTTCCATCCTGTTTCATTGTCATATACTTTTTTCTTTGCAGTAGAGCGTTCCTAATTGATGATTCCCTAGTTAACAAACCCATTAATTTTCATAAAACAGCAAACATTTCACCTTATATCTAATAGCAGAGTGCTTAGTGAAATCTTCTATACTTAACTTGAGACAGTATGGTCTCTTGGTTAAAGCAGATGTGTGGAAGGTAGGACATCTGGATTCTGCTCCTGAATGGGCCCCAAAAACTTGCTGTGTGACCATTGGAAAGTCATGTAACTTTTCTGTGCCTGTTTCCCTCTTTGTAAAGTGCTTTGGGATACTTGTATGATAGATACTATATAAGTGCAATGAATTATTGTTACTAAGACATCAATAATTTTGCAAAACATACTCTATAGTATATTATGAAGGTAGTATAAATAATAAACTAAATTGAAATGGCCAAAATGAATTATTTTGAAATGATCTTCCTTAGGTATTTTAAAATCATATATGTTTGCTTGATTGCTAACCATGTGAATTTCAGTGATCCTCAGTCATTAGTGCCATGTACTTTTCGCTTGTAAAGACTTTCTCATAACTGCTGATCACTGAGTAACTACAGACAAACAGAACTGTCCTCTTTATAATTTGCCTACTCCTCTCACCTGGTTCATTCAGTAATGTTGCAATCCAGTCTTTGTAGCACTATATTTTATTTCCATTATGTCACATTTTGATGTCACAAACCAGTTTCTGCCATCACTGAATGAACGGAGCAGGATGACTAGACTGAATACACTGGTCTACA
>NW_020699449.1:1721707-1833304 GCF_002925995.2 Terrapene triunguis | reverse complement strand
TTGAAATGTAATATAATTATTTTAATATGAAACAGCTTGAAAAATTAAAAGCTTTTATGTTCCAAACTCATTTAGTAATAGCTTAATTTTTGAAGCCATCAACAGTCCATTATGTAATATTTTTTGATATTTGGTAAATACAAATTTATTTAGATTGGTACTACTACATTAATTCATACAACTCTTAAATAGTGGTATTAGATCATGTTGTGTTTGGATAAAACTTTTTAAAGAAATGTTTATATGAACTATGCTTTATTGTTTTCTTTAAGTAATGCAGTGTAATTTTTATTGGCATTTTGTGGTAATAAGTTTCAGATGAAAATACAAGATGGAATAAATGTTTGAAAATTTATTTATTGTGAAACTTTAATGCAACTTAGATGTAGTTAGAAATACCATAATAATAACAATTAATAATAATCATAATCAGATGCTCCTTTTCTGGGCGACAGATTATTTTCTACAAAATTTAGTGCATATGTTATTCTTTTGCTTTGTGCTGGTCGATAGTGACTGAGTGAGAATGGGTATACAACATGAACATTTTATGTAAAGCAGGAGAAATAAAAAAAGAACTTCGGCTTGATTAAAAAAATCTCCTTTTGGGTTTGAGAAGGATTAAGTACTTAGCTGCTTGCAAAAACATTCAAAATACTCTGTGTACCCTCCTCGCTACTTGATTTTTCTTCCCATGATCCTAGCTCTTCTCTACCTAAAAGCTTTTTCACTTGTGACTAGGTGTGCACTTCATGTGGGTGCAAGGCAGTGAAAGTGTTTTTTTGTTTTGTTTTTGTTTTTTAAAGTGGCATCAACCTATGCCAAGATTCATTCAGCTCCTTGGTGAGCCTGACATTTGTTTGTGTGATATTGAAATTTAGCAGCCCTCTGATCATTATACAGTTATGATCATTATACGGATTCTTGATTTCCCACCTCCAGCTTTTCTAAAGTGAATAGAGGAGTCCAACAATAAGCCGGTATATTTTTCTCACACAAAATCCACTTGCAGAATAAGCCTATCAGTTTTTGTTTGATTGTTGTCTCTATTTTCACATATGTGATTTATTTACTTATAGGTAGCAGGAGGATCTATGTAGATTAGCACAGCTGCTCACTTTTTCACTCTCTAGATTGTATGGCTACGTAGGGCCTCCTATCTTATGCAGTTTAGATTTATGGGATATTATTAAATGAGGTTAAGATAAATAATGTAACTACTGATTCTTTTCATACCCTTGTAATTTATCACTAATGTGTCAAATAAAATCACGGAATTTAGATCTATTGTTTTGGATTTAATGAACATTAATCTGAGCAGTATATTTTTCAGCATATGGAAATGGTAGAAGCATAAAGTTTAATAACTTGCTGGCAGATTTGTTTTTAACATTGTCAGGCTTGTGTTTGGGGTAGGTAGGTAGGTGAGTCTAGAGCAATAAGGTCGGTTGCTTTATTTCAGTGTCTTGGACTTTCCCATTTTCTATTTTTAAAAATGTGTTAGAAATAGTTAAATGGAATAAATTTAGTTCTGTCACCTAGTGTTAGGAAGAAGCAGCCTGTACCCGAGTGCAGTTTTAATTAATGGGATTCAGTGAGAATGTGAATAGAAAGAATCAGGCTGTGATCTCTCATGGCTTGCTGTGATAGAACTGGAAACGTGCTGAACACTGATAAGCCAGCCTACGCCTACCAGGTGACAGCTGAACTGCCGCTTTTTGCAAAAGAACACCTGCTAAACTGTCATCAGTAGGGAGGTGCATGACAAGATAAATTTGGGAATTGCTGGCACTGAGAATGTTCTTTCTTATACATCCCTGCAACATGAGTTGAAAACTCCAATCACTGTGTGTGTTTGTGTACTATATATTTACACACATGCTTATGCGTATATAAAACATCCAATTGCTTCACATTTATGCTGGAACCATAGGATGGTTTATATATTTGTATATAGAGTATGACTTTTTTCATTCTTTAATCTTATCTCAGTGTAGTTTTTGCCATCTTCCCCCCCCGCCACTCCATTCTGGCCCAAAAGTACTGTGATGGTGGTGATATCAAGAACACGCCAGTATCTGGAATGCCATTCCTTTGGGTTTCTTGTTTCATACAAACACAGAATGCACACACTACATTCATATGATTGTGAGAACAGAGTTTTGAGTATATGTGGGGTCCAAATGAGGAAATTAAATACAAAACGTGTTAGTATCATGATTGAGAGTTTAAGACATTAAAGGTTATATAAATTTCTACAGAAGTGTAGTGTGACCTTGTTATGGTGGCTGTGTAAAAGTTAACTAACTTTGAACTTTCTGCCTTTTACTGTATTTAAAAGTGCAACCACAATGTTGCCTTACCATAGTGTCTTTTCATTTTTGTGAGTTTGTCTCACCTGCCTGTATTGTTCAGGCAAAGCATTATTAGACCCACAGAAGACATCCTCTGATCATTAATGTCTCCTGGTCTTCCATTAACCAATAACCACTGCTTGGTGCCCAAACATCTCCCCTTAAGTATTGTTCACAACAAATAGATTCTTTCCACTGGCCCTATTTTCTGACCTAAATTTAGTGTCAAGGGGCATGTCAAATGAAGTATATGGATTTTCGTTCACCTCTTTACTCTTTGATCACTAATGCCATCAAGTAGCTCCTATCAGCCAGTTGAAGAGAGGATGTGGCTGGGCCATCTGTTCAGCAGCCTCCAGTGAGCTCATCCTTTCTGCAGCCTTTGATGGCTGGGGTCTAATGGAGCTCCCAATGGAAAGTAAAACAGTCCCTAACTGATGGGAACTCTTGGGGATTGCAAGCAGTGGTTCTGCTGCCCGTTCTCCATTGATGAATGGAGCAGACCCAAATAGCACATGGAGGTGCATATTACTCCACTAGCAAGAGAGAATCCTGCCCAACATCACTAACTTTATTCCACTGTTTTCTGAACATCTATATTGCATGCTGTTCACTATCTGGTATTCAACTTTTAAGTGTTTGGGGATTCTGTTTATATGAAAATGACTATACTGTACAAAATATAGTTGTATATTTTGTAGTGTCATTGGGTTTTTTCCTCACTATAACTTAATCTACTGAATCAGTGGGCTGCAGTCTCTTTCCACTGAATCACTCTCCATTGTATTTTGTAAGGAAAAGTGATCCTTTGGATAAATCCTTGTTTACTGCATAAAGTGGTGTTAAAGCTTCACTGCGCAGTGCTACTTGAGTACCTTTTCCCAGACCTGATGCTTTCCATGCTAAGCCTTTCTCCACACCCTCTGGGTAGAGTTCTAGTCATGTATTGTAGCAACATCCTGTCAATATCCTCAACACTGTTCAAAAACCCTCAGTAAAATAAGTGTTAATGGAGTGTAAGGAAGGAGATTTTAATGGCACAAAGTTTAGGATATTCATTACATCATTTAGAATACAAAGAGTCTTCAGCATTATTAGTTATTGTAAAGTTGTAGTAGTGATATTACACAAAAAGTGTGGTTCTGCTTCCTTGAAAAAGACTTTGAAGAAATGGCACCTGTTTGTGTATTATCCACTAATAGAATGTGTGAAAGCTAAATTAGCTCCTCACTTATACATGTATAGTCCCACTGTCTTCAGAATAGGTTGACAGTGACACCTGTGAAACCTAATTAGCATTAAATGGGTCAGGCACTGAAAAGTTGTGTGGGGATGGGAAAGAGAGAGGAGAAGAAATCCCCCTCTATCCTACTTCAATAACATGGAGCATCTGTGGCACCATTCCAGAGAAGCTACTTAAGGCCAGTGGATGAAGTAGCCTACCCAGCCATTAGAGTATGCCCCCTCTATTGGGGAAGGTAGCCAGGGCCGACGAGAGGAGGGGGGAAGCCGGTACAAATTACCGGGGCTTGGCGGTACGGAAGGGGGCCCGGGGCCCGGCTTCCCCCCCTCTCATCGGCCCTGTTTAGCCGGTCCGCCCTTGCTGGGGGGCCCGAACCCACTCTCAGTGGCCCTGTAGCAGCAGATGTTTGGCTCATACCTTCCCCTGCTGGCTGCCACCCTGCCTTGTCTGGTCACTTTAAATCTTATGCTCTACTCATTGCCCCCCATGTATTGTTAATAGGGGTCGTCTGCTTTTGTGAACACTTTCTGAATTTATGGCCTACTCTAATGTGGGGATACTGATGGGCCAGAAGCTTGTTATTTCAAAATGTAGTCAGTAAAGTCTCCTTGGGTGCATTCAGGTCTGCCTATATTTAATCCAAATTGGATGCTATGTGCAAATGTCAAAATAGACATCAGCAAATATAATTTTCATTTCTTTAATAAGAGAAGGTCTTTTTAAATATGTTGTTTGTGTTTTTTTTCTTGTTATGTAGATCACACAGGAGGCAGGGGAATTTATGATAACCTTCCCATATGGATACCATGCGGGATTTAACCATGGTTTCAACTGTGCAGAATCAACCAACTTTGCCACAATCAGATGGATTGATTATGGAAAAGTAGCTAAATTGGTAAGTAGGAAGAAGAACAATTAAGTTCATCTTGTACATCATCCTGTCAATGCAGTAATATTCCATATTGTGCATTTACTAGCATGTTATAACACTTGCAGTACATGTATTTGTTATTGTAGTAGATTTTATGTATGACTTAATGTGTATATTGTATGTTAAAAATCTTTCTTTTTCAAGAGATATTTTTATGTAGTTAAGTTTATATAAGGCCATATAAACTGATAATTATGTTTGGAAGGGAGACACAGAATTTCTTTCTGTTCTTCTGAAACCCTATACATCTTAGTCCTAGAGGCAGCTTGGAAATCCTCTTATTCAAGTCACATATAGCAATTCTGCTCCCTTATAGAATTTTATATGTATCTTGGAAAACATGCCAGAGACTTGAGGGGAAATGTGCCTGTTCAAAAGAGGACAAAGATCAATAAGAGGGCTGACCTAAATGAGCAAATTAAACTTTAATCTGTAATGTTTTTTTTAAATGGCAATATTTTGTGATAAATTAAATATGCTCCCAGAGTGGCAATGTTTCATAATTTAAAATCACTAATATATTTTACAAAAGAGCAGTTTCGTGTCACTGTTTTAGTCTATGCAGTGATGGTGTAGCTATGTCAACTCGAGGATATTATAGAGACAAGGCGGATGAGGTAATATCTTTTATTGGACCAAGTTCTGTTTGTGAGAGAGACAAACTTTTGAGCTAAACGGTGTAGCTCAAAAGCCTCTCTGACCAACAGAAATTGGTCCAATAAAAGATATTGCCTCACCCAACTTGTTTCTTCTATTTTAGTCTGAAATTTTGCATATGCTGCATGTATTTTACATTCTGTTCACATACAGCATGTGGGTAATATACTGAATCAAATGTGTGTATTTTGTTCAGCAAAAGGTCATTAATGTTGTACAGTATTTTATATGATCTCTCCACTATTAAAAAGTATGGATTATAAGAGCATTGTTTAGGATGCTTTGATAAATATGTAATGTGGAGCCACTTTGCAGACTGAGATATTTTGTACTGACAACAACAGCATCTACAAATTGTGTACGTGTTACATTAGCTAATGAGATGACAAGTGAATTAAGTTAAAAAGCAAACGTGGGAGGAGGCAGGGTTGCAACAAAATAATCCAGGAAGAGTATAGGGTTAAATACTTGGAATTGGAAGAAGACCTTGAGAATATTTTCTATTAGCAGAACTTCTTGATTTTAGGCAATATTGACTATAATTGTGAATGAGATTGATGAGTGGGTTTCAAGAGATAAAAGGCCTGAAAATGATTCATTGTTTCATGTAGCCTATACATAGGCATTTACTGTAATTAAAATAATGAAAACATTAATAAGAATTTAAAATGTTCAGCTAGGTCTTCACTTTTAATGCAAAACTTACATTCATGATAGGTAATTAATAAGGCCCTGATTGGTAATACTGATTTTTAAGATCTATATATTTAGTAGCTCAGTGGTTCAAAAGATAGTAAAATGAACCACCATGTAGAAGACTTGAGTTTAACATATCTCTAGGGGTCAAATTCAAATGTGGGGTAAGCCGATCCGTTGAAAAGTTAGTGGAGTTTCCCTCTCTTAGTCCTGAATTTGGTTCTAAAAGTCCTAATTTTTGGCTAGGAGGTCTTGGTTCATTTAGTCCATTTTGAGTATTCTTTGTCCATGGAAAAAGCAGTCATTGAAATACATTGACTTTCATGCTGTGTACCGAAGGTGTAATACTGTGTTCATGTATTGTATAAGAAAGTAAAATGGCTTCAGGGTGTTTGTAATCAATTCAAAGTGTCTGAAATCTTCCAAATACTATTTGAATCAATAATAAGAAGAATATCTGCTATACAGAAATCTTAGGGATTGTAGTTGTGTGAATCCCAATTCCTGTGACTAGAGGCCACAGTCATGAATTGCACTCTTCATTTTACTATATATAATAAAAAATGTCAGAATTAAAGCCTGACTCATTGAACATTTTGCTTCATTTTTTAATTAATCAAGAAAAAGACTTGGAAGCAGTATTTGCCAAATAAAACATATCTCAGGTTATTGCACAACTTTCATAGAATATCAGGGTTGGAAAGGACCTCAGGAGATCATCTATTCCAACCCCCTGCTCAAAGCAGGACCAATCCCCAACTAAATCATCCCAGCCAGGGCTTTGTCAAGCCTGACCTTAAAAACCTCTAAGGAAGGAGATTCCACCACCTCCCTAGGTAACCCATTCCAGTGCTTCCCCACCCTCCTAGAAAGTTTTTCCTAATATCCAACTTAAACCTCCCCCACTGCAACTTGAGACCATTACTCCTTGTTCTGTCATCTGCTACCACTGAGAACAGTCAAGATCCATCCTCTTTGGAACCCCCTTTAGGTAGTTGAAAGCAGCTATCAAATCCCCCCTCATTCTTCTCTTCCTCAGACTAAATAATCCCAGTTCCCTCAGCCTCTCCTCATAAGTCATGTGCTCCAGCCCACTAATCATTTTTGTTGCCCTCCACTGGACTCTTTCCAATTTTTCCGAATCCTTCTTGCAGTGTGGGGCTCAAAACTGGACACAGTACTCCACATGAGGCCTCATCAATGCCGAATAGAGGGGAATGATCACGTCCCTCAATCTGCTGGCTATGCTCCTACTTATACAGCCCAAAATGCCGTTAGCCTTCTTGGCAACAAGGGCACACTGTTGACTCATCTCCAGCTTCTCGTCCACTGTAACCCCTAGGTCCTTTTCTGCTGAACTGCTGCCTAGCCACTCGGTCCCTAGTCTATAGCAGTGCATTGGATTTTTCCGTCCTAAATGCAGGACTCTGCACTTGTTCTTGTTGAACCTCATCATATTTCTTTTGGCCCAATCCTCTAATTTGTTTAGGTCCCTCTGTATCCTATCCCTACCCTGCAGTGTATCTACCACTCCTCCCAGTTTACTGTCATCTGCAAACTTGCTGAGGGTGCAATCCCCGCCATCCTCCAGATCATTAATGAAGATATTGAACAAAACCGGCCCCAGGACCGACCCTTGGGGCAGTCCGCTTGATACTGGCTGCCAACTAGACATGGAGCCATTGATCACTACCCGTTGAGCCCAATGATCTAGCCAGCTTTCTATCCACCTTATAGTCCATTCATCCAGCCCATACTTCTTTAACTTGCTGGCAAAAATACTATGGGAGACCATATCAAAAGCTTTGCTAAAGTCAAGGAATAACATGTCCATTGCTTTCCCCTCATCCACAGAGCCAGTTATCTCCTCATAGAAGGCGATTAGGTTAGTCAGGCATAACTTGCCCTTGGTGAATCCATGCTGACTGTTCCTGATTACTTTCCTCTCCTCTAAGTGCTTCAAAATTGATTCCTTGAGGATCTGCTCCATGATTTTTCCAGGGACTGAGGTGAGGCTGACTGGCCTGTAGTTCCCCGGATCCTCCTCCTTCCCTTTTTTAAAGATGGGCACTACATTAGCCTTTTTCCAGTCAACCGGGACATCCCACAATGGCCATGAGTTTTCAAAGATAATGGCCAATGGCTCTGCAATCACATCCACCAACTCCTTTAGCACCCTCGGGTGCAGTGCATCCGGCCCCATGGACTTGTGCTCATCCAGCTTTTCTAAATAGTCCTGAACCACTTCTTTCTTCACAGAGGGCTGGTCACCTCCTCCCCATATTCTGCTGCCCAGTGCATTAGTCTGGGAGCTGACCTTGTTCGTGAAGACAGAGGCAAAAAAAGCATTGAGTACATTAGCTTTTTCCACATCCTCTGTCACTAGTTTGCCTCCCCCATTCAATAAGGGGCCCACACTTTCCCTGACCACCTTCTTGTTGCTAACATACCTGTAGAAACCCTTCTTGTTACTCTTAACATCCCTTGCTAGCTACAACTCCAAGTGTGATTTGGCCTTCCTGATTTCACTCTTGCATGCCTGAGCAATATTTTTATACTCCTCCCTGGTCATTTGTCCAATATTCCACTTCTTGTAAGCTTCTTTATAAACACTTCTTTTCAACAGCAGTTACATAATAATATAAAGCTAATGGAAACAAAACAACATGATAATTATTTATTATAATGATATTTGTTGGTATTTGTTCATGCGATACAAATACAAGTTGATGGAATGTTAAGGAAATGCATGTTACTGCTTTAACGTTCCAATATTAATTGTAAAACAAGATACATTAGGGAAATGTCAAGTTACAACTTTACCTGTTATATTTGATATTTAAAGTCATCATATTTGAAACAAAGGCATGTGGGAGACAGACAGGTGTGGAGGAGCACACCGTTTATTAAAGGGGATACTCTATATCCTAGTGAAGAGGAGGGGCTAGAAGTTGATGAAGTACAGGTAGTAACTGAAGAGAAACAGCCAAATGAAAGAGTCCCATTCAATAAAGGGAGATAACTAAATATTGACAAATTTTGTAAATGTTCGTATACAAATGCTAGAAATCTTAATACTAAGATGGGTGAAGTTGAGCTCCTGGTATTAAATGAGGATATTGACATAATAGGCATCATAGAAGTTTGGTGGAATGATGATAATCAGTGGGGCACGGTAAAAAATATATAGGAATGACAGAGTAGGTTGCGCTAGTGGGGGAGTGGCGCTATATGTGAAAGAAAGCATAGAGTAAAGAATCAAACTGTACCATAAAATCTCTATGAATAGAAATTACATGCTTGAACAATAAGACTATAGCAGCGTGACAATGATTGTGAAATGCTCAGGGAGAATAGAGAGGCTACAAAAACAGAAAACCCAATAATAAAAAGGGAAGAGGGAAGGTCCTCTCATAGATTGATAACTGATTAAAAGATAGGAAGCAAAGGGTAGGAATATATTGTAAGTTTTTGCAATGGAAAGAGGTAAATAGTGAGGTCTCCCAAGGATCTATACTGAAACCTGTGCTGTTGGACATATTCATAAATGATCTTGAAAAAGAGGCATACAGTGAGGTGGTAAAATTTGCAGATGATGCAAAATTACTCAAGGTAGTTAAGTCGAAAGCTGACTGCGAAGAGTTACAAAGGGATCTCACGAAGCTGGGCAACAAAATGGCAGATGAAATTCAATGCTGATAAGTGCAAAGTAATACACATTGGGAAAAATAATTCCAACTATATATAAAAAAAGATGGGGTCTAAATTAGCTGTTATCACTCAAGAAAGGAATCTTGAAGTCATCATGGATAGTTCTCAGAAAACTTGTGCTCAATGTGCAGCTCCAGTCAAAAAAAGCGAACAGAATATTAGGAACCATTAGGAAATGGTAATGAGAGAGAGAATATAATACCACTATATAAATCTCTGGTATGTCCACATCTTGAATGCTGTGTGCAGTTCTGGTTGCCCCATCTCAAAAAAGACATATTAGAATTGGAAAAGGTACAGAGAAGGGCAACAAAAATGATTCTAGGGGTATCGAACAGCTTCCAGGCATGGATAGATTAAAAAGACTGGGACTGTTCTTCTTAGAAAAGCGATGAGTGTATGTGGGGGGTGGGGTGGGTATGATAGAAATCTATGAAATCATGACTGGTGTGGAGAACGTGAATAGGGAAGTGTTATTTACCCCTTCATATAACACAAGAACCGAGATCATTCAATGAAATTAATAGGCAGCAGGTTTAAAACAAACATAAGAAAGTAATTATTCACACAATGTACAGTCAACCTGTGGAACTCATTGCCACGTGTTGTGAAGACCAAAAGTATAAATGGATTTTAAAAAGAATTAGAGGATAGGTCCATGGATGGCTGTTAGCCAAGATGGTCAGGGACGCAACCCCCTGCTCTGGGTGTCTCTAAACCTCGGACTGCCAGAAGCTGGAACTAGATGATAAAGGATGGATCCCTTGATTTGTTGTCCTCTTTGCTTCATTCCCTCTGAAGCATCTGGCACTGGCACTGTCAGAAGACCCTGTGTGGCCATTCTTATGTTCTTATATAAATAAAAATAGAGAAAACAATGTATGTTGTTAACTATTCTTGCATTATATTTGTATAACAGTTTTAAAGCATGCATGATACCAGAGCTTTTGTAAACTGAGAAATACTGTTTCTTGGTCTTCTGTTAGGCAGGAAATGGAAAACCAGGAAAAATCTATAGTTGCTTGTAATGGAACTCCAGAGAAATTTTCCAAAAATGTCAATTAATTTAAAAAGGATAAGAAATCTTCTCTGCTTCAGAAGGCTATTGTGATGTTAGTAGGTTATATCCACTGTTATAATATTATTATAGCATTTAATAAAACAAGCCACACAGTTTTATGTTGCAATTTATGGTTCTTCAACTGCGGTTGAAGTTTAATCTGTTGCTTCTTCTCTGTCTGTACATGACACTTACATGATTTTTAATTGGGGGGAAAAGTTTTGGATCTAAATACAATTTCTAGACTACTGTTACATTTTTCTCTTTAATATGTATTATATTGGAGATGCCTTTCTGGTGGCAGTGAAATGCAGTAATCTAGGTCAGTAGTGTGTAGTGTTCACCTTAGAGGCTTTTGTGTCCTGAAGACTGATTATTTTTTCGACAAGGCAATTCTGAGTTACTTACAGCTGTATTATTGTCTATGCCACTCCCCTCCAAAAAACCCAAAATGAAACAACAACAAAAAAACAAAAAAACGAATGAGCTACTGCCTTCATCCCTTTTTTTTGTCTGAACGATAGCTAGATATATAATAGCATACAGTTTTTTATTGAAGCTACAGTAAATACTTGTTAAAGAACATTATTATTGTCCTAAAGAAAATGCCATGAGGTAAAGGGCCCAATGAAATAAATTGCCTACATAAATTGCAGTTTTAAATGGGTCATGCCTTTAAAGAGGGAGGCATGTTTTGAACACTAAAGGAACTAAAGGAAACAAACTCCTGAATTCCAGTTCTTGCTCTGAAACAGACTCATTGTGTGGCCTTGGGGAAATCGCTGAACTCACTGTCTGTTTTCTCATATGTACACCTACCTCCCAACAATCCTGTTTTAGCTGGGGCTGTCTTTACTAAAGTCCTGGGGAATATGATAGCTGCACCTCTTTCCCAAAGGCTGTAGTGCTGCACGAGGACTGCATGTGAGAAGGCAGGAGGCCAGGTGGAGAGGCCGCACGCTTTGTCTGCTGTCTCAGGTACTTTTTTCTACTGTAGTCTCAGTGCAGTGAACAGAGTGGTGACACCTGTGGAGACAGGTATGGGGTCTGGCACACATAAGAGACAAGTGGGATGCGGGGCATGGTTGACACATGGTAGAGTGCACAGATTTGTACAGGGGACATAAGGAGATGGTTAAAGGGGATAAAGGAAAATAGAGAGAGAAGGGTGGAGCATTCCAACCTCCCCCTGCCCTAGAAGAGAGAGGACAGAAACCACATTAACCTCTTCCCACTGATCCTCTGGGAAGAGAGAGACAGAGAGATGCCAGAGAAGGAAGGGGGCCCGGCATCCATCCTGACGGCGCTTAGAGGACTGGGAGGGGAGCAGGCTGTCTGTGAAATGGGTTTAAGCATTCAGATACTATAGTGACAGGAGCTAGAGAAAACCCTAAGATTAGATAAAACTTACTGTATTTATCTCATGGTAGGTCACGTAGGGTAGTTAGTTATGTTTGTAATGTGCTGTGAAAATGAGAGGTGTACCATACATTTTAAGTATTATTAATAGTCATCCCGTAGCTTCAGTTTCTGGAATTTAATTTATTGATACCAAAATGTAAAGGCTATGAAAGAAGGCAGATGGAACATTTCTTTAGACTCATGTCTTATTATTTACCTAATGGAGCTTACGTTTATCTAAGTAGGCTGGAACTCCTTGCTGTTCTGCAGACAACATTTTAAGCTATCTTACTCCAGTGCATTTTGTTAATGTTGGTAAAACAGATGAACCAGTGTCAATTAGTTTGTATGTTTTGCTGGGATCTACTTTAATTTGTGCCGAGTAGGCAACTTGTGTGCTGAAGTAGGGGCAATGTTCAGGCATTAAAGTTGCTGAATATAAATGTTTACACACCATTTTGATTAATTTTTTTGTATTCTACAAAATAAAATCCCTTCTGGAGAGATTGGATAAAAGATATTCACTTTAATCCAAGAATGAACTTGCATCTCTCTCTTTAGCCAAGATTTAATGATGTGTAGCTGTGCAGGGGAAACACTTCTAGGTAATCTGTATGCAGTCAACTAACATTCAAACCTTTTGTAGTCTTGACCATCACATATTTTGATTTTCCTTGTTTATCACAGTTTAAAGATATTTGAATTTTTTTCTGACTCCTGCAAGTGAGGGATAGCTTTTCCCCCAAACAGTAATTAATTACAAGCAACTATTTTCAGGACTGTTGTGGAAAACAATTACTTAAAACCCCATTTACCTATTTAAGTATTTATTCCATGCTCATCACTGTGGTATTTGAGTATTTTCTATATAATTCATTCATGATTCTCTTGTGCTCCTGTCAGTATTGTTGCAGTCACCTCTGGACATGTTAGCATTTTTATAACACTTTCTATGTATTAGTTTTTGAGCTGTCATGTTAATCATGTGACCTTGGGTATGAGAGGATAACTTGGAATTAAACAGAAAGAGCTCAGATGGCAAATTGAGTGACATCTTCTGGAATTACGTACTGTAGTTTGACCTGTGTTGCAGTAAGGCTGGTTTGGGAGTTTGTATGATGATCTGGCACTGATAGTATGTTACTGAAATATATTTATAAGAAGCTGTCTTGGCTTGTATTGATCTCATCATTTTTTCCGTATTACTTCCCCATTAAATAATTTATTGAAAAATGGACATTTTTTTTATCAGAATTAATTGACTTTTAGGGTGAATTCCATGGCTGCCCTCATAAAAAAATTACAGGTGGAGTCCTTTCATTTTCTTTGTGTGAATGTACTTTAGGAAATTATGTAAAATGTACCCAGAAAAATCCATCATCCATTTAATTGTAATTGAAAGGTGGTTAGGTGATATGCCAAAATCTGGAGAATCACTCATGATTTCCACCTTCTCTCCAAATGAAAATACTCATGGAGAGGACCAGTAAATGCTACCTATTGTACTGGGGGGCTAGAGTTTAGAAACAGACTGAAAAAAAGTTCAAAACAAGATTGTGTACTTTTATCTACTGATGTATTTTCTCCACATTACATTTCTCATCCCTGCTGTTTATTAGTGTTGTTAATTGAAAAACAAGCCCAGGAACAAAGAAAGTTTTTCCCTCTCTTTTTCCTGTTTGCAGAGCCAGAGGGGTTGGGCAAGTGAGCTGAGCTTGGGAATTCTCTAGACCCTGCAGGGAGGATGCTCTCAAGGAGAAAAGGTCTCATATAGCTCCTCCTTAACTCAACCACATGGGCTAAGATAGAAGGAAGCTCTCAGGACAGAGCCAGTCCCAGGATAAAAGGACTCTGGCCCTCTCCCTGGAAAGAGCAGACAGAGGTGGAGAGTAAAAAAATAAAAAATATAGGTTCATTGACTTTAGTGGAGATTCATCGTCTTACGTCTGGACTCATTTGGCTCTTAGTGATGGTGTTGTTTTTTTGAAAAGAGCATATCTGGAACATAGATTGTTCTTAAGAAAACAAAATGCCTATTTTAAATGCCCAGTTGGAGATGCTCATAGCTCTGATCTTGGAAATTTCTTCCTCCTGAGAGCAAGTGCCAGCAGCCGCCTTTGAAGCTTAGTTTACTGTTTAAAAATTATATTTGAACACTGCCAAAAGTGCAAATGAAGTAACTCCAAAATGGTGGATTTGAGCATTTCTGAATCGAATGTGGAAAATAAGTGTTTTGAGGGAAGGAAATACTTGGTAATAAATCAACATACAGTATTTATATAATAATCATTATAGCTTGTGTATAAATGTGCTGTCAACCACTTATGACTTTAAAGAAAGAAAACAGCATACTTTGCCAGTACCTTTCTTTATTCCTTTTGCTATTGAAGTAGGTATTTTGAAAAAAAAAAAAAATTGTTCCTGTCACTTCCCAATACTACCCGCTCCTCCTCAATCAAGAAGTGAGAACCTAGGTTCTTTATTTATGATATCTCAGTGTTTTGCTATGAAAATGATTGTGCTGGCACAAATTCAACATTATGACTTTGTAGTGAGGTGCTGGAGAAGGCTGTAAAAGAGAAACACCTTAGCTGAATTAAATCTTTTTTAATCAGCAAAGGGGGAAGGAAAAGTGTAAAAATATGTAACAGATGACTGTCTTGTATGTGATTTTTATTTTCAAGGTTGTCCCCAGCGTGAAAGTTGTCCTTTAAAATTTGCTCCCCTTTTTAATGCCTTCATATTGGCAGAAATGCTTGTTGTCACCTAATAGGAAGAACAGATGTAGCTAGATTTCTAGCTCTTGTGATGTGTTATCCCATGGTAGTTATAGGTGTACTATGCTTTTTAAAAGCACAACTCTGTATCTCTGTTAATGTGAACTTTGTCTTTTACAGTTGTTCTATAATTCTTGTTTGATCTTATAACAAATGGCATAATATAATTGCATCAAAACTCATCAGCATGGAAATGTAACTGGTGTCATTTGGGTAAAATAAGATCCAGCCCCAAAGCTCACCCATTCTTCAACCTAAAACAAACTTGAAGGGCTTTTTTCAATTCTGAAGACACATTACAGGAGTATAGGAATTGTAATGTTTAGCGTAGACCAGTGGGTTCTCAACCTGTGGTTCTCAGCACACAGCTGCAGCCCATGTGACATCCTCACGCCATATATATTGTGTGGCTGTGGCCCACATAACCCATAGAGAGCTTTATATGTGGCCCACTATGGTAAATAGGTTGCGAACCACTGTCATAGACTGTACTTCCACCAGTAGATGGTGCCATATCCTTATCTTAGTGGTAAGTTATCTTCCCTGTCATTATGTTGTTGTTCTTACCTAGGGGGTAACTGGAAGGTCAGTCCTGCCTTTGTGTTCTGAGGTTGGTACTTGCAATAAATGTCTATGGTTCTTTTAGTGAGTGTTACAAAATCCTGTGAGGGCACATCAGTGGGGCATCATGAGAGAACTTGCAGTACTACTGCTGTACTGTACCTCTTCAGTGGGAGAAAAGATAATGTCATTTTCCAGGGCTGTCAGTTCCACACTTTTCCATCATTAAATCCTCTTTAAATAAGAATTGGAAGAACTTTACTAATTATATGAAAAGAAGTTAAAGGGACACCGTCATGGTGAACAGACCCTAAATTTCACGTCTCATCAATCCACCTACTCAAAAATACACGGTTCCTTTAAAACATACTGTTGAAGAAGGCGTGCTTTACACTTAAAAGTTCAGTCGACATAGGCTACAGCTACACTATGAGTTAGGGGTGTAATTCCGAGCTTGCATATACATACTTGCGCTAGTTCTCATCAAGCGAACATGAGTATAAAAAGCAGCATAGCCATGGTAGCATGGGCAATGTCAGTGTGTACAAACCCACCTGAAATCAGTGGGTATGTACTCGGCAGAGCTAAGCTGCCCAGGCTACCGTGATTACATTCCTATTTATACTTGTGCTAGCTAAGTGAGAACTAGCACAAGTATGTGTACGTGAGCTGGGAATCTTGCCCCTTGCTCATGGTGTAGACATAGTTGTAGATAGTTACACTGGTCAGCAGTTTAAAAATCCACACCCTGACTGACATAGCTATGCTGGCCTAACCCGCACGTAGGTGCTGCTGTGACAATGGAAGAATGCTTCCATCGATGTAGCTCAACTTTGTTCCAGAAGGTGGCGTTCCTACAATCGTGCGAAAACCCCTTTCGTTGCTGTAGGCTGCATCTGCGCTATGGGGTTATGCCGACATACCTGCGTCAAATGAAGTATGCCAGACTAGTCCCCGGAGCGTAGACACAGCCTAACTCTGACATAGTTTTGTGTAAACTTCATATCACTTTTCTTTGTTTTAAAGTAACATGAGGAAAAATGTTACGGTCGCTATAGTTCATCTTTATATTTAGTGTCTTTTGAGTATGTGTTGAAAGGGTCAGTGTAGGGATCTTTTGTATTTTTTTTTAACTGACTGTAGCACATCAAAGAAACTCTGCAAACCTTTTCTACTAGAGTCATGGGCTCCTTAAATACTATTGCTTCATTTCGTGAAATTAAGTTCATCATTACTCATGCATATTCTGTAGCAGTAGCTGCTTAGAGACCTGTTTTCTGTGGATAGGTTAAATCAAAGTGCTGGCCTGCAGGTTGTATTTCATTTTTTCCCTTTGGTGGGATGAAGTGCAGTTGTTTTGATGTTAGGTTTGATGGATTTGTTTGCCACTGCATTCATTAGCTTCACATCAAAAAACTGACAGGCTGTTAAATGAAACTTTGGCTTAGATTTTCAGCTTGACTGTTTGGAGACATTTGTGAAGATATTTTTGTTTTTGTGTTGCAGCAGCCTCAGGCACTTATGAATGTCTCAAAGGGAAGAAAAGTTATTTACTATACTGATTTCATTGAGTAAAAAAAAAACATTGTCTTGAGGACAGTCATATCTAGCGTACGCTATCCAAAATATTATATTTATTATGTTATATAAATTGATAGAGACTGAATAAATAATTTTGTCAGAGAGGAAAGAAAGAGCATAGTCACTACCACACACAAGGCATTTTTCCAGCCCTAACATTATTATTAATTTTTATCCTGTGAAATTAAGGCAAAAGATGCAATGGTTCAGAGGAGTAAAAAAAAAAAAAAAAGTACTTTACATACAGATCACCCAAACTGATGCAGTTCTGATATTTGACTGTCAATATTCTCACCGAAGCAGGTTCATAAATGATTAATCTGTCATCTACTTTTTATAGTTTGAGTTGCAGACATCTGAGCCAGGTAACTTTTCTTTTTTGTTTAGGGTTTTTGGGGTTTTTTTGGTGCTGGATCTTGGTACATCTAATACTCATAACAGTGGTGTCAGGGATAATTTAGGATTTATACAATTTAAGAGGCACAAGTGCAGAATTTCAAGCGGGAAACGTTGAAATTAATGGCTTACATTGGTTGCCTAACAGTTACGCAGGAAGTGCTGTTTCTGTATCTTCTTAATTCAGGATTAGCATTGAAAAATACCTTCACTTTTCCTGCTATCTAAAGCAAGTTGAGCATGGATGGAGGTATTGTAGTAAAGTCTCCAGTCCCCTTTCTCTCTCCATGTGACTGCTAAGCAGTATTTTGGGATAGCTGACTTCCTGACAGACAATATGAAATGGTGGGAAGAGTCTGTTCCTTTCATGGGGTTCCTTTCACAGGTGGCACATTAAACATTTCTTTATCATTTCTACATCAGTACAGTGCTGGTACATACAAAACAATTATGTAATATAACCTACTCTCCCACAATTTGAATAAAAATATGGGGAGCCTAGGTTTGAAAAAAATTGAGAAAGTAAGTGTGAGTGAGTGAAAAGTATTATGCCTGCCTAGTTTAAGGAAACACCATGTGGACTTATCCATATTTGTGGATATCTACATACTGAAATAAATGCATCTGTTTTTATTGTAACAACTGATCCTAGAAATAAAAATGTGACTCTATACATAGGGAACAGTCAAATAAATGTTTTTACACCATATATTCAAATAAATACCCTATATATAAAAGTAAAAAAAGATGGGAAAGTGAAAAGAGCTAGCATTACTGGACTGCTCATCTAACTGTACATAATAATTTAGCCTACGTTTATGCATGAACATGGGAATGCACATGTATATGACAAGTGAATGATATTTCTATGATACACTGTAGAGTCAGAAAATTGATTAATTTATCATGAATTTTTGACCACCTCCACTGCTGTCTGCTTTCTAATCCACCTTCCCCTTTTCATCCTCACCACAAACTTGGATTTCCTTCCAAAATTGCATCTGTCCAAGGCCCATGATGGGTAAGACCAGAGATTATTTTCTCTATATTCAAATATCTTGACTTTAAAGTCTGTTACCTTGTCACCCTGCAGGGCTAGAAACAGGAGTTTTATACCACTGAAAAGTGGAGATGGCCAATTTCCCAGTGGGACACACTTCACTCACTTCTAGCTCTGGAATGGCTTGGTATATTGGACTTCAAAATTATTATAGTTTTAGGTACAAAAAAGCTATTTTAGGTCATTTATATGAGGTTTTATGGCTCCCTCTGGTCCCTGTATAGTTTAGCTCATGATAACCAAGGCACTTATCTTTACAAATAGAGGGATTTAAAGAAAAAGTCTCTAATTTTTTTTAAAACACCATACTTTCCAGAATAGATTTTTCTCTAACATATGTGGCATATACAGAATACATGACGGAATGGTGTGATATAAATGTTTTATCTGCACTCGTTTGGGATGATCTGTCTTGCTTGTCACTGCCATTCGTGGTTTAATTCCTTAAAGAGGCTTATGAAGGTAAACATTAACATATGCCTTTATAAAATACAGATTTTTTGTGTGTGTGTAAATCTGAATAAAAAATAATGAGATAGTATACTCTTCAAAGTGGATTTAGATTTTGGAGTACATTCAAGGAACTATGAATGAGCAGAAGTGATAGAATCTGGTTTTGTTTTTTTAGCTGATTCTAAGTGTAAAATACTGTAGAAGTTTAATATATCAATGTAACAAATGCACTGAGCTGACAGATTTTGTGCAAAACTAACAGACTTTCAGGAGCTATTGTTTTATGGCAGTTCTAACCAAAGAATAGAGTATTTTTTTTTCTTACAATAAGTCAATAGTTTGCAATAAACTTGTCTTTTCAGAATACCATTTGTATGAAATGTTGAGAAAAATCAATGTAATTTTTCTCTCCTTCCACTCCTACAGCACGTAAATTATAGTTATCCTTGACTTCATTGAGAGAAACTACTTTGAATGACTGGTCTTTTCTCCATATATTAATGTCACAGCTATAAAGAGATATTCTTACTAGTCTACTATTTTTCAAAGAAATAGAATTAGAGCTCCAAAAATTCTTCTTTGATACCTTTTTTGCTGAGTTCAAATAAATTTATGACAGTGCAATTAGAGTGTATATCTACATCCATTGCTTTGGAGTGAAAGTTGTTTTAATACCTATTTATTACATTCTCCTGTCTTAAGGGTCACAGAAATTTCCATCCCTGTTAGAGTTACTCCATATTAATCACTTCCATCATGTGGTCATCTATTCTAAAGGACAAAAATGGACTTTGCAATCTTAATGTTCTTCTAACTTTTTTTGGTTGTGATTTCCTAACTATATTAAAAAAACACTACAATCCCCAAAACAAACCAAAAAACCCTGCCCTTCCCCCCCCCCCCCCCTCCCCCAGAAATTCCATCATGTGGAACCATATTGGCCCCGCCCCAAACTTCAGTCATCGGCAGAGTTCAGCCTCAGGCAGGCACCTGCCATGAGAAGTTTCAGCTGGAAGAGTTAAAGTTTGGCAAAGTTTATAAGCAACTGAAATCAGGATCTTATAGTGGAAAGTGTCAGGCAACCTTAACTGTAAGGGGTGCTCCCTCTCTGCCTATAAAAAAAAGTACACGTAAACCTCATTTATTTAAAAAAATCTCTTCTCATTTTTGTATGATCGGGATTTTTGAATAGTCCTTAGTCCTCATTGCATTAAAAATCCCCTCACACCCTTAAAATAAACACAACCCTTCTGTTCTATTGGGAGAAATTGGGTTCTGTTTTATTGTCTGATAATATTCATGTACAATGAATACTTGAGTCCAGAAGCTTGAATTGCTTCTCATTTATACTACTGTGAATCTGAACTAACTAAATCCTTTGGAGTCACTGGATTTGTACCAATGGAGAACTGGTGTATCTGAAAGAAGACTCAAGTACAAGATTAATTTCCAGTTTCCATTTTATCTCTTCTTTCTACTTTATAGTTCATAATTTTTCAAAGTATAGCTATTTTTTTCCATGCTTGATATAACAGAAAAGCAAATTGTTTGGGGTTGAAGGGCCAAGGAGTTTGAACATGATTCATAAAGCCCTTTTAATTTTTTTTTAAAAAACATGGGAAAAAATTCCCTTATGTTCATAACTCACAAGCATCAAACTTTAAGCTTGGCTTGTTTTATACCATAGTCATTTTAGAGTGATATAAATCTGAAAAAACAAAAAAAATTAACATGCTATTTGAAAGATGGCACATTTGTGCACATGAGTTAGAATGTGTTTTATTCTTTTACCTCAAACAGTTCAGAATTCTGGTCACGTGGTTAGGCTCTGATCCAGTACAACACTTAAGCATTTATAACTTTAAGCATGTGAATAAGCCCATTTACTTCACTCAGATAAAAACTAACAAATGTCCTAACCCACATGAATGAATGTGGTTTCTTAAAACTTCATGGGTTTTTCTCCTCAAAAATTATATCCGTTGTTGTTTTTGAATCATTGACTTTGATGGGAATACTTAGGTGCTTAAAGTTACACACATGCTTAAGTGCTTTTCTGGACTGGAAATTTAATGCTACCTTTTTCTATAGTCTCCTGATATCAGATATCTCTGTTTCGTTTCCTTTTTCTTTTTTTCTCTCTAAGGGGAGATATCTTTTCCATTAAGATTATTTTCATTACCTATATATAAGCAACAGAAACTATCAGAAATAGTATGTCAAGGGAAGTGTTAAAAGGTAGTTTCAGTATCACTAAAAATAACTCAGATGGCAAACGAATTTTAATGTGAAGAAAGTGATTTATAAAAATAGTAGAATTCAGTCCTTTTTCTTAGGGGAAACAATTGGCTGAAATTACAAAACAATTTTCAATTAGCAGTAGACTCAGGAAAGTTAGAGAGGACTCAAAGGAAAGGCAGTATACAAATGTATCTACTGTGTAGAACTCAGTAGTGCTAATGATCACATTTTTCACCCTGATGTATTAGATGATGGACAGTAGAACTGTGCTTTCACTCTGTGTTAGTGGAGGAAAAAAGTGTTTACATCAAAGTCTTTTCTAGTTCTTCAGTACATCCTGCATGGTCAGAAATTGCTGTGAAATGACAGGAAAAGTCAAAGTGGAAAATAATGTGGAAAATCATTTGTTTGCATTGCTGTATAAAGCAGAATATTTTGCTTCAAAGTTTCCAGTATTTCTTGAAAATAAAAGGTAGTAGAAAAGGAAAAACTGTTGGTGCTTTGGAAACATTTACTTTTCTTTCCCAAAAATAGTATGTGTTGCTTGGAGTGCATTTGTGAAAGTTTATGGTTTATTCCCTTAGGAATTTCACCAGTTTTGCTGCAGAAATGATGAAACTTCAGTCTTGACCAAATTAAAAGATCTCCGTTTTTTCCTTGTGAGAATTGATAGTTTGCATAATTCGAGGTCCAGAAACAAGAGCATTTGATATGGTGCTGTAATCAGGCGCGGACTCACCCCTGCGGCGTCTCCTTCTGGTTGTCCAGGGAATTAGCTCACCAGCCTCTGGAGCGCTCTCTGCAGGCCGGTGATCCGCCTGTCGTTGGCCCCCGTGTCCCTCCCGGTGCCCTTGGCTTAGGTGCTGCCCCCCTGGCAGTACCCCAACCCCCACCCCTTATCCCAATGTCACCTGTTATGGCTACTGCCAGTCACCATCTAGCCCCCGCGCCCTGGGGCAGACTGCAGTCTATCAGCCAATCATCACTGGCAACAAGGGGTTTGGACTGGCTGCCTTTACCCACCCTCAGGTTGCCCCTCTGCAACCCCAATACCTATTTGGGCCTAGGACCAGGCCCTGCAGCCTGGGGAGTTGCTGGCCTAGGGCTTCCCAGCCCCCAAGGCCTTTCCCCAGCCCTGCCTCACTCTAGGTCCCCAGGTGAGCTCCCTGCAGCCAGGCCTGTGTCTCTCTTCTGTCAGAGGGAGACTCCTCTGCTCTGGCTATCCTGGCCTTCTTATAAGGCTGAGTGGCTCAGTTTGAGGCGTGGCCCCAGCTGCAGCCACTTCCCCAATCAGCCGGGGTTTTGCTCCTTTTTACCCAGCCCCAGCCCTCTGCAGGGCTTTTGCAACCCCTTCAGGGCTGGAGCGGGTGATCACCCCGCTACAGGTCCAAATAGCCAACCTATTAAATGCTAAGAGACAATATTCAAATGATCATTTTATGTTAGGAACAATTTAATGATCACTCCGCCCCACCCCAGAAGATTTATCTTGTTGATAATGTCTTCGTAAAGTAGGTATCACTTCTAGTTATGGATGTTATAAATATTCTTGTTTTGGAATCTCAGGGCCAACATTTGGATTCTCCATCACATGAAGCCTTTACATCAAGATTGGATGTCTTTCGAAAAGACATAGTTCAGCCAGAAGTTACCAGCTTGATGCAGGACTTACTGGGTGAAAATTTTTGGACTTGTTTATGCAGGAGGTCAGACTAGATGATCATTGTGGTCCTTTCTCACCTAAAATGTCTTTCCTGCTTTGTTTAATGTGATAGTGAGTATGGATAGCCAGTAACTCCTTAGTTTGCATTACTTATCAACAGTTTGTGCTATGCAATTCCTCATGCAGAGCAACTGATAGGCAACCAATCAACAGGGATGCCAGAGCATGAGGCACATTGGCAATGGCCTGTGATTGGCTAAGAATAGTACTCAATAATACAAAGCCTTGCTGAATGTGCTGCTAAGGAAGCAACCAGGTAATTTTTTGGGTCCATTTAGAATAATTAAACCTGTACTAATAGATGCCAAAAGCTGGCACTTCCACGTGAGGGAATTATGATAATAGGTACTGTTCCCTTTCTGTTTTGCCCTGCATAGAGCCAGAAATGCTGAGACTGACCTCAGAGAGTGAGCAAGAGAGAGAGCAATGATTCACCAAACTGATACGGTTCAAGATAGCTGATCTTCTAGGACAGTGATACTTAGACTGAGGCTTGGGAGCTGCAAGTGGCTCTTTAATGTGCTTTGTGCAGCTCTTTGCAGCACATATTAAAACTGTGTGTTTTTAATTATTAACTAGTCTGTGTTATGAACCAATCAGAATGCATTTACTCTGTTATTAACCAATTTTAGCTCATAAAATAATATTTGATCAGTCACCTTGCCGTGAGAATTATATATATTAAAATAATAAATAAAACGATGAATTCACGCTACTCTTTTGGTAATGTTGATTGCTAATTTGGTTCCTGAACCACAGGTCTGAGTATCACTCTTATAGGACCCCTGATTTGTAATGCCCTATCCCATTGAGACAGCACCAAAGAATATATGAGAGTGGAAGAGGTCATGTTGACCAGAAACTTGAAATATCCACAGATTGGGGGTGTGGGTGTGTGTTACAGAAGGCCAAATCAAATGCAGATAGTTATTCTCAGTGCAAAGTATCTCTCTCCGTGAAGGCTCTCAGAGCCCACCGAGGAGTCTGAACAGGGGATGGGAGGGCACAAAACACCTATCTGCACATCGGCTATCCTATTGAAAATGGGTTCCAGACAACTGGCTTTGATAAATAGTGTAACTCATACTGGCTAGTGTGACAAAGTTCCTCCTCTACCTTGGTGGGTCCTGCGCTTATTGGCGGATTTGCTCGCTTCACAGATTCACCCTGTGGGTCAGGAAACAGTCCAGAGACCTTCCCCTCTGGTAGAAGCTATAGTCCAGGTCAATTCCTCCTGTGTTTGAGCAGGAGTTGGGAGGTATGGGGGGAACCTGGGCCCGCCCTCTACTCTGGGTTCCAGCCCAGGGCCCTGTGGACTGCAGCTGTTTAGAGTGCCTCCTGGTACAGTTGCACGACACCTACAACTCCCTAGGCTACTTCCCCATGGCCTCCTCCCAACACCTTCTTTGTCCTCACCACCGGACCTTCCTCCTGATGTCTGATAACGCTTGTACTTCTCAGTCCTCCAGCAGTACGCCTACTCACTCTCAGCTTCTTGCGCCCAGTTCCTCTCACACACTTCCGCTCCCCCTGGCTTGACTGGAGTGAGCCCTTTTATAGGATCAGAGGGACCTTAATTAGAGTCAGGTGCTTAATTGCCTCACCTGACTCTTAGCAGGTTAATTGGAGTCAGGTGGTCTATTAGCCTGGAGCAGCCCCTGCTCTGGTCACTCAGGGAACAGAAAACTACTTATCCAGTGACCAGTATATTTCCCTTCTGCTACCCTGCTGTTCCCAACTGGTCTGGGTCTATCACACTAGCAAAGAGTCTCAGACATTCAGGGTAGCTGATTTCAGTCAAAAGGACATGCTTTTATACAGTATATACAAAACTTAGGCACATGGGCCATTCAATGAGCTTAAACTCCATTTCCTAAAAATCTCACAAATCCAAAGAGAAGAATATTTTTAACCTAAAAGCATTCCTCAAGCACCTGAGAATTTAGTGTAAAATTTATTCTCTCTGTCTACCCTCTTTTAAACTTAAAAAATATCAGTAACGAACAGAACTTCTTAATCTTAAACCTAGAATTATGTGGAAGAATATATAAAGAACAGTCTGTGTTGTACAGTTTGTGTAATTCTGATAAAATGGAGTGGAATGTGTGACTAAAGTTCTGTGGAATTGACAGCTGTGAATACTCATAATTGTAATCAGGAATTCCTGATGTGCCTCCTTTTAAGAATAAACCACTGTAAAACATACTAGTATTTTCAAAGGAGGCTAAATAGAAATATATTGAAATTATTTGCTGGCATATAATATAGCAAGAAGAATCCTGATACAAGGCTCACAAATTTTCCCATACCTTAGGGCCATTGTTCTTAGGGTCCATTTCTAACATTTGTCTTTATGTCTAAAGCATTAATGACTTTCAAATGGTTGAGAAATGAGTTCGAAATCAATCACTTGGAATGCCTGGTCCCTCTCTGAGGATGTATGTAGCCTCCTTTTTACTCAGTTACAGTATTAATACTGAAGAAAGAGATGTATGATTATATGAAGATTTGCATGCAGTTTTTAAAGATCCGTTCCTTAAAGTCGATGCCTTTTCTGAGTTCTGAAAAAATAAGTTACTCAAGCATCCAGTAATTCTGAAATAGAAGTCATGCTCAAGTACAGTTCAGTGCCTGAATAAAATATATCCTTGCCTTTCCATTGTGAAATAAGGTATTTTAAGTTTCTAATGCAATAGAGATACCAAATCCTCAAATTTGGTCTCTGTCTAAGGTTGTTCCTCTGCACATGATGAGGTCTCAGGTACTGAGAATCCTCATCAGATAGGTTATAATACATTCCTACTTAGAATGTTTAAAAAAAAAAAAAAAGGAACTGGTATGTATGCCTGGCAACATGTACATTCTGCTCCAGCTGACAAAGGCCTGGTCTACACTATGACTTTAATTCGGATTTAGCTGCGTTAATCCGAATTAACCCTTCACCCGTCCACACTACAGAGCCAGTTAATTCGAATTAAAGGGCACTTAAAATCGATTTCTGTACTCCACCTCGACGAGCGGAGTAGCGCCAAAATCGATTTTGTTAATTCGAATTAGGGTTAGTGTGGCCGCACACCACCGAATTAATGTGGTTAAATTAATGGGGTAGTGTGGCCGCACACCACCGAATTAATGTGGTTAAAAACCGAATTAATGTGCTTAGTGTGGCCGCGCACAATTGAATTTATACAACCTATTTCCCAAATTCGAATTATCTAAATTCGGATTAATCCCGTAGTGTAGACATACCCTTAGAGAATGAGATATGTCATGTTATTGAAATCAGGTGAACTGCTCAAGAAGAGAAAATTGCAAGGAAAATAGTGAAAGGAGGCTAGAGAATAATAAAAGCAAGTTAGATAGATAGAAGAAGTAGGGCAAGGGGTAGGGCAATAAAATAAAGTGGAGGGGAAAGATACAGACTAGAGTAGAAGAGTCAGTCCTCTTTCTATGGATACGGGGAGACCTCATGCTATAGCAGCCTCACTTGATTCTCACCTTTCATCATTCAACATCATTTAAGCCTGGGGTTCTAAGAAGAGTTTCTGTTCAGATACCTTCATAGAATTCAGATTTGTTGTTTAGTCTGAAACACAGGTTGCTCAAAGGTAGCTATCACATCTCAGCCTCACAGCTATTTTAAAATAGTGGTTTGGACTGATATTTTCCCACCATCTCTCAGTTAAACATGTTGCACTGGTGGTAGCTACTGTTAGGCATTTATAGACTGAGGAGGGAGCAGCCCTGGGGGATTTCAGGTCTTGTGTTTCAATATGGACCATGTACAAACCCTGAAAAGACCCCTCCCTCCTCCTCTCTTCCCCTTTTCCCCAGATACAGACTAGAGATACAGTGAGCTGCTCAGCAAAGATTTGAACCTGGCCAACAAACATCTGTTAATGAAAAGTGAAGGTTTTTTTGATCTACTTACCCACTCTGCTTGTTTCTATCGTGCCTTGCTCATTCAGGTTGAGTTTATATGATTATTTCACCTGGATGCAGCGGTGAGAGACACCTGATGTCATTGACAAATGCTCAGGTTGCTTTCTCAAACCATGTGAAAGAAAACAATAGGATGGAAAACAGAGAAATTTGACCTTTTTTGACATACTGTTGTGAAGTCGGGCTAAAAATTTTTTCATGGGCATGAATCTGTAGCTGAGACAGGGAAGCAGAAGAATTTTTTTTTTTTTCAAATCACTGCAATTTGTTTTAAATCTTCTGATGAATATCTATTGATTAGTATGATTCAAAGCCAAGATTGCTGGGTTGGAATCTGCCTGAAAGGGAGGGTTCAAAATAATAAATAAATATATAACCACAACTCAACACTGCACTGCACACACTCCTCCCTGTGAGGAGAGGGTGAGAAAAGAAATAATGTGACAGATGTCACATTGGTTAATGCACTACAGGAAGGTGCTCAGATGCTATGGTGATAAGCATGGTATAAAAAAACTACATGGAATAAAATAAAGTAGGTAAAGTCCAGGTTTACAAGAAACTGGATCAGCAGCATTCTGCATTAAGGGGCTGACTATTAAAGATCTTTGGAAAGGAGCTCTCCGCTCCAAGGCAAACATCTGTGGAAATCTTAGTTAAAATGAATTCCAATTTTTATTTTTATTTCTTTTAAATCAGACGGATTTTATCTTTCTCTCTCTTATAAACCAAGCAGGAATGGTTCCCATTTATTAAAAATAAATAAGAGAAAGATTTGAACTCTCTGGATTCAGAATGGATTTAAAAATTGGGTCTGGAATTTCAAGATAATGAGATACTGCTCTAAGATATGATGCAATTTAAAATATTCCATGAACTTTATTGGACACCTGCCCAAATGAAGAGTTGGGCTTGAGACAACAACTGATACTGGAGGTGTTCAGAAGGTATGCAGGACAACAGGCATATGTTTTGGGCGTGACAAACTATAAAACATTTGGGCAAAAGTCTTCACAGATGCTATGATTAAACAAAACTTAGGATACATCTGCAAGCCAAAAAATGGTTTTGCTAGGAAACCATTTACAGCCAGTTTTAGAAATAACGTGGATTCAAATGGGTTTAAAAAATATTTGCAAACAAATCATGTCACATCTAAACTGGGGGCAAAACTGTACTAGTTGGAACAATTTTTTTAAAAAATGGTTTTCGATCATGTTCTTCTTTTCTGTAGATGACTTGTTCAATGAGACTCATCTGCATTAGGGTGACCACTTGTTCCTAATTGGGTGGGACAGACCCAAAATGTACATTTCAAGTTCCAGAGCTCTCCCTCGCCATGAGACCCTGCCCCCAGCTCCTTCTCCTCTCTGAGGCCCTGGGTGGTGTACCCCAGGGGATGGGGAAACAGACCGGGGGCTGCACTTGGGCATCTCGGGACCCTGCCAAAGGCAGGTGGAGGGTCTGGGGCTCCCCACAGCGGCCCGGGCTCCCTGGGCAGCTCTTACTGATGCCCAGCTCCAGCTTCCTGCCTGGTCAATGAACAGGGCCTCAGGAGGGGAGAGATCATGGAGGGGGGCCGTGCTCCTGCATGTGTCCTGTTTTTGCATTTTGAAAAGGTGGTCACCCTAAGCTGCATGTATGTTACAAGATGTGTCTAAAATGTGGAGTTCCATGGGATAGCAATTTAAGGGAGATCCTTTTTGGATATCTTCTCATTACTAAGGCTACGTCTACACTAATCGCCGGATCAGCGGATAGCGATCGATCTCTCGGGGATCGATTTATTGCATGTAGTGTACACGTGATAAATCGATCCCCGATCGCTCTCCCGTCGACTGCTGAACTCCAGCTCGGCGAGAGGTGGAAGCAAAGTCGATGGGGGAGCCGCGGTGATCGACCCCGCGCCGTGAGGACGTGAGGCAAGTCAAACTAAGATACGTCGACTTCAGCTATACTGTTCTTGTAGCTCAAGTTGCGTATCTCAGGTCGATCCCTCCCCCAGTGTAGACCAGGCCTAGGAGAGTTCTTTAGAGACGTTGAAAGGACAAGAACAGTTCAGCTGTGAAGGAATTTATTACAAGAAACAGTAATGACAACATGAGGTGAAAGACATGGATAGAGGACTTTGGAAAAATATTGGTTGATTTTTGAAAATATACAGGGAGCATATTTAAGATTTGTAGAGGAAAAAGTAGCTTCCCAGAAAAGTCATTAATAAACAATAATACTAAGTGCAAATATGTGTTGGGGTGGGAGTGAGATGTTATCAGTAGGTAGCACAGGGAGAAAATAAGTCAAAGGTAAAGAAACAACATATAATGTTTGTAAGGCATTAAGGGGAGGAGTATTTTCTGTTAGCTTGGAGTGATTTTTCTTACGAATTGGATGAAATTCTGCTCTCTGTTACACTGGTGCAGTAGTGGTGTCAAACTTATTCCAATGTGGTCTTCCTGTGCTCCTCCTAATCTTCAATAGGAGCAGGTTGTGGCCTTCTATTTCTAATATATATTCTTGAAATTTTATTTTAGCTATGTTTATTATATCTTGTAGACAGTGACAAAAACATTAAATATAGCTTAAAATGGGGGGAAGGGAGAAAGTCATAGGTGAGAAACTGTTACTGGAAGAGGGAAGGCAAAAATTGTATTTTTATTGGGTTTTTATTTTGTACCAGTGCTCACTGTAGAAACCAGCACTCTAATTTTGCAGCTGAGAATGAGGAATAGTACAGAAGCAGAATGTGATTTTAGACTTATAACATTTAAAATCTGCTGGCAGCGCTTTGGTGGAGAGTTGGAGAGGAAATATCTTGAGGTATTATTGAAGCTGAAATAAGCGTATTTTAAATAATAGCAAGTACTTTAAAGTTTTCTATTAGGTTTATAAGCTTGGAAAGAGAGAGAGAAGGAACTCAATTGCTAGGTGTGTTAATCTAACCCAGTGGTTCTCAAATGTCATTGCACCGCAACCCCCTTTGGACAACAAAAATTACTACATGACCCCAGGAGAGGGACTGAAGCCTGAGCCAAGGGCTTCAACTCTGGGTGGTGGGGCTTAGGCTTCAGCTTCAGCCCCAGGCCCCAGCAAATCTAACGCCAGCGCTGGCGACCCCATTAAAATGGGGTCGTGACCCATTTTGTGGTCCCAACCCACAGTTGGAGAACCGCTGACCTAACCTCTCCTATTTTTAGTGAAGATCTAGAATTTGACGTGGTCAAATGGAAGGTAATTGCAATCAAGTAAATAAATAGCTATAAATTTGTTTTATTGCTAATAACAATTATCAATCACATAGGGCCATAGCTTGTATCTGTTATTGAGGTGAATAGTTCTTATCCCAGTAGTCTCATTGATTGTAATAGATTTCTTATCTGAATAAGGATTGCAGGAACGGACCCTTTGTATGTAAAATCAGAAATGTATCAAACATTCCAGTTGCATGGTGGATTTACCGGTGTCTCACATCGTGCTCTATGATTAGACTGGGAGAGTTGCATATGCTGTCCCCCCACCTTCAAGGTATTTTCCTGGAAATTTCTTCTGCTTTTCAGGCTGCAATGCTGCTAGCAATGCTGCTTGAACGTATGTATGTAGGCTCAGGGAGAATGCACTGGGATCAAATTTGTGTGCTTTTCAGGTTGGAAACAAATTATACGTTCATTTTGGTTTATTTTCTGATTTCCAGCTCTTGGGTTGTCCAGATTATTCTGTGTCACTGCTCTGGTCCCATCCCCCGCTAGCTTTGATGAGGGCTGATGCAAACATACAAAGCTTCTTGATTAGCAGATTCAGACCCATTTAATTGGCATTCATTTGAGTACTGGGTTAATCTGAGCCTCTCTATTGATAATTGGCATCCTCTCTTCATCATGTTCTGGTTTCCCAATGTCTGAAGTGCAGCCTCTACAGTGTTGGCCAGCATCAAAAATGCCATTTTAGCTGGAGTATGGCTCTGTTAAAGCTCTTTGTTCTGCAAACCCTTTTTAGTACTGTAGAGGCTGTTCTTTGGCATTGGGGAACGCAGGGCACAGTGAAAAGACAATACTGGCTGGCTTTGACCAAGCCAGTTTTTGTCTTCTACAATCAGGAAACCAACCCTGCAGATTCTGAAGTCTGCACCCAGGAATTGGAGATTTCTGAATGCAGACCTCAAAGCCCACAGGGCCTGTTTCCTAGAGCTTTTAAATGCAAGCCTTTTGGAAAATTGGGTGTGTACTGTATGTAATTTGTACCTGTAATTCTTTAAAGGTTGTTTAAATTTTGGGGAGTTTCTAGATGAAAGCCCCTATGTTAATATAAGATCATTACCATTTAGCTTATTTGTAAATACCAACAAAATTTTGGTTGACATAATGATTGTACTTATTATGCTTTTCTAGATCTTTATATTCTCAAAACAATAAAATTTTAAACCCTTTAAAGGAAAGTGCATATCTGTGTCTTTGGTGGAAATGTTTATAGTGAAAATCCAATAATATCTTGCCATTTGTCACTGAAATTTTCCATCATCTACTTAATGAAAATTAAATGCTGTATGTGACTATAACAATGGTTAGGAGTAGGAGTGCACACAGAGGAAGGGAAGGAGGAGAAGGAAGGCTGTGAGCCATTCATCAATAGTAATCTTGCATAAATATCTGTAATGAGTGATAAGTGAAACCTTGACAGCATTTTGAAAGCAGGGCAGATTCACAGCTCTAAATCCAGAGCATTCTGCAAAGGAGATAAAATATTATATGGTATCTTGTAAGAAAATTTTTGTTTATGGATGTTCTACACTAGTTTTCCTGCTTAAGACCTATTACTTCAATTCACATGACTGGCATATATGTCAGGGAGAGGCCAATTTTATATTCAGAAATGGAGAAGTCTTAGCACTAAATAGATTTCAAAATCTTAAGAAAAGTGGTAATGCACCAACCCATACATTGAGGTTCCTGGCAGAAGCAGCTATAGTTGTAATAGTAAAAGAGCTAACAGCAGGATGGGCAGATGGATTGCATTACATATTTCCTCGGATCCCTCACATTCATTCAGTCTTAACTCCAACAACAACAGGGGCTGCAAGAATAAAAAGAGGGAAGCTAATTTACAACATTCAGCAGTTCCTTCTGGCCAGATTGCTGAGAGGAGGATTCTAAGAAGTTGCTGCTTATCTCTACCGATACATACTGTAACACTTGGGTTTCTGCAAAGAAAGATACTGCTACACCATATGTTGCAGCAGAGAGCCAAATTTGCAAACTTCTGAACAGAAAGCGATCAGTGGTGTGGCACATGTAGATTATTTCTTTTAAAGGTCAATTAGAGTCTCATTTTTCAATCTGATAAACAGTTCAAAATAATCAAAGTGCATATTTCAGACATTTCAGAATTTTTTCCACTGGTGTACATTAGAATCTGGTGATAATTAAAAGTATTCATACTGAAACTAGCATGACTTGTATTGTTATGTTAGGGATCCTGCTGGTTCTCTGGGAACCTTATTGTTTTGCAGATTCCCCATGTTGTGAGTTGACTTTCCCTTGCTCTGATTTTATTAAAAAATAAAATAAATCAACCAAATTTTACCTACAGTGTAAACATTGGTGATGTCTGACACAGTGTAAAAATGCTTCCTTTGCAATGTATGTTTTGAAACGTACAAAGTGTACATTTTCTCAAAATAGCGTTGGTTTATTTACTAGAGAGCTTTTCACAAGATGTTGCTTACGTCACCACAATGGGTCCTGTGCCTAGAGCAGAAAAAAACTGGTATCCTGGGGCCCTTCTGTGCTGTGGCATTACATATTGTTTCAGGCAGGTTCTCCCCTTTTTCCTCCCCTCCTGTTTGGATGGCCGTGACGGGCATGTTTGTGGTCTGCCTAGCGACTGATAGGTCCTATAACTCTGGTCCCTGGGAGTTCCTATAGGAAGCTGCTGCTGGATGTTGCCATGGTTCACCAGTGTCCCATCCTTGCTATAATTGTCACATTTTGAGTGTGGCTAATTTATTTGAGGATGTTGCATGATATGATGGCTGCTGTTTTGCTTTGTATCGAAGCAGGTCACTCATTGGTTTGGGAAGGAATTTTCTCCTACTGAAGACTGGTCAAGCAGTTGTGGTTTTGGTTTTGGTTTTTTGCCTTCTGCAAAGCATTTCGTAGTCCTGGTTGGGAGTTTAATGCGTTTTGCACGTTGTGTGGTGGGTGGCCAGTGCGGTCAAAGTAGTTGCGGAAGCTATTTCCCAATCCTGAGTATATCGTTGGAGACGAGATTTTGATTGCATTTGTGGTTGGTTGGGCACAAAGGTGGAGGGCTTCAAAGGCAGTTACATACTGGCCCATCCCTTAAATAGCCTTCAGCTATCATACAGAAGAAAAGTGGTTGGTAAAGATTATGGCATCAGTCATAATTCCAT
Source organism: Terrapene triunguis (assembly GCF_002925995.2). Lineage (NCBI taxonomy): Eukaryota > Metazoa > Chordata > Testudines > Emydidae > Terrapene > Terrapene triunguis. Next base: position 1,800,114 of record NW_020699449.1, on the reverse strand, counting down.
GATATGGTTAAGGGGTTGACTATAATGGTAACCTCTCCTATTTGTGGTGGCCAAGGGTGCCAGTAGGTTGTGCTGTTCTAGGCTAGCTGATTGCCAAATTGAATGCGTATTAACCCTATTTTTTCTTCACAGTATATATTCTGTAGAACACACACAAAAATTGTGGTGTTCACTTTAATTATGCTAATTGTGTCTGCATCTTATTCCCGGCAGTGCCTAGACAATCTAGTTATGGTTGGCATCTTGTTTAGAGTGGGTTTCTGTCCCAGGGTAGCCCATGACCATTCTGGTGTTTGAGTTCAGTGTACGGATGCTATTAACAAAGGGAATCTTGGAGAATGATATACTGGTTTTACTGCTTATTTATTATTTCTTCGTTACAGAGAAGTGATAGCTATTTCTGCGTTCTTGTCTGAAAGCACTTAGGAACAGGTCATACAGAAATGTTAAAAGAAATTACGTACCCTAAGTTCCACAGCAGCTGGGACAAATGAGGGAAGTGTATTTGCAACGCTGGGGAAATATTCAGATTTACCAAGTCTGGAGGATTTATTAGTTAACAAAGTTGGAACTAGCCCACATTTTTTCAAGGTTGGTGGACCATATTTTGTTTAATCACATGCCTCTGGGTTTCTTGGATCAGCTGGGACAAGAAGCAGAAATACCATGAGAGAATCTATTCCTGCAGCCTTTCTGACCTGCCCAAAACAAAATCCTAATATTCTAATGTGAGTTTGTTTTTTCAAGATACTTTAGAGAAAACATATTTTGATAAGCATCCAAACTTAACCAAACCTAGATCTTAAGCTTAGTTCTGAATTTTCAAAGATATTATTTCTATTGAATTCATAGGGACCTGTGAGTTGTTTAGGTTCAGACAGTTTTTTTATATTCTAAATATTAGTTTGCTGATAACTAACTGAAATGCACTTCTTCTAAAATCTGTGGCCCTTGAACAATACATTTAAATTTTCAAGGAAAGTGCCATATATATTTTTGTAGCCAAGTCAGTATTTTCCGTGAGATCTATTTTTCTGTCATGTATACACCAAAAGAGTTGGTCTCTGCAAGTGGAGAGAAGTAATATCTTCAGTAGAGCCATTCAGTCACTTTGAACAGCATGGCACACAATAATGAGATGTGCTATAGATAAGCTAATGCATTTGTACAGAACCAACACTTAAACCAAACTGCACTTGATTTTTCCTTGTGTTGTAACTGGACTCCTACATGCAACAGAAGCTATACTTTATTCTATAAAGATAATGTAGCTAACATATAATTGCTCATTTGGAATAATGGGAAATTATATTTCACAGCTGTGCTGCTCATAAAATTTGTTACAAAACATTTTGAGTTTGGAAAGCTTTGAATCCACAGAAAACAAATGTAATGTGAAATCTTTCATTAAATCTTGCCATATTTAAATAATGTAATTTGTATTGATTATACTGGTGCAGTGCAGTTGGGTTTTTATATTTAATTAGGATTTGATAATTTTGTTTTACCTTCCAGAGCTATTCAGAAAATGACTGTGGAGAAAAATCATGTTAATTAAATTAGCATTTTATGTATATTTATTAAAACCAAAATCAGACCATAATTTTATTTTTCTTTGGGATGGGTAGGATGAAGGGTAAGTAAAATAACATTCCTTACAAACAACACAATATAGTTTCCATCTCACTGGAAGGATCTTTGGAGTGGCTCCCTGCCCCTTGGGTTGCAGGGATCATCCTGGTTGTGACTGCCTCTACAGCAGTGGTGGGCAACCTGCGGGCCGTAGGTTGACCACCACTGCTCTACAGGCTAGCAACACTTGCTTCCAAAATGGCTCCAGTGATTAGCATTATATTGCACTTAGAAATCTTTCCCTATTTCTCCCAGGGAGTGTGCTAGAGCTCTAGAGCTCTTAGTCAATGTCTTCCAGGACAGAGTTGAAGGATGGAGTTCAGCCTTGGATTTGGTTGCCCCGATAAGAGTTTCTCTGGCTAATACTAGGCCACCTCATAATACTATAGCATGCAGAAAACAATTCCAGAATGAAAAATTCATTGTATTATGTCAAACTCACAAAGTAACATTCATACTTCATAATCTTAGGACCTTTTAGAGTTTATAGGGGGGAAGGGATAGCACAGTGGTTTGAGCATTGGCCTGCTAAACCCAGGGTTGTGAGTTCAATCCTTGAGGGGGCCACTTAGGGATCTGGGGCAAAATCAGTACTTGGTCCTGCTAGTGAAGGCAGGGGGCTGGACTCAATGACCTTTCAAGGTCCCTTCCAGTTCTAGGAGATAGGATAGGATATGCAATTATAGCTTGTTTTTCTTTTGTAGTTATATTATTAGCAGCTAAGAAAACTATTACAAGAGATCAAGAAAAACTAAATAAGTGCATCTATGTACAGATATAGGTGGGTAGACTCCTGGGTCTGTTTGGGGGTGGAGGATGGGAAGACGGTGTAAAGCGGGATTGGTTACATTTATGGAATATTGGGGAAGGGAGAACCTCTGTTGAAAGAAGGGCTGCTGAAGGGAATTGAGCTACTAACCTGACAGATGCCTTGGCATTAGCACAGCAAGCTACAGATGCTGAACCAGTGACATTACAGAAGCCTGTGCCTAGGCATCATCCCAGCAAGATGAAGTGTTGAGGCAGTTGCCTCAAAGGGCTTGGGTGAAATCTGGTCCCACTGAAGTCAATGGAAGTTTTGCCATTTGTCAGTGAGGCCAGGATTTCACCCTGTGTAGCTTGACATCAGCCCAGCCAGATAGAAATGCTGAGCCAGGAACTTGAAGGAGGCGTCTGTCCTGACGTGATTAGTGTACTTAGCCAATAACTTAGAGAGGCCCATGACTTGGCATCAACCCATCAATGTAGAGATGCTGAGCCAGTGAGGCCTCGGTTTTATTGTTGAAAATTATTTGCATCAGAATAGCCCTGTCCGTTCCCTCTGTGCTCATAGCACTCTGTGGTGGTATATATGGGTGAGGGAGATGGTTAGTAGCAAAGAATGTTCATCTCCACAGGTCTGCACTCTGTGTGCTTGTTCACATACATACTTATTTGGCTGGCTATGAGTCTGTTTGGGTCCATCAGCTCCCTTCAGACACATTCATGTGTGCATAGTCTAACTCAGTGGTTCCCAAACTGGGGTTTGTGAAATGTTACAGGGGGTTCTCGGGGAAAAAAATCCCTAATGTCGGACATAGCTGTCCCTAGGAGCCCGGAGCCCCTGGACTTCGAAGAGCTAAGCAGATCAAAGCAAGCCTATCTATCACACTGAGGAGATTTAAACTTCGAGACTCCTTATAAGAAATGGAAAGGGAGGTGGATATTTTTTGCTGTTTTTAAAATTAAATAGGCAGCTAGTGTTGTTTTTAAAATTATTATGAAGAACAAGTTTAAGCTTTGTTGTAACGTGCGTTGTTTGCTGGACTGCTCAACACCTGAACGCTTGTGTAGGAGGAACGATTTGAGTTGGCTTCTTAAATACCTTCCTGCTGTTTCACATCTGATATTCCTTGATGAAACATAGGAGCCTTGTCTTATAACTGGCTTATTCAAAGTGATACAAGCTACGAAAGAGGAGAGGGATAGCTCAGTGGTTTGAGCATTGGCCTGCTAAACCCAGGGTTGTGAGTTCAATCCTTGAGGGGGCCATTTAGGGATTTGGAGATTTAGTTGGGGATGGGTCCTGCTTTGATCAGGGGGTTGTACTAGATGACCTCCTCAGGTCCCTTCCAACCCTGATATCCTATGATTCCTATGAAGTGAGATCTTGGAAGAGTGTTGCTGTTTTCATAATGTAATAAAAATACTGTAATGATCAATAATCATTAATAGTGTGTAATAAGCACATCATAAAAACAAATTTTATATTTCCAAGATCACTGCTTTTATAATTTATACTCAGGTAAAGGAGAAAATCCCTGGAAACATTGATTTTTAGGAGGGGGGGTCGCAAAACTTGACATTTTAGTTAAAGGGGTTCGCAGGTTATTAAAGTTTGGGAACCACTGGTCTAACACATGCCATGTATCATCTTACAAAGTAATATTTCACCATGTGACACAATGTCTGTGATGACATATACCCACAGGAAGTGGTGAACTCCCCCTGTTATTTTGATCTTTGTTAAGCACTGCTTAAGACTGATCTATCTAAATAGGGGTGTTATGCTACTGCCCATTACTATAGTATCTGAGTACCTTCCACATAAAATCGATAGTAGTAGTGATAGTGTGCTCAAATACTGCTATGATGTGGGCCATATCAGTCTCTAGATTGATTAGATTTAGGAGTGCAGTATTGTAGTGAGGATTTGTATGATTAAGTTGTTGTTTTTACTAAATATACTACAGTGCATTTAGTTGCATTTATAAAATATTAACATAAATAAAACTAAATTACCATACAGTTCTCAAACTAAATGAGCAAAGTACCTGTGATGCATTATTCTTGCTTATTTGCTGCATTTGTTCACTTATTTATTAGTGCCTCCCAAAAAACTAATTCACGATGGGTCTTCCAGTCATTAGTGTGAATTAATGATGATCTAATGTATTTTTCATTTTATTTATCCAGTGTAGACATTAACTATGGTACTACTGTTTGAAACAACTAAACATTATATTAAAAATACAGTCTGTGCACAATTTTTTAAAATGTTATTAAGGCTCTTACATTTTTTTAATTCTGAAAGAGCATTGGTTTGCTGCATTAACAGCCTGCAAATTTTCATGTTAAAAATATAATTCAGAGTGCAAACAAAGAAACAAAAAGTGCAGCAGAGGTTATTCCCCTTTGCCTCCTTTTCCCTCTTTTATAATTTATAAATGGATTAAGAGATTGTTTTGAATATTTTAAAAGCAATTTGGCCTTGGATTACAACTTCTGTGTCAGGTTTTAGCCCCGAGCAAATTGTTACAGCCAAGTTACAAACTCTTGACGACCGAAGTGTATGATGAAAAGACTGATGGATTCCTCCTCTTTTTGTGTGACACCATTTTTGAGCTTTATTGATCCACAAAGAAAGAAAAGTATTTAAAAATATTTAAAGTTGACAAGGTTAAACCTATTGTAATGTAGGGCATTAAAATCTTATAAAGTAATTACAAGAGGGACATAGCCACCATAAGAACTTTCTCATAACAGGAGATGTTTCTGAACAAGTTTCAAATAGATGTAGGTGCTCCTGATGTTGTCTTATGAGTTATTGCATCTGAGAATGTTGACATTAATTTGTCAGTGAATTTAATGGGATTTTTTTAATACTTCTCTTATTTTAATTTCCTCCGTGAAGAGTCTGATCATTGATGTTTTGCAATTGAACAAAGCAGATGTGCAGAGATCTGCTGACAGTAGTGTATATGCTCCAATAAATCTAATGGCAGGAAGAGTCTGCATCAGCCTGAGTGTTTGTATCTATCATGTTCCCTAGTTGCTTGGTAAATTTACAGCAAGCAAGAAGATAAATACGGCCCATTTCAAGTCATTTCTTACATCATCGTTTTAGTCCACATGTAGATTAATCACTGGAGTTGAATTTAGTATAGTGGAAAGTCTGAAGGCTTTTGACAAATAGCTTTGAAGAAGGAAGAGCACAAGGTCAGGCTACATACATAATTGTTATTTCTCAAGGGCTCTCCAATATGTAAGGCCTCATATGATTTCTTGTCATTTGGAATTGTAACTGAAGTAGAATGAGAGATGTTGGATTCAAAGTTTTACTTTTGTTCAGTGTGTCCTAAGTTTCTTACAGCACCATTGTTTAACTTATGTCACTGTCTTATAAACTTGATTTCTACTTCATGATAACCTATTTCAGACAAAAACTTTGCATACAAGACTTTTGCTGGGTTTGGCTGGACCATTTTTAAATTACAAAAAGTGAGACTAAAAATTGCTCTGACTCTACTGTGTTTTCTTTCTTTCTATATAAAAATACATTCATTTTGAAGCTAATATTTTATAATCTATTTGGTCCTCCATTTGCTAATGTGCCCCAGAGCACATGAAATTTGTATTCCTTGATCACCAGGGCCTAGCAGAGTTGATGTCACGTGTGCTGAGGCAGCAATCTTTCCCAAATCACAAAGAAAGTGATTTGGGAGTCAGAATATCAGGTGATCTGTGTACAGTTGAGCAAGTCCCTTAATTGTATCGACTTTTATGAAGTTCTTTGAGATCATCAGTTAAAATGTGCTATATAACTGCAAATTATAATTAATACACAGTCTTTAAGGATGGACAGTTTGGGCATTGTGAGGAGGGGAATCTGTTCAAAGATGCAGGGAAGGCGCTAAGATCATGAAAGAGGGAGGGAAGAGTTGGGGGTCTGTATTCAGCCTAATCTGAAACTAGAAAATGATTTCAGGATGGGTGAATGGTCAGTTTGATTTTTATTTTTTATGAATTAGGATGGCTATTGCTTATTATAAGTTTGTGTTGTTGGCCTGCTGTGGAAGTAGCTTCTTGCAATGTTGACAAATTTAAAAATAAAAGAAATTGCTGTTAGGACAGGGAAACCTGTGGCAAGCTATGTGATGGGGTGTTTCTCCCACACCAGAAAGGAAGGGGGTAAAAGTAACCCAGGGAGCTGTGCAGGGAGCAGCCAGTCGAGGCCCAGTGGGCTCATATGAAAAGGAGCTGCAGGGCCGGAGCCAGAGAGCTGCTGCTGGGAGCTCAAGGAGTGGGCACTGTCTCTAGAAGGCTGAGAGACCTTCAGCACCTTGGACAGAGCAAGTGCTGGCAGAGATGCGGGAGCAAAAGGAGCTCCTGGCTGGCTGCCGGGACTGGGTAATTGCATGCCCTGAGGAAGGACAAAGAAGGTGGTGGGGCCATGGGGAAGTGGCTCAGGGAGACATAGCAGCAGTGAGAGGAATAAGAGGCAGCAGGGAGGCTGCTATTTACAGGGTCTCTGGGCCGGAACCCACAGTAACTGCCAACTGGGGAAGGGGATGGACTATAAAACTGGGAGATACTTCCCCCCAGAAGGGGGAAAACACGGATGGTGGCACAGCCGGAGGGCAAAGTCATGAAGAAGACACTGAGGGACTTAGACTGAGGCTGGTCTGCAGGTGGAAAGGACAACAGGAGAGGGCGCACTGGCTGAGAGAGCTAATTCCCAAGAAGGCCAGCAGGAGGCACCGTTCTGGTGAGTGGACTCCAAAACAGGCAATTCCTAGTATGGCTTAGACTGGACACGACAGAACTTTCAAGCTACAGGAAGTTATCTTATGTGGTTTTCTTTCTTATGCACCAGTGTACAGGTAAAAGGCTTTGTGTTAAGCACTGTCAACAGTGTAATCTTTGACAGTGTCCATGGTGCTCAGATACCCAGTGTGCCAAGCTCTGCCAAGACAAACCTTCACAAACAGCAATATGACAGTATTTTTTTCTGACTAATTTTATGAAGCATTCTGACTTGGTGACAGTAAAAACCTCAAAGATACGAACACCAGAGTTACAGTTTGACCGATCAACCGGACACCAAATGACACATGAAGTAACCAATCAGGCAGGAGCAGAGATGAAAAAAATACTGTACTGTACTGTGCCTGTATTGCATCTTAAAGGTAGGCACATCTGGGCTGCCTGTCCCCACCTCCATGCGTGGGGCAGCCTCTTAAAGCTCACAGCACAAGGCAGGCAGAGCCAGCCAGCAGAGCAGGAGCAGTGCTGGGCTTTGCACTGCTTTCACCCCTCCCCCCCCCACCGGGAGGGGGCTGTGCTGTTTTTAGGGGAGGGTGACATGCTGCTCTCTCTCTCTCTCTCTCTCTCACCCCCCTCCCCCACTCTCTCTCTCTCTCCTCTGCCAGGAGGGGGAGAAGCTTGCAAACTCATGCCTGAACTGAGTAGGGAGCTCAGCTGCTTCTGAAGCCTGGCCTGGAGTGTCAGCTGCTGGATCTGGAACCCGAACTGCGCTTTGTTCAGTGTTAAGAACATTTCAGAGTTACGGACAACCTCCATTCCTGAGGAGTCCGTAACTCTGAGGTTCTACTGTAATTATCAGGAGAAATTCATCATGTCTTGGTCAGTGTTGGTTCTGACGTCTCTTCTCACTTCCTATTGCTAAATACTAAGGACAGCTGCTTCAAAAACAGAGAAGAGACCACTGATAATTATGTTGGCTCTCACTTTTTTTATAAAGGCCTCCAGCCAAGAAATATTTAAGCAAAGTTGGATCGTTTGAAATAACGAAGAGAAGATTAACAGTGATTGATTTAAGACACAATTGAAACTGGCACCATCTGACTTTCCTAACTTTCAATAGGAGTTCTTATGAGAAATGGTCAGTAATGATTACTTCACTTAAGTGTTAACAATATGCTCAAGACTCTAGCTGAGGGTATTCTTAATCTTTTGATTGATCATATCAACTCTGGACTAGCTGGATGCCCTGCCCACAGAGACTTTAAAAGTAGGGAGTCCCTATCTTTACTTAACAATTGAAATGTGTTTATGTTCTCTGGGACACTTTTCCAGATAAGTTCCCTGATTGCAATTTGTAGCAAAACGAATAAGTTTCATTTTTAAGTTATTCATCCAAAAATATTTTTCTGGAGTGTTCTCCATATGTTTCTACAGAAAGGAGGACCACTACCACACTCCATTCTCCATCTAGTTACCTCCCACCCATACCCTCACCCTCCAAGTCCCCACATTGAGGCAATCTTATTTCTGGATTCACTCTCATTTAGAACCTTCAAATATCACTTGCCACAAATACCGCAAGAGTAAGGCACAGGGCCAGAAGATGAAGCTGGTGCACTACTAGCTTCTGTGGCCTGCTGCACTTTCCTCTTTGCTCTCTTCCCCTTCCTCTCAGCCATCTCTCTTCCCCCTTTTGACTTCTTGGCACAGTGTAGCCCTTTAGTGTGGCCTGTTGCTAGTTGCATCTTTCCCGCTAGCAGTGTCGATGCTGAAAGTTTTTAAGTCCCTCTTGCAAATGTCCTTGAGTAGTGCAGTTTAATCCCTCCGCCAGTACATGTTGATTGATTTGCTGTCTGCTATTTTAAAAACTAATGTAAAGTTAATGCAGGCTCCATATTTTCTGTTGCCTTCTGACATAGTTCTTGCTTTACACATGAATGTCACACACAAAAAATACTTGTGTCCTCAGTTAAAGAAAAATCTCACATTCTTTTCAGGCATGAGCAAGATGAAAATAATAGAAAACCATGTTACTAAATGACCATGCTTATTTCATCATATTTAACTTGTTGAACTCAGTGTGAATACCTTTTAAAATAAAATGATCATAGAATTTGGTTACAGTAGGGCAATCAAAAATGTATTAGTTTAGACTAGTGGTGGGCAAACTGCGGCCCATGGGCTGTGTGCGGCCAATCAGGATAAGCTGATTGTGGGCCGCAAAACATTTTGCGGACGTTGACCGGTCTCAGGCACAGCACCCCGCAGCTCCCATTGGCCACGGTTCGTCGTTTCCAGCCAATGGATGTGTTGGCCGCCGCTTCCCACAGCTCCCATTGGCTGGGAACAGCGAACCGCGGCCACTGGGAACTGTAGGGGACTGTGCCTGTGGACGGGCAACGTCCGCAAAATGTCTCGCGGCCCGCAATCAGCTTACCCTGATGGGCCGCAGGTTGCCCACCACTGGTTTAGACCATTGCTTCCTTGCATTTGTTGATTTAAATCAGACTCCAAATGTTACTTTAATGCAGTGTTTCCCAAACTTGGGACGCCACTTGAGTAGGGAAAGCCCCTGGAGGGCCGGGACGGTTTGTTTACCTGCCGCGTCCGCAGGTCCAGCCGATCGCAGCTCCCACTGGCCGCGGTTTGCCGCTCCAGTCCAATGGGAGCTGCTGGAAGTGGCGGCCATTATGTCCATTGGCCTGGAGCAGCGAACTGCGGCCAGTGGGAGCTGCGATCAGCCGGACCTGCGGATGCAGCAGGTAAACAAACCGGCCCGCCAGGGGCTTTCCCTACACAAGCGGCGTCCCAAGTTTGGGAAACGGTGCTTTAATGTAGCCTTTTGTGATCGAACAATATTACAGAAGGATGCTGCTGTGAAAAAGCAAGATTACAGAAACTTGAATTATTAGAGTTTTATGTAGAACACAGGGCTGGCTCCAGGCACCGGTGCAGGAAGCAGGTACTTAGGGCGGCCAATGGAAAGGGGCGGCACGTCCAGGTCTTCGGCGGCAATTTGGCGGCGGGTCCCTCAGCCCCTCTTGGAGGGAAGGACCCGGCTGCCGAATTGCCGCCGAAGAATGAAGTGGCGCGGTAAAGCTGCCGCCGAAGTGCCACCGATTGTGGCTTTATCTTTTTTTTTTTTTTTCCCCTTCACCGCTTGGGGCGGCAAAAAATGCTGGAGCCGGCCCTGGTAGAACAGTAGGGACAATGTATTGTTTTGTTTAGACAGTATTATTATTTTCTCTACACCAGTACTTGCATTTCTAGAAGAGGGTAGATAAATCACAAAGACCTTGTCTAGACTAGGATTTAAGATGTGATGTTAGCTCTTAGCTCAATCTAATTAACATGTTCTCGAACTCTAGTCAAAACAGAGCTATTGTACTTGAGCATGTGCTAGCCTGTGGGGAGCTTAGGCTATAACTGCTAAAGTCAGGATAAAGGTGTTAACCTGATTGAACGTCCATGTAGATACAGTTTTTCAATTGAATTAAAGTAGTTGCACGCAGATAACCTTACTGCGGGGGGAGAGGGGGAACTAGCAGTGGTCTAGACCAGGGATTCTCAAGCTTTTTCTTTCTAAGCCCCCTTACCAACATGCTCCACTGCCCAGCTGTGCCACAACAACTGTTTTTTTCTGCATATAAAAACCAGGGCCGGCATTAGGGTGTAGCAAGGAGGGCAATTGCCTGAGGCCCCACACCACAAGGGGCATCATGAAGCTAAATTGCTTAGGCTTTGGCTTCAGCCTCAGGTGGTGGGACTCGGGGCCCCAGGGTGCAGTCCCGTATGGCAGGGCTTTGGCTTTCTGCCCTGGGCCCTAGCGAGTCTTAGCCCGGCCATGCTTGGCGGACCCCCCTGAAACTGCTCACAGCCTCCCAGGCGGCCCTGGACCCTTAGTTGAGAACCACTGGTCTAGACAAGGCCAAAAAGAATGACATAATCTGTAATCCTCCAAAATACAGTGGGTCAGGCCAAATGATCCAAGTGGGCCTTTCTGCCACCGCGATCTACTAGTAGTAGTAGTAGTAATTATAATAATAATATGTATTACTTGTTCATCACCACCTACATTTTGTTGCTGCTATATGAAATACAAGTATAAAAACAGAGGGCCTAAATCTACTCTCACTGACACTTAGATCAAATGAGTTACACGAGTGCAAATCCAACTCAGAGATTATATGAAGAAATAATATATAATTTATCATCTATAAATGTCTTTTTCATCATTGTATTATTCCATATAGATATTTGAATATAGTTTCTTAACCTCTCCTAAACATTTCCCCCTAAAAATTGCCCATTAAAAGTAGTACTCTATTTTATTTGTGTTCTAACTGTAGTAACATGCTGGATTCACTTGAAAGAGAAAATAACTATAATAAAATGCAATTTAACATAATTTGAATGGCCCAACATTTTTTGTGGTAAATAATTTCAGGTGGGATTCTGCAGATAAATTGTATTTTAGACTAGAAGGAAGTTAGCTAAATATATTTTCTAACCCACGGAACAGAAAAGTCTAAAATTGGATGTTTCCTCTTTCTTTGTTTGTTCATATTGTTCTGTTTGTTGATAATCCTCTGCAAAGCAGAACTGACATTTGGGGTCTGTTGGAATTATATCATGGAAAAGCAAGTACTTCAATTTCAGTACAACACATTGTTTTAAAAGATTTATTCAAAACAATCAGTTGGGACTTAAACTTTAGTTTTCTATCTAATTTTAATAATTCATCAGCAGAGGGCAATATAACCTCATATATTTGTCTGGCACAATTTAATTTTTTTTTAATGTATTATTTCAAACTTTAAACGAAAAGAGCACCTTCAAGTAAATGCTAAGAAAAGATTATATGAACTCGATGAAAAAGCAACGAGCTGTAGTATTAGTATTCCTTATGCGCTTTCACAAGGCTATGTAAGGTGTCCAGTAGTTATTTATTATGGGAGATGTGCTTCAGATTCAAAGAGAGGCTGACAACTGAGCCCAGACTTCTATGAAAATGGGGAAGTTTACTACCACTTGTTTGTCAAAAATGTAAGTTGCAATTAGCTCTTCCGTGTATTCTCTATTACTGATGTGCTCATTCATCAAGCAGTTCTGGGATAGATTTATGCAGAATTTCGGAGGTGTTTGGCTATCTCCTGTTATGTCTGCCTATATTGTGCTGTAGAGTTAACCCCCCCCAAATCTCCTTGAGAAGAGGTATAGTATTTTATAACTTGGTGAATGGTTATACTGTAAATCACATATGGTATCACTAAGACTGATGAAAAGAATTGCTGGGCTTACGTCAGCACAGAGGAGTCAAGTCTTCATTACAGTGCATTGACTCTGTCATCGGTACTATGGAAAAGACAACTTTGTTTACACAGCCTTAGTAGTAAAATGGACTTACGCAGGCTACAGCACTCAGAAAACATCCATCAGTTTACCAGTGTCTCTTAGCCCATGTTATTGAGCTAAAGTGTGTCATGCTAATATTATTTTGTTAGGATAGATCTTTGATTCCTATCTTGCCTTTTAAATTTGTCATTTAAACCTTCATTCCTCCAGCAAATGTCAGAAGTCATAAAGTGGATGCGTACATGCAACAGTGATTAACCCTCCCCCCCCCAACACTTAACTATTTCTGATGCTCCTGAGGGGTATTCCGAAAGGCTTCAGACATATGGTTTCCTTGTTGTTCAACTGTCCTTTGAGCATTACATATTCAAAGTGTCTATTTTACTGTCCATATGTACACACACTTCCCGTTAACAGCTTGAGAGAGACAGCATGGTACGTTGGTTTGAACATAGGACTAGGATCAGAAGACTTGAGTTCTATTTCCAGCTGTGCCACTGACTTGGTGAGTGACCTTGGGCAATCACTCTCCCCTCCTCTATTTCTTCTTCTTTAAAACAGAGATAATAATGATGACCTACTTTTTTCAGAAGTTTTGTGAAGCTTAATAATTAGTTGTGAAATGCTTTGACAAGTAAAGTACAGTACAAATTCTTATTGTTAACCGAAATTACAGTTATGCACATGTATCAATGGCAGAATAAATTATGGAGAAGTATGTAGGTTCTAAGAATGGTCTAATGTTTACAGTATAGGACATAGGCTTAGGAGATCCATGGTCTAGTCCCAGGTCTGTCATTGACTAGCTGTGTGACATTGGCCAAGTCACTTCATCAGTTCATCAGTTTTACCCACTATAATGTAGGAACAATCATTCTTATTCACCTTTGCAAAGGGCTTTGAGATATTTAGAAAGCAAAGTCATTATTTATTATTATAATTTCCAAAATTGTATGCATACAGGCATTCATAAGTTACTTGGACAAATTTGAGTGTTTGTAGACAAAAATGGTGAATTAGGAGTCCAATTTGCCATTGTCATGCAAATTACAGTGACTGCATGCACAAATTAGGGGAACAGTTTTGGAAATCAGATCTCCTGCATCTAATTACTGTGACCACATCTAATACAAAGATAGTTTCTTGGACACCTCACTCCAGTTCATGATTTTATCATCCATTTTAACACAGCTTAGCAGGGGGAAATAGGGAGAAGCCAGCACAATGGGTCCGATTCATGCCCACTGATGTCAGTGGGCTTTGGATCAAGTCCTGTATGACCTGCTAGCAATCAATAGACCACCAGTTATTCATAGTCTGACATTGAGGACATCCTTAATTCTTTAACACACAACTTCCATGTTTATAATTCTTGTAACTGAGAAAATTTGTGTATGCAGATTAAAGAAGGGCAAACTGAGTCCTATCAGGTATTGCTAAGGCAAACACACTGCAAAATTCTTTTCTTATTCTGAAAAAAAGTAGCTTGTTTTTATTTAACAAAAGCATCTCCTAATTTATGTAAAGTTAGTCTAGTGAGAGCTCCCATGTTTCTAAGTGTATGATTATTAAAAATCAATGCTTTAACAGCCACAATTTCAGGATATGATGTCTATAGCATCTTATCCTTTTCATTTTTGATAAAGTTTAGCATGGAAAGGTGAAAAATGGTAACCTAAAAGAAAAGACTGGGAGAAGGAATAAAACTGAGGAGAGACAGAGAGTGATGAAAGCGGGAGAAGGAAATGGTGAATGGTGAGGGGAGAAAAAACACATAAGATGTTAGGGTACTAGCGATATGGGATTCCCCTTTTAAAATGTTTTCAGTTTGATCACTATTGAAGATTACATATACCACACAAAGAATTCTAACTTTCAAATAAAATATAGAAATTGGGGATCTGAAGTGAGCCACACTATGAATCCCTGGTGTTTAAAAGGAACATTAATTCCAAATGACCGCTGTGTGCTGATAGTGTATCTGGTATAAGGCCATATTAATATTACTAACGGATATCAGGTAGGTGTTACGCTTGTCTGTATGTATTCATTGTGGCGGAAATATGGTCTAGTGGCACTAGATCCTCTGGAGATGGACCCACTGAAATTGTATAACAACAGTGCTTAGATTGAGGGATTGGAAGGTTTATACGTTTTTTGGCTGCTCTCACGTAACGTCTCTTGGGGCTGATTTTAGCCACTTGTAAAATAGGGACAATAATACCTACCTTACAAGGATTATTGAGAAGCTTTAATGTTTGTAAAACACTTTGCGATCTTTGGAAACCCATTTATTCATAAAGTGTTACCTGATGTTACAACTTTCCTGGTCAAAGCAAAGTTGATTTTCCAGACATTCAGTGTCCTAAAACAATCTTATTAATAAAATGTGTTCATATCTGCACATATGAATATGTATGTACTGTTCCTTACTTAGTGTATCTGTGATATTGAACTAATGGGAGGAAATCTTTAAGCTGAAGAACTTGGGACAACTTTTGTTTGTTTAAGCAACGTGTCATTGAAATATAGAAACTTGACAAATATGCGTACATAATTGCTTATTAATGAATTAAAGGAGATGTACTTATGTTTAAGTGTAGTCAATAAATTTTCAACAAACATTGCTTGTAGCTTTTTAAGAAAGAGTGGAAATGCAATGTGAAAAAGAACTTTGTAAATGGTTACTTCATAGATGTTGAAGAACCTGATAGCCTTTCACTTTGCTTGTCCTTTAGAACCTATTTAGAAACCAAAATAATGGTGTCTAGTAGGGCTGCCAACAGTCCCTTATTACAACGGATTTCCCTTGTTCTTTCATCTCTGTACAACAAGATTGGGAGTTGCTGAGTGCTGTAAAGAGCAGTGAGAAATACCCCTGGCGAATGTAGGTGATTGCTGCTTGCTTTTGTTTTATTTTATTATATTATTTATTAATAATGGGAGGAGGTGTGGGGCGTGCTAAGAAGACAGTATTTTGAAATACAATGTTGGCAACCCTAGCTTAGTAAACTCATCCATGAGAAATATAATGATATTTTGATTTGGGTCTCTCTTCTGTTATTTGGCTGACACAATGGTAAACTGCATGAGTGTAGAACAAGCACAAAGAGTCAGTGTCAAAGTCATGATGGATAGTCATATTTTTATTGTGAGCAGATTATGTAATTCAGGCTGATTTTTTTTTTTTTTAAATCTGGATCTCAAACTTCATTAAAATGGTATAAGTATTAGGGTAATATGGTTATAATATTATTTTAAATTAAGGACCATAATGCTATAGCTACAGGCATGCTTTTTTCTTAAATAGAACCTCACAAGTTCATTTCTGTTGCTGTTGTGATTTCTTTTTAATAAAAACTATTTTATCAATTTAGATGCATATTATGAAATTTTAAGAGAATTTATTTGTAAAACTGTAAATCTGAAATTTGACTCTTCATTCTACAAGTGCAATTAAACTGGACAGGAATAGAACAAAGCAAGCCTACCTAATATTAAGATCTAACTTAAAATAAAAAATCAAAGCTCTTGCCCGGTCCGTAGCTCATCCTCTTGTAGGTTTATTTATTGCTGAAGTCTTAGAATAGTGTATGTTATGTGTTGTCACCTATAACAGAGTTAGAGTGAGAAATTAAGTCATTGATATGTACAGTATTATGTTAGGGCCCACTCCCGCAAAACCTTATTCAAACCAGTAGTCTTTACACAAGTGTCACCCTTGTGAACAATGAGAATTATTCACATGTGTAGATGTCAATTGCCCTTGTATGTAAAAGTAAACAAACAGAAATTCCCAGGCCACCTTGCAGCAGAGGTTACATAGGGGTTGTCCCTATGTTAGCGGGGACTGTCTCTTTGTTATATGTTTGCACAGTACCTAGCACATTGGTGCCCTGGTCCATGACTTGGGCTCCTAGATACTACCATAGTACAAGTAGTAAATAATAATAATTAATAAAAAGAGTGAATAGTTAAATGCTTGCAAATGGCATAACGAGACAGGCTGACTATGTTATTTCTATGAGACCAGTCCCAGTGGATACTACTCATGGTTTTTTGTTATATTTTTGCTATCATGTAACTATAGATGGCAAAGAAAATAGTTTCTTTCTTTCCCATTGCTGATTGTTTTAGGAAATCCCTGAGAATAGGGTTTCTGAAAGGAAGGATCAGAATATTGAAACTAGCTTTAGTTCTCTGTATGCTTTGTTGTTGCATATCTGCTGCACTCCACCATCTTTACTAATATTAATACTGTATATGGATCTTTGACATATACCTGAATATGTACTGTGCAAATCTGTGGAAAGGGGACATTCTGCTGATCCATGACAGAAATACAATAATACATAAGCAAATATAGCACCACGATACTGTGGATGGACATGAAATTAATATAGATGAACAATCCAGAGTGCATAGTTACACAATGACATATGCCTCACATGGGACCAATCATGGCCCCCTGTGCAAAGCCTGGTTATATGGGCTTTGCATGTGGGAACACCTTCAGTGATAGGGCCTAATGGATTCACTTGCATCCCCAAGGCCATGGAGAGCCAGTGCAGCTGCTACTTCAGTCTGTATGCTGTAGTGAGGGTTGCTACCCGTGTGTTCATCCTACTCAGCAATTTTTGGCCTGTAAATCCTGATGGCTGCAGACTCCTTAGTGGTGCTCTCTCCCCTGCTTTCAAAATGTTTTTGGCAATCTCTGTTTTGTGTGGGGTGAAAAGTACGGGGTCTGTTGTAAAAAGAACACAAAGTGAAAAACAATTGCTTAGTATCTTTTTAAGATTTCTTATGATTTGTCTGTCACTGACAAAATATAGGCGATGGGAATCACAGGTGCAAAATGAACCCACATGTCAATTATGAATGTTTCAAATTGTATAGCAGGCATTTTAAAAAAGGATTCTATTAGAACTTTACCTTTAGATACTTTAAATATTGGATCAATATTGGTTTGGTATTATTTCAGACTAAAGTTTATAAAAAGGATTAAGTTGTATCATGTCTGTCATACTTTCTAATGTTAATGTCCGCATTTTGTGACAGCTGATAAAGAATTAATTTCCAATTCAAATTGTCTTCTGTGCCTGAATCTATTAGAGCATGTTAAGGAAATGTTATTTGGTGCATGTTCTCTAAGGCTATAGTCAGATGTCTTTTTTGCTTTGCTGTCTTAATGGAAGTAATCTCAACCCTGCCGGGTTCCTTGACATTTTTGCATCAAATCATTATGCTCTTACAGAGCAAGCAGGTACTTGGGAGAAAATGGACAGCCTTTTACTCTATTTTGATAGTATGCAGAAGCAGAAGGAAGAACTCCTAGTCGCAAATTCAGAACAGTTACTGAAGAAAAAAAGTGAACCATACTTGACACTCCCTGGAGCCAGGCCACTCTGTGGTAGTTCCTGGTAGTTTATTCAATTTTATTATAAAACATAATCATTGTTATCGTAGAGGGGAAAATATGAATATGACAATTGAATGTAGGCAATAAATTAAAGGTCACTGCAGTGAAGACTCTTTAAAGAGCAATCACATGAAGTAATCTTATTATTCTGCTTTTGCGGTTCCCATATGAGTCATTCAAGTTCAGTTCCAGATTTTGTATTCATTACCTTTTGCTTTCCTTAATTCAAAAGAAACGTGTAAGAGATTATTGAAATAAGAATTTCCTAGCTGACAAATACTGGTACCTTGTGATTATGTACTTAAGTGAGATCAGATTTTGCACACAACACATATAGACCAAACAAGTACATAAGCCTTCCACATATGCTGCTCTTAAAAAATTATCATTGGGTAAGAGAGAAGGAAATAAAATAACCCTACCCCCCCAAACAGAATGTTGAAAATCTTCCAGAAATCAGTTAAATATGGGAATCTTGTTACTATCACAGTATTTCTTCCTTGTCACAGAAACATTTTATTGATGATCTGCTGTTTAATCGAAGATTAATTTCATTCCAAACAGTAATTTTCATCTAAAACGTGTCTTGCTATAAAGAACACTATATATTGTGGTCTGTTAACTAACCGCCTGCTGCTATAAAGTAGATAAGAATTTTATCTTTTATAAAAGCCTGATTTTTGTTGTATTCTTTATATATTTTTTTAAACTTGGCAATAAAATTGTGTTACTGCCAAGTTTATATTAAGCAACAGCAAACATATAATTATTGCTTAAAGTGAGCTCCACAGCTTAGGCATCAGCAATACAAAATGAAGGGAATAGTAAACCAACAAACCAAACCAAAGAGGAAGGATTAATTAGACCTGGTTGAAACTCAGTATTTCCATTTGAAACAAAAAATTGGAACAAAAAGTAAAAATTTTGAAATTTTATGTGAAATGAAATTTCAGAAAAAAATATGTGGTCAAACTAAATGCTTCATTTTGGTAAAATCAAATCATTTTTTCATTATTCTTGGATTTTTACATTTTAGTTTACATTTTACATTTCATTTTGTATATTTTCAAATTGTATTTTATATTATTTGTATTATTTATTTTACTATTTATTTTATTTTAAATTATTGTAAAATCAGTGTTTAATTATTTTGAACCCATAATATAAAATAATATAATAATTGGTGCTTGGTATTCTAATTGGTTTGGTAATTGGTATTGTAACTGGTAATTACTCTGTTAATTGGTATTCTAAATAGTAATTGCTTTAGAAATTGGTATGCTAATTGGTTATTGGTTTATAATTAGTACTTGGTTTGCTCATTGCTGGTAACTGGTATTCTAACAGGTTGTTTGTAATTGGTATTCTAATTGGTCAGTGGTATTAATATTGGTATAATAAAATACATTAAACTAATCTAACATATTAAATAAAATGAAAATTGAAATGTCATTTCAAAATGAAAAATTGAAATGTTCCCATTGTGACAAGCTCGAAACAGAACATTTTTACCTTATTGAAACAATTTGTTTCAATTCTTTTTCAAAGCAAAAATTTTGATAGAATAGTCACATTCCCATAGAATGTTTTGATTTCAAGAAATCATTTTCCAATGGAAAAATATTCACTGAGAAAAATTTCAATTAGTTCTAGTCTTACTGAAGGTTATCAGTCCTTCTCTATCTAGGGCTCCAGGAGCAGCTGTGGTTTATTGCCATAATCTCAATTGCATGTCTGGGTTTCATCCACAATTCTTTGGAGCTGCAAATTCTAATTTTGTTAGGATTCCGATAACAGAAGTATTATGATGGGTGCATATATTGCAAATCTGAAATAAAAATAATCTACAATTAAAATAATGTGTTCATAATACATCAAAATGGGTACTGTTGGAAGGTACTGGGTGGTGGGAGGCTTGCTTTTTCTCATGAGTGTAGAGGTGCTAATGGGTGGGGAATGTTTATACTATGAGAAAATGATGTCTTGTGTCTCTTGAGCATATTTCATGATTTGCTTTAGGATTTGTCTGTGAAGGAGACTAATCCGTGTTAGACATTCTATCTGGCAGTGACTTAAACAAGAATAAAAAGATAGGTATTGCAAATTCATGCCAAAGTATATGATTTTTTTGATTGAACTTTTAGTTTTTGGCACCAAATCTTATTCAGCATCCACAAACCTCTCTAAACTGCATTATTATACTTTGGGAATTACTTTAATATCTGTTTACATGCCACCCATCTCTAAGCTGTGTTCCTATAAATGAAAAGCATATACTTCTTTGAGTGATTGTATATGTCCATTTTGGTGTGTGTGTCTCATGCACCAGTGCAGGAGAGTTTTCTCTAGTGGTACCTGTAGGGGTGGCCCTGCCTGTGTCCGGGTGTCACTTATACTTTTGAGTTGAGGGTACAAAGGCGGAGCCACCCCACCCATCCTTTAGTTCCTTCTTACCGTCAGTGGTTGGAGGTCAAAGTTTGCTCTGAGCTTGTTCCTTTTGTGAACATGCCATGGTAGGTAGTTGTTAGTTAGTTAGTTAGTAGTACTTGTAGTCCTGGACCTTATCTTTTTTTCTCTTTTCTTTTTATCTATTGTTTGCTGTCAGTAGTCAGTGGACTCCCAGCTTTGCCTGGTACCAGGGAAGACTCTGTCAAGGTCCCAGTCTTCAAACCCTGCTCCAGGTGTCACAAATGATGCCTGTGAATGACCCTCACTTCCGCTGCCTGAAGTGCTTGGCTGAGGGTCACATCAGTTGTCCGATTTGACAGGGTGTCGAGACAAGAATTAAGAAACAAAGTGAAGAGCGTCTCAGGAACCACCTTCCGAAGACTGCCCCTTGCCAGTATTGGAACCACCTTTGTCGGTTAGAGGGAGTTCCTCTCCATCCAGGGGTATTCACCCAACCTTACATGGGAATAGAGAGAAGAGGAGATCCCTTTCACTGGGGCAGTTCTCAGAGAGGCACAAGCCCTTGGAGCATCCTTGAGCTCCAAATCCAAAGACGAGGATGACTTCCACATCATCCGAGTCCTCAGTGCAAGACTCCTTAACTGCAGAGGCCAGCCACTCCAGTACCAAAGGTAGATCATGCCCTTTGGCCTGCAATTCCCCAGTACCGTATTCTGATGGCTTGATCAGAGCAAAGTTGTTGATTCTCGTTCCTGTGCCGAGACCATTGAAGCTGACTGCTTTCTCAGAACAGACACTGCAGCCATTGATCCTGCTCACAGTGGAGCAAAGGCCAATTTTGGTAGCAACCTTGAGGCCTAGAATCTCCTGTGAAGAATCTCCTGAGTCTCTTGGTATATGACCCTTACTGATTATTCAGGCTGACAGTGCCTCGCTGAGTCTGTCTCACTGGCTTCATTGTAGAAATCTGTTGCAGTGCCAGTGATTTCAGATCTGGTACCGCTTTCAGCAATCTCAAAGGCAGCTCTGATTACACGAAGTACCCCTCCACCCTGGCATTTGGAGTACTTCTCCTAGGAACCTGAAGTGTGTTCCTATGTCTCCAACTTCAGGGAATGCAGGACTTCCTGTAGGGATCATGCAGTCACAGGAGGCATCGTGACAACAGTTGATCAAGAGAATGTAGTGCCTTATCTAGGCACAGGTGACCTCCAGGACCGTACTGGCCCATCATTGGTGCTACTGGGTACCACAGGAATTGCCTCCAGCATCTAGATCCTCATCTTCACTGCATTACAGAAATCGATCCCTGAGAAAGGAAATCTTCCCAGCCGGTACTGACAGACCATCTGAAGTTGGTACTGGGCAATTGCTACACTACAGAAACTTCCCCCTCTTGGGTATATTTCTCCATGCAGTACTATTAGGCCACTCAGTTTTATTACTGAGCTTCAGCAAGGCACTGAGGATTGGGACCACCCATTACCTGCTTCGCACACCTCTTTAACATCACTCGTGCAAGACCAACCTCAGGCCGATTCTAATTCGTCTTCCCTGATCACCTCATTGTGACATACCTAGGGTACAATCTAGATTTATGCACAGCTGTGGCCCCTCAGCTCTCTAATCTGGGGTGCCTTTCTCACTGCTTCGCTGTGAGAGCTACCTCTTCTGGGCTGCTCTCACACAGCCTCCAGCATGCAAGTTACTCCCAGTCATATTGTGTGAGTGCTGCAGCCAGCAACTCTTTCATTACACTTTAGAACGACACCAGCAAACTCCCACTCCTAGACTTTCTTCAGAAATGTACATCTTGTACTGCCCAACTCTCTCTTGGACAAGACAAGCTCATATAAAGGCCATCATTTTGCTAAAAGAAAATGATGTGCACAAATCCTGTTATCCCAAATGGAGTTTCCCAAACACCTCCATTCAAATACAGTGGTTTAGATAAAACATTAAAACAAATTTATTAACTACAAAAGGATAGATTTTAAGTGACTGCAAGTAATGAGACATAAAAGTCAGAATTGGTTACAAGAAAAATAAAAGTAAAACGCAACTAATGCCTAACTTAACAACCTAGAGTGAATTCAATGTAAAGGTCTCTCTCACCACATGTTCCAGCAGTCTTACTGGCTGAACTTCTTTCAGTCAGGATCCCTCCCTCAGTCCAATGCCACTTCCTTTGTTCTTCAGGTGTTGTGGATGCCCTGGGCAGAGAGAAAGGGAGGAATAATTTGAGGGTGTCTGCTCTCCCTTCTTTGAGAAGCATCTCCAGTTCTGGTTCAGGAGACGGAAAGTCAAAATGGACGGGAACCCCAAATTGTTTTTGTCAAGATGTAGATTTTTTTTGTTTTGCCCACACTCTCTTTCCTTCCAAAGAATGGTCACTTACTCAGGTAATGGTCCATTTGATTTTGTTGACATCTGGCTGAGGCGTCAGCTAACCTTTTTGTCTCTGAGGAACTGGTTTGTGACTGCTCTCCAGACTTAGAACATGTCTTAGATAATACCGTACAGAGGAATCTTACAAATTTACAGTGTTGCCATGTATTTTACCAGGACAATAATGGTCAGCAAATTGAGTTTTCAAATGTTAACTCGCAAGGCACACTTCATATAAAATGTATTATAATCCTGTAAAAGAGGTGAACACAGGGATACAGACAGTCTCCAGTTCTAGATGATTTCAAGTCCTACCTGGAGCACCTGATAAGGAAGGTTATGTCTTTGGGGATAGAGATAGAGCTTGTGGAACAAGATCCCCACAAACACGTAGACCGTTTACACCTGGCTACAACAGGGAAAGTTGCTCTCCCTATAAATGAGGCAATTATGCAGCCTCTGATAGCCTTTTGGCAATCACCATCATCACTCATGCCGGTGGCAAAGCACATGGAGCACAAGTACCAAGTGCCATAACAGGAGTAGAAGCAGATTTATCAGCACCCCACACTGGTAGTGCTGGCAGTAAATGAGAGACCACGAAGGTAGAGCAAAAGCAATTCTAGGAGACAGACACACAAAAAAGGGTCTTTTCTCATAGAAAACATTATCCAACTGTGGGGTTGCAAGTATGCATAGCAAATTATGTGGTCCTTTTGGCCCATTATGATTACTCAGATTGGGATGCTTTGTCCAAATTCCTCAACAAGCTGCCAGGTGACACCAGGGGTGAGTTTTAGTCTCTTCTGGTGGAAAGTTTTCGGGTTACAAGGTCTGCATTGCAGGCTACTTTGGATATGGCAGATTCAGCTGCCCAAGTTATGGTGATGGCCTTAACCTATGCTCTGCTTGTCAAGGCTCCAGTTGTTGGGGATTCCTAGAAGTAAAACAGGCCATTGAAGATTTCCCCTTTGAGGGCTGTGCTTTATTTTCCTCTAAGGCGGACAAAGCAAGACCCACTAAATCGACACTCATTGCAGCAGTGTCGATCTACCGATAAGTGTAGACATGCCCTCAGCCTCCATGGTGTTGGTGAGAAATGTTCTTGTCATGGCCATCTGCAGAGTGGCAATGTGGTCTTCAGGCCACATTTTTGCTAGACATGAGATTACTACTGCATCAAGATAAGATAAGTCCCTCTTCTGATGAGACTTCTAGACCTGCCTCTGCTTGGGAGTCACCTAGTGTAATGGACATATGCCATCACTCGAAGAAGAAAAAATGGTTGTTCTTTGAGATGTGTTGCATATGTCCATTATATGCCCACCTACCTTCCCAACACATGATAGTCTTTCATCTGAGTCCAGTACATAGGAACCAAAGGATGAGTTGAGCAACTTAGCCCATTATACCCTTGACTCGGAGTATAGAGGACACCAGGGTGCAGGTTTAGCCAACCCTACAGATACCATTAGGGAAAGCTCTCCAGCGCTGGTGTGCAAAATGTGCACACAATTAATGTAATGGACATATGCAACGCATTTCGAAGAACAACTGTTACAAGAGGTGCAGTAACCACTTTGTCTTTGGTGTTTAAATTATGCAAAATCTGTGTTCTGCCAACCACTAAATCATATGTATCTCAGGATCCTCACCAGTTACTGTTAGTGGGAGCTCATCTTAAAAAGTGGGTGGGAAACAAATGAAAGGGACTTGACCCTTCCTCTGAAGCAATGAAATGTATTCTTTTCTCTTCTACAAAGCAAGCAATTATAAAAGTATTGTCCTAGCACTGGTAATGGAATAAGGAGTCTTTTTTCTCTACCTCGTTAGTTGAAATACACTCCAAATACTGAGAGAGAATACTGTAGTTATTGAATTCTGATGGCTGCTTGGTGATTTATGTGAAGTGAGTTTGGTCTCAATCACATTTTTAATACACGTGTGTTGACACCATAAAACCATCATTCCAATAGGCACCTTTGTTGGCAGTGTCAAAGATTAGGTCTGCACTGCATCTGAGAATGTGAATTACAGTTCGGGTAGACAGACCTGCACTAGCTCTGCATGAGCTAGTGTGCTAAAAATAGCGGTGTAGCTGGGGTAGTGTGGCGGCATCTTGGGCTAGCTGTCTGAGTATAAATTCGCCCAGACCACTGGGTACATAGGCAGCTAGCCCAAACTCCTGTCCATGCTACCCCCAACTGCAGTGCTATTTGTAGTCTGCTAATATGAGCACAGCTAGCCCAATTGGGAAGCATGCTCCCAGCTGCAGTGTAGACCTAAAGAGGCCAAGGAGTAATATGGACTTGGGGGCTGGTACTCTCCTGTATAAAGGTGTTCCCTCCACAAGAGGATTGTTGCTTATAGCCAGAATGGGATAGGAAACCTTACATTTCCTCTGGCTGTCTTGTTCCTATTCTGTGAAGAGAGTTCTGGAATGTTGTCAGCCTAGTTAATTTCATGAGCACAAAATTCACTTGAGGCTGAAATGTGTACTGCGAGTTAAAGTGAACTTGAGCTACCTTTCAGATGATGTGCCGAGCCTGGACCTCATTCATGCCCTTGTCACAACTCATATCCGTTATCTGGTCTAATCATAAACTCCTGACCTATACATAAGGGGGAATTTAATAAAAACAGACCTCCTTATCTTGAATACAGATGTTAAATAAGCTAGGATTCAGTTGTGGCTCTTAGTCACAGCCCCCGGGAAATAGAGGGAGGTGTTCTGCCTCAGGGAGTCAGAATACCTGCCAGACTTGCTGGCCATGCAGAAGATGCAATCGAACTGCCATACTCCTTTATGATGGTGCAACTTGCTTTCCCTTTTGTGTGTTCAGACAGGTCTGCAGGCTATTTGGGGTAGGAGGAGTAGTGGGATATGGCTTGCCTCATCCCCTTTTCTAAGAGCAAAAGGGGTGAGAGAGAGGGAGAGAGAATGAGACAAAAAGTGGGAAAATAGTAAAGATAGAAAGGAGAGATAGGGAAGAGAAAAAATGGGCAGGAAAACCATCAACTGTACAGATGAATGGCATGAGGCAGTATGGGGGAGATGTAGCCTTGATTTATTTTTTCTTTTCTTTTTTTGTTTTGGCTGTATCACTCAGGTTAAACAGATGTTAATACAATCTGCAGAGTTTGTTTGAATAGCACCGGTGAGACTGGCTTTGGATAGAATGTGCCTCTTATGCTTTTCTTTTTCATTCTGTTTTTTTTTTTTGCACTGTTTCTTTTTCCTCAGCTCACTGAACTTCATTGCATAGTCAAAATCTGAAGTCTTGCTCTTTTGTTTTCTCCATGACTGCTTTTAGATCGTAAGGAAACAAATTACATCTCCAAGAACAGCAGAAGCACTTACATGTTGTTCTGGTGGTCTGTTCTCCTCCTTTCTCCCTTTTCTCTATTCATTTCTGTTTTTTGGTCTTTCAATCATGCATCTGGTTTTGGGCTTGTCAGAAGAAAACCTTTCAAAATTCTTATTTCTAACCACATAGTAACAAACTGATTGTTTTTCTGTTTCATGCATACTGTTAGTTTTCATGATTTCCAATGTTTAATATTTAGAATAGAGCCTAATAATTATTTAGAGTAATTTTGCTTGGACTTCTTACTTAAGAGGAAATTCAGTTCCACAAATCTAAGGAAACATCCAGGCAATATATGAGGGACTTCTTTAGCAGAACTCGTAAACAGAGAGAAAAGTTTGCTACACATTTAATTATCGCTGTATTATGAACTGTGTTTTACCAAAATGAGATTTGCAATAATTAGAATGACAGTGTAATTGAACCACATTCATTTTCAGTCACATATCATACATGTGCTATAAGCCACATATAATAGCTTCAGTTTATCATTCTTTTCTGGAAGAAGACCTGCATGGTGTAGCACTGTGCACAGGACAGCACATGTCCAGCATGTTCCTGTTTGACCTTCCAGCCCAAGACAGAGGGATACTTGGTGTTAGGGTGACTAGATGTCCTGTTTTTAAAGGGACAGTCCCTGTTTGGGACTTTTTCTTATATAGGCGCCTATTACCCCCCACCCCCTGTCCCATTTTTTCCACAGTTGCTATCTGGTCACCCTACTTAGTGTTGTTCCAGAAGAGACCAGACTAGTAGTAAAGCATGGTGCTTAGTGTTGAGAGAGACCTAGGGAAAGTAGCAGTTTGTGAGGGAGGCCTCCAGTGACAGAGTTCTGGGCATAGTCAGTAGTGTTGTTCTTGGTGGGGGAGCTGGGTGAATTGGTTAGAAGCCCCATATTGTAGAAGCCTGAGAAATGGGATGGGAAGGAGGCCTAAGAGGCTGGCAAATACAAGTGGGCTGGGACCCAGGGTGGTGGGGGGGGGTGGTAGAAACAAAGTGCTGCATAATTGAGTTTGGAGTGAACAGCTGCTTCTCTTCACACGGTTTCTAGGATGGAGCCCATGATGAAGAGAAGGCATGAGCACCATATAAAGGTGGTTATACATCTGCAGTCAAGGGGAAGGAATTGTTAAACACAAGTAACCAAGGGGAGCAGGTCACAGAGCTATGGCCAAAGGAGGGTGAAGGATAGGGTTTGCGGATGTTTTGTTCCACTGGATTTTTTCTTTACTGTGGAAGAGGAGGACTTTCTGTTGGTTTGTCAGAGTGCTGAACTGAATTAAACACATTAGCAAGGAAGAAAGGCAGAGGCAAGGGCCACACCCGATGATGGAATGGTGAGATGCTCTCATATGTAGATATACTTGTGTGGTTTTTTGTCATCATTATTGTAAAGGCAAAAACAGTTGATTTATATTTTAAAGATGTAAGTGTCACACCAGAAAGAGAGTTTCACATTTCACTTTTAACATTGCAGTGTTGCTATTTGCATGACTTCACTGTTACTTTGAAATCCAGAGGCTATTTGATGCTTGCGTCTCCAGCCCCTAGCAATGGATGAAGTCAACTCTACTTTTTATTAATAACCCAAAGTGCTGTAAATCATCACAAATTCATGCCTAATTCCAGGAATAGCCCTCAAGTAGCTTTTGAAAAGTTAAGAAAAATTAGCAGAGTCTAACTATTGTATAACCAAAATCTTCTTATCACATTTCATGTGTTGAAAGGGCAGAATGCCAGGCAGAGTATACATCCCTTTAACAACATTAAAAATGCAGTATATTGCATAAAGGATAAAGGTACATCAATCCGAAAGTTCAGAATACCAGCCCTTTTGATTTTTAATTGCACAGAAATAGACTCCTTTGTGTTGTAATGACTTACTGATAGCATTGAATATAGGACTTGAATTACTTATTGTGGAGACTAATTTGTACAAAAATATAGCAGTGCTAAAGATACGCTGCATTTTTAAAGAATTCTCATTGTTATCTTCAGAAATAGAGTGGAAGAAAAAAGAATCCCTGATGCTTGATGGCAT
Source organism: Terrapene triunguis (assembly GCF_002925995.2). Taxonomy (NCBI): domain Eukaryota; kingdom Metazoa; phylum Chordata; order Testudines; family Emydidae; genus Terrapene; species Terrapene triunguis. The sequence continues at coordinate 1,771,976 of NW_020699449.1, read as the reverse complement.
ATTCTAGAGGAGGAAATCATCATGCTTGTGATATTTAGAAATTTCTTGGTAATTTTTTTTTAAATCATCAGCATGTTTCCCTTAGGTGCCTTAGGGAAGCCAGTGTTTACTTCATACAAAGCTCTCATATGGTAATCGAGAATTATCTTTCACATAGCTATTTGCCTTTGCCATTCAAATAAAATGCTCCATCGCTCATACTAGGGAAAGTATCATTAACCTAAGATATGATGGTGTCTACTTTGAAGCAGTGGTAGTGAAAGGACAGGGGCACAGATCTGTAAAGATATTTAGGTTCCTAAAGTTCCAGATAGACACTTCATAGAATTTTCAAACGTGCCTAGGTACCTAAGGGCTTGTCTACACTACCCGCCGGATCGGCGGGCAGCAATCGATCCAGCGGGGGTCGATTTATCGTGTCTAGTATAGACACGATAAATCGACCGCTGAGCACTCTCCCATCAACTCTGGTACTCCACCAGAACGAGAAACGCAAGCGGAGTCAATGGGAGAGTGTCAGCTGTCGACTTACCGCAGTGAAGACACCACAATAAGTAGATCTAAGTAGTGTAGACAAGCCTTTACTCCCAATGGATAAGTTTCAGTGGGAGTTAACTGACTACTTGGATTTTCAAAAGCACCTATGTACGTAACTCCTGTTGTAACTAATTTATTCGGAGTTAGGTGCCTAGGTGCTTTTGAAAATCCCACTGAGCACTTATCTGCATCTTTATCATAGAATCATAAGGCACCTAATACTTTAAAAAACTGGCCCAAAGTGAATTCATTCTTCAGATTGGATAGGGCACACAGTTTCTTTTAAATTTTACACATCTCACTTGCTGAACAATATTATACTATAATGAACAATGTTATTTGGGAATGGAATTGTTATTCATCGTCTTAAAAATTAAACTGACACTGAAAACACATTTACACTAGTAATGTCTGTTAAAGATACCTTTATTCACATGGCCAGAATGTGGTAAAATTGTAAATTTTGTAAATTTTAAAATGTAGGTCAGACCGGACAAGTACAAGTCTTGTATCTTCTGTAGTTTCTGATCCACACAGGTGAGTAGCTGAAACGTTTTGTTTGACAGTAAAAGTGGCCTTTAACTGTTTGATTCTTCCAGTATTTTTTTTTAAGAAGTAATATGCTACTAAAACTACACTGGGCCTCAATTTTTGCCCCAAAAATTATTCGTCAGCCATGACTGTAGTGCTAAGATTCTAATTTGAATAATGAATGGAGAGCTAAAGGTTACTTAGCATGATCGTTATCATTTGCAGCTTTAGTACATGTCTGAACATGCATAAATGAAAACAAATTACAGTATGTGTGTCTTATATGGGAACATATGTCACTACCAGTTCCCCCATTATTAGGCTGTATAATACTTCCCATTATAAAAGATTCTTGCAGCCTATTCTTAGAAGCTCTCTTACGTCCATCGTTTGCAGCAGGCTGTTGGTATTCTGACCGGAGAGTGCCTTTGGGCTGTTGAACGTCCTTTTCTTTATCCTATAGAATTCCATTCAGATTTGACAGGTATACAAACTGATAAAAATTGGCATTTCCCTCCTCTCACTTGGGTGCCTCAGGATGTTTTTGGCAGCCTGCCAGCAGCAACACATGCTGTATTGAGAATGCTAGTGAGTAGGGAGGCAGGAGCACATAGGGTAGAAGAGAGCTGTGATGGGCATCCCCCTACCTGGTATAAACCAGGAGGCTAGACATTTCTCATATGTGGGTGAACCTGAGAGATTGCTAGGCCCAGAGTTCAGGAGTTTTTTGTGCCAGTAGATTTGGTTCCTTGTGCAGGATAATATAATTAGGATAATATGAAATCAAAGTAGAAACATGTTTCTCCAGGCATTTTAGTTTTGTGTACTACACAGCGTTAAGGCTGTAGTTGTTTTCAATCAGTGGCGGCTATACCTATGATCAGCATGCTGATCACAGATGGTAGAAAAGAGCTAATTAAATGAAAAAAGATTGTTTTATTTTTCAAGAATCAGTGCTTCCAGTTCACTTATTCAAAAATGTCTCCAGCTTATATATTTGGAAGTGTTTCCTTCCACACATGTAGCTCAGTGTAGCAGTTGTAAGACATTAGTGGTTGTACCTGTTTATGGACATGCTTTGAACTAAGATTAGCAAACTAATTTGAATTTCCATTTTAGTTGTTGGAATGAAAAAGACTTGTCACAAGAACATATACTGAGAAAAACAAATCAAATGTCTCTATGCAGAGTAACAGAGGGTCCTGTGGCACCTTTGAGACTAACAGAAGTATTGGGAGCATAAGCTTTCGTGTTCCTACAGAGAACACTTCAACCTCCCTGGCCACACAATAGCAGATGTAAAGGTAGCCATCTTACAGCAAAAAAACTTCAGGACCAGACTCCAAAGAGAAACTGCTGAGCTCCAGTTCATTTGCAAATTTGACACCATCAGATCAGGATTAAACAAAGACTGTGAATGGCTATCCAACTACAGAAGCAGTTTCTCCTCCCTTGGTGTTCACACCTCAACTGCTAGCAGAGCACCTCACCCTCCCTGATTGAACTAACCTCGTTATCTCCACACTGATTTATACCTGCCTATGGAGATTTCCATTACTTGCATCTGAAGAAGTGAGGTTCTTACCCACGAAAGCTTATGCTCCCAATACTTCTGTTAGTCTCAAAGGTGCCACAGGACCCTCTGTTGCTTTTTACAGATTCAGACTAACACGGCTACCCCTCTGATCTATGCAGAGTATTTCACAGAAAGGTGCTTGTATAATGTTCGCCTTGAATTTTGAAACAATCCATGTATTTTGCTAGTCTGCATATCAATTAAATGAATCTCCATATTTTTTGTGATTTAGATAAATTGGCTTCATATTAGGGAGACTAAAATTGTATAGGTTGCAAATTCAAGCTCTCAAAGGTTAAGAAATGCTAGAATTAAGGATGTCTGTGCAACTTGATCTGGCCCCTTTGTGCATTCCTTGGATCTGTTTAAAAACAAAGCATATCCTCACCACAATCCATGCTGAGTTTCTACAGTGTGATATATATCTAGGGTGACCAGATAGCAAGCATGAAAAATCGGGACGGGGGTGGGGAGTAATAGGTGCCTATGTAAGAAAAAGCTCCAAAAATTGGGACTGTCCCTATAAAATCGGGACATCCGGTCACCTTAGATGTACCTTACTTTTCTTATCACCACCTAAAGAAGGCCTAAGGATCTACAGTAATTTGTCTTCCATTTAGACTCCCTCTCTTGAAAGCATTTCAGGGAACTCTTTACAAAGAGAACTTGGATGATGCTCCCTTTGGAGCCACTTACTGTAACTTTGTAGCTAAATATCTGATAGGAGTCTCAAGAGAACATTCTATATACAACTCCCAGGACAGGCTTTGCTCTGGCTAATTGTAGTTTCTGTAGCAATTCCCAGACACTGACAGCTTGAGCAGCACAAGACTAAGGGTATGTCTACAGTACCCGCCGGGTCGGCGGGCAGTGATCGATCCAGCGGGGTTCGATTTATCGCATCTAGTTTAAACACGATAAATCGACCCCTGAGCGCTCTCCCGTCGACTCCTGTACTTCGCCGCCGCGAGAGGCGCAGGCGGAGTAGACTGGGGAGCGGCAGCAGTCGACTCACCGTGGTGAAGACACCACGGTAAGTTGATCTAAGTACGTCGACTTCAGCTACGTTATTCACGTAGCTGAAGTTGCGTAACTTAGATTGATTCCCCCTCCCCCCACCCCCATGTAGATCAGGCCTAAATTTGGGAATAAACCCTTTACTGCTTTTTTTGTTTTGTCTGTAAAACAGTTAGACTAGAGCTTTATGTATTAGAACAAAATGATCATAATTCTTTATCTGACATATATTATAATATTCTGTTAGCTGGGGTTAAAATATTGTAGATCAACCAGATATACTATATTTAGCTGACATGCTGCTCAAAAAGAGCCCAGCAAAATTGAAAACTCGGAAATTAATTGACTATGCAAAATGTCAAATGGATCATTCCTGGTATTTGTAGCACCCTGTAATCATTATTGCCAGTGCTGACTGCAGTGCCATATTCAGAACAGCATCTGTAAAAGAATTGCATATCATACTATAGCAGCAAGGGAGGGATACTAGAAATGAAACAGGAAATAGATAACTAGGTAAATACATCTGCCAGTACCTAGGAACTGGGACGTAAATAGTGTTTAGAGTCATAAGACAAAATGTATTCTGACAACAAATATAGGAAATATTTTTTTTCAAAAGGATTTCTTTTCTAATAAAGCCAACCATTAATGATCTTATAAAATAGGAACTAACAATTTGTTTTCACTCGTTAAAGTACTTTATATTAACTTTTTATTATGCAAATTACTTACTAACAGACCTTGATTTTAAAAAGAAATGGATTGAAGTATTTAATGGAGAAATTGGTGACTAGATCTGGTTCCATACATTTCAGTTTATAATGGAAATTGTATTTTATTTTTTTTCTGATATGGTTTACTCAATGTTCTTTGCACATCTGTATGATTAAAGAAAGCATGTTTTAATAATATCTGGGTTGTTTTAATAATACCATCCTGGTTTATGTCTCTTGCAGTTGCTCTTAAAAAGTCAGCAGCTGCCCATAGTCAACACCGTGTTATCTAAGATACCACACTTGTTCTACTGTTGGAAGTGTTTAATGTTTAATTTTTAATGGTAACCACAGTGTATTGCATACAGAAAATTTAAGTGTGGTCTTGATTTTTTTTTTTTTTTTTAATTTTCAGTTTAGCTTCTCAGGATACATCTGTATGGGAAAAGCACAAGCAAAAGAGTTAATTTCAACATGCTTATCTCCTCTAAATTAAGAATTGGTAAAGATTTAAGATGACCAGTATATTACTTATATATAGGAAATTTCTTTTTCTCCAACCAGATGCACTGATCAACTTAAAAGTATATGTTGGATAGAATTGAGTTTCTGGTTTCAGAAATTATCATAAATTGGTGGGTTTTGCCAAAATGCTTTGTTTTCTTTGAATATCTATTGGATTTTTTAAAGTTTCTGAATATGAAAAAGTAATGGGATAAATAAAATATTAAATTTAAAATAAAACATAGGACATTACAAAAGTAAAAATACCATTGGATTTAATTTGTTATTCATTTTAGTAGAAACTTTCTGGTTTATGTATATAGCTGTTGGTTTCAGTAGCTGATATTGTGAAAATATTTTCAATCAGAATGTCTTGGCTCAAAAAAATGAATAGATGACAATCAGGCACCTTGAGGTTCCTTGAATTAAAACTGTAAAGTTTAAATTATGGATATTTAAATATTACAGTACAAAAATAATCTCATCATATATTTCAAAGTCAGATAAAGCATAAGATGATTAGTAGTCAAATGTTTTAACATTGCATGCAGACATAGCCGAAAAGTTATGTTAATATTAAATGGTTTAGTGAGAGACTAGATCTCAAAAAATTTGGGAAAATTGGAACTAAGGCCCCATTGCATGTATGCAGAACTATGGTTTTTTTTAATTACATGAGCACACAAAGATCTAAAATTTGACATAATATCTGAGAAACAGTAGAATGCAATAAAAACCACAGTTTGTCATTATGTAACTTTAGATATGCATATTTGTGTAGAGTATGTAAGATTTAATATTATTGTGTGTGCTCTTAAAAAGCTAATTTTGATTGCTATTTAAATGAGGTTTTTTAACAACTTCAACTGTTATCCATTTATGATTTTACTGTATTTTTTAAATAACGTTAGATGCATATAATCAGCATTTCCTACCTCATACTGTATGTTGGATTTTTATTGCATATAGTGTATATGTTTGCTTGTATATTAGGAGACCCTATTGTAATGTGATAATGCACAAGGTGGTAGGGTTTTGGGTGCTGCAAGAATCCTCACTGAATTTCTAGATCCCTTGATGCCTCTCTGGACCACCTCCGAACTCAGTCTCTCTTAGGCCTTCCCCACGGCCTCTTCCTGGGGTCACTGTGTATTGGCATCTCTCTCTTTTAGGTCTCTTCTCCAGGATCACTATCAAGCTTCTTAGCATTTTCTTCCACCCATCTGGTTCTGCTGCAGGAGAGTTTTCTCCACTCCCTCGCAGGGGCATTTCTGACCCTGCAGGAGTCTTCCTGCTCCTTGGAGGCCTCTCCACCAGTGTAGACCAATTGACTTTCCCCAGATTACTTTTACAACTGCCTGGGGCTCCCTTCCTTCAGGGAGGCTCTGTTTGCCAGCAGGCCAGCTCTGTTCCCTGTTTCCAGCTAAGCTTTCTCCCTGAGTGAGAGACAGCAATCTGCTCTCCTTCCCAGTCAGCCCCCAACTGAGCCAGATTGAACCCTTTTAAGTCCTTCCTCCAGCCTTGACACTTACTGCATGTGTAGCTGAGTGGGGCTCATAGAGCCCTAGGCTTTCATTAACCCTCTGACCCAGTGTGGGTTTGGTTATCCCATCACAACATTGACTGAAGAACGTCCACCCCCTTGGTGGAATCTCTTATTAGACTTCATAGTCTTCTAAATTGCCCTTTAATAATTTGCCTCCAACATTAATTTAGAAATTATTGGAAATGTAAACTGTGCACTTGATTCATGTACAAATTTCAGCTTTTTCTATAGTCCTAGAATATATGTAAACACTCTGGTTTCCTTCTTCAGACCTGAAGAAGAGCTCTGTGAAGCTTGAAAGCTTGTGCCTTCCACCAACAGAAGTTGGTCCAATAAAAGATATTATTTCATCTACCTTGTTTCTCTTAAAATATATGTAGACATTTGTATTGACTGAATATGTATTTTGTGACCTAATCCTTATGTCTGAGGGGGCAGAATGAAGTCAGTCCTACTATAAGTTTTAAAATTTCATATGCAGGTCACAAAGTGAAAATATAAGAAGGGTTTTCAGTCAGGGAAAATAATTGAGCAGCAATCAACTGGAGAAACAGCTGTAAACTCTGTGGAAGGTACATACGATGTCCTTGTGGACATATAGTAAGATGCAGTATAAATGCCTTCATGCTCTTTGTCACCTCTTGCCTTCTTCCTTTCCATTTTCTTTTTCTCTCTTTCTCAGCTTATTTGAATAAGTATGTACTCAAAAATATTGCACTACTTCCCATTAGAATGTGTGATGGTTCAGATAAATACCAGTGGCTTTATCTGAGTGTGCATATCTATATATTTAGTCTGGACTTGAAAGTTTAAGGAAAGTATCCTTAGTTCATGATTTTGAAACATTCAGAATGTTATCTTTTCAAAACCTAATTGCTTCAGACAAGGGAAAGCTCGCATTCTAACTGTGTTGCACTAACTACGTGTCATGTATGACATTTTATAAGATAGCTATTTTGAGTTGAGGGCAAAGTGCCTCTGAAAAAGTTAACTATTTCAAAATGCACATTTCTTCACATTCTGAAAATTCAAATTATATAATGGGATTGTGTCAGACTTTAAAAAAAATGAAGACAAAAGGGATCAATCCAAACACTGTGTTGTGTGTAATTTTATGGAAAAGATATAAGTGACTTAAAATAAGGTTGAAATGGTGCATTTGTTCTACATTCTTAACCACCCTGTTACTAGATTATGCAGAAATAATATTAATTCATTAACAAAATTAAATGACACAGTCCAAATGCATCTTGGAGATGAAAATTGTGATGCTATTTTTACTGCACAATGCTAACAGGGTAAGAAGGGTCTACAGTGATGAAAGTTAAAGATCTTCTATCAGGAGAAGCTAATATATGAATGGTACTCGTTCTTGAAAGAAAAGAAAATAATTGAAAAAAAAAAGATGAAAGATGTGGGACCCATTTGAAATAGATGAATTTGGATTCCATGTCAGAGTTTTTCTAGAGCTGTGTCTATTCTAGGACCCAGTTACACACACAACATTTGTGCCACTCGAGCTGCACCAAGAAGACAGGGGTTACTGAACATCTTTAATAAACAAATTTCTTTGAATTGGGTGGTTTTAAAAATATACTTTAAGAAATCATCTTTCTTATTCTCCCACCAATTATTTCTGCTGAGTTTTTTATTGGTCATGAAAGTTTTTGACCCATATATAAGATGAAATATAACCTCATAATCAAACAGTTATATTCTTACATGATCATGGTCTAATAAAGGTGTTATATATGTAGTTCATAATAAACGTCAGTGCATAACTGGAATCCATTTTAAGTGAAGTAAATAGACTCCAGTATTTAAACAGTTGACAATTGTAGATGAATGGTGTTAGCAAATGGGACCCACACTAGCATGAGATGAATATCTGTAAATGACTAACTTTTTTCCAAGCAATTCCCTTTGAGTATTTAATTAACAGATGCTTTTTACCTGTGACATGGGTAAATCCTAGTATTGCCTTCCTATAGAAAATCAACTCTTAATTATCCCACTGAGTGGTAGAGCTCTTTATAAGACATGAGAACTGGCTGGATAAGAGAGATTTTGTTCGGGCCATGCTTGGACTTCTCACTGGAGACAAATTTATACTCTGTGGCTATGTTTGCTTTTTGAAAATGAGACAATTGCAATCATGAGTGTAAACACTAGCTCAGCTGGGGACTGCTGTTGAAAATCATTTCTAGGTCAGATGCTTAGCTCAGGCATTCTTTAAATATGTTTTTCTTAATAGTTAAAGGAGTTTTTAAGGTTTATAAATATAATACATTTCCTACAGCTGTGCAGAATAATCTGATTTGTAACTTTTTTTGTAACTGGACTTGTGTATTTGAATTTACTTTTTAAAAAGCTCTTGACAGATTTTCCATGTTTTAGCTGTATTATATTAGAAAATTTAGATCCATAGTCCTAACAAGATAGCCTTTCAACATGTTATACGTTTCAAAGAATCATGATGAAATGACAATAGTACAGTATAGTCAGGGGATGGTAACAGTCTGTAAAGAGCAGATCTCCACAATGGCTCTGAGTCAATATCAATGATTCTCATGGTTTTTTTTTTTTTTTCGGGGGGGGGTGGTGCGGGGGGGTGCGGTGGTGTCCATTTGCATTCCTTCCACACTGAGTTTTAGCCAGTGGCTTTGTGTAGTTGCATGAATATTTCTGGCCAACCCCATTCCCAGAACTGTACTGTATAATGCCATGGATTGAGCGCTCCATCATGGAGCCACAGAGTGTCCAGTCCTCTGTGTGGACTCTCCACAACACACACTTCTTCTGCACACAGTTGTAGTACATTGGTTCCACTCCCTTAGTTTTTTACAGGCCCTGGAGAAGGTGGGGAGGGAGGGGCTCAGAATTGGCTCAGTAATAGGGTTTTGCATGTGGAGACTAATGTAGGGCTAGATCGTGAAACTACAGCATATGACCATTGTAACACTGCACTGGTTATTTGCATGTGGTGCTTCATCTGGAGAGGAGGGTGATCTTTGCATTGTTACCCTTTGCTACAAGTTGCCTGTGGGAAATGAGAGAGGCCAGTTATATTCCTGAGAAGTAATGGGGAAGGAAGCTTTGGAATTGGCTACCAACAAGTTGTAGAATGGTCACCCACAGTAGCTGGCTGAAGTGATTCTTGCCATCACTCTGTCACTGCTGGTCTGCTCCAGGGGCATCTCCATTCCCTCTGATGCTGGCTGACAGCATCAGCTCTGTCTGCAGTACCAGATGCTGTGTAGCCAAGTAAGTACGTACCCCAGCAAGACAAAGATCAGTGCCAGTATCCTCCTACATCCAGGGAAGCAGAATCCATTGGCAAACAGCAGGAGTACGCTATGCTCCCTGGTGAGTGGTGTCATTGAAAGGAGCCCGGCACGGAACATTCATACGTTTCCTCCCTATAGAAATACCACAACTCGGACAGAGCAGGATTGTATACAAGTGCCACTTTGTTCAGCTACTGCGTTTGCTACCCTGATTCCAGTGCATGTCGTGTGGCAATGGGAGATGTGGTTAGCCAGAATTGTGGTGAGTGAAAGACTGACTTAACTGTCCAGGACTTGGGGGAACTAGTCACAGATGCCTGGCTCGTGGGGAGCTGGCTGGGTTTTTTAGTGATAAGAGCAGCAAGTGGATGCAGCTGATGGTAGCGAGCAGCTGATCTGTATTTTTTGCTCTTTGGGCAGCGAAATGGCTTGTATGCTCCTCAGTGGGTAAGCTACTTCAACTGAGATGGCTGAGTTCTCACACCTGTCCAGGCCCTGCTCTTTACAGCTGCCTCAACTGATTTGTGTTGACACATTCCCTGGATGGCAAATTCTGCCCATATGTGCATACTGCTCGCTGCTCTGTTGCATAGGCTGCGGCTGGGAGCTAGGCATCACGATTCCCGTTGAGCATGCAATGTTTGTGTAATATGACACCATTGGGCGGGCTGTTCTCAGTAGGGTTTGAATTTAGGACTTCTGGATGTGAAAATATGAGCCTCTTCTGCTTGAGTTAAAAGCTCCTGCTCTGTTGTTTAAAAGCCAGTAGCAGACTCAAGTCTCTCTGTGGTCTAGCTGCTAGAAGGAAACAACAAAGCCCCACATTGAGTAAGTGTGTGTTCCATTGCCCCCAGCTGGGCTTTTCCTGAGCTGCAGAGGTCCATCCAATTCATATCCCTGTACAGCCACCGCTTGTAGTGCGGCGCCCCTGGGTGGGTTGTCAGCAGCAGGAATCGAAACGTTTAATTCAAACACCGCATTGCTATGTTAAGACATGCTACTCAGAAAGTGCCTAAAAACCGAGTAAAGCTGATTAGACTATTTTTTGTCCCAGATGAATGTAGTGCAAAAATTAACAGTAATAATTAAAAATTAAAAGTAATTAATTAATACCAAACTAAAACTGATTAGACCATTTCTTTTTAGCCACTGGTGGATGTTTTTTCTAAATCATAGAATCAGCAGCATTTGGCAACCATCAAAATGTTCTGCAATCAGTATTCCGGAGAATGTGAGAAATGAACTAACTAGTACTGTAACACCGACTGTAGATAAGGACTATAAGGCATATTAGCAGGGCTATATCGAAAAGTAATATATCTGACCGTATCCAGCTCTACTGGCCCTAATGCATGGGGAGGTAGATACATAACTCCCATTAATTCTAATCAACTTCAATGTGCCTTTTAGTTGTCCAGTGCTTTGCTGTTTCTTTCAATGACAGAGCTGACCGTGCTTCTGCTTAATTCTTAAAGTATCTTCTTGTAAATATTTGCCTGAGAAATAGAGTAGGCCTTTTTAGTGTATGTTTAGTGCAGTGTTTGAAAGAAGCTAAACTTAGTATTAATTGAGATAAAATATTGGTTTAATATATTATAAATACATACATTTTAGATAGACAGATGTATGTCACTATATTGCCCCCCCCTCCTATTTTTTAGTAGGACATGAAAACACAAGAACAGAGGAAATTCTACCAGAAAATGAAATCTAAACTTCATACTTTGGTTATAAATCTTACAGTAGGAAACAATTATGTGAACATGTGCTCTGCCTATTCTAGCAATGACAGTAACAAGGCAAACCTACACACTTCTCTGCCCCAAAAAGTGATCAATTACTACCCAATGTTGTCATCCATGCTGGAGTACAAGATAAGTACATCACGTGAAAGTAGTGACAGAAATCGTGACAGTATCAGTTCCACCTCCACAGGAATTGGATTTAAATGTGGTTGGATTATTGCTGTCGTTTTGAAAAAGATTCAGAAACTTAGACTGACTTAAATTCATCAACAAACCTGAAGAAGGCTGGTGGGAAAAAAACAGAAACAAAATCAGGGAGCAACAAGTAAGAGACATCCAATTTTAGTATATATACTTTACTTATGTTGTCACAGGCTCCATGCATATATTTGATATACACACACAAAGAGCTGAGTTAAGTAAGGTGGAAAGTAGCCCTCCTCTTCTTGAGTTGGAGGAGCAGTACTCCCCTCCCTCTCTTTCTTATCTGATCCAGTGGGCACTCCCCTCTTTTTACAGTTTACTTTAACAACTGCAAACATGTATATACTGTGTGGACTCAAATGACTATTTACATGTTACCCTTTTAGCATTTGATTTTATACTGGAATATTTTTTCTCTGTTTTCTTATATATGTTATGTTTCTGGTCATGTTCAAAGTACTAGCTTTAGAATTGAGAGATTTATTATTTTAGCACATAGAGAATTTATAATCCTAATTACAAAGTATTTCTCTCTTTCTCCAGTAAAGACGAGTGCCTTAAATCATGTCTTGTTACAACTCATGAACAAATGTGGAGCGGATTTTGGATTTAGATCTAACCCTTGTCATATAAACGGACTGTTTTCCTGGAAACTCGTAAAATAGATGTTTTGCTCAAACACAGTTTCAGTTCAGAAAAAGAAGGTAGATTTTCTTGTCAAAGAATCTTCGTTTAAATAGTTCTGATTTATGTCCTCTTTGTCCCTAAAACATCTGAAGAAGAGTTGCACTGAAACCTTTGCTTCACAGAGACACTTCTTGCTTACAGAGTTGCCTCTTGTTTTTGTTTACTCCAGGGTTTTTGTTTTATATTTAAAATTGAAATTCAGTTCTTTAAAAATGATTTTATTTTATGGTGGTTAATGTTGCCTGCCTTTCCATCTGTGCTGATATATATCTCCTGCTGACTCAGAATAGCTTTTTTTGTAATATACTGTATATATATCTGCCCCTTGCATGGATATAGCTTTCAAAATAATGCACAACTTTTTATTTAAAAACAAAACCAGTATTTCAGTAAGGTAAAGTGCAGGGACTTCTGAAAATAAACCTTTTGTTATTTTTGAGGCCTTGAAATACAATAATACATATGACATTTACTGTGAGCCCTCAATATTTTTGGACTATTTCTAAAATCAGACCATTTTCAGTGTAATATGGGGAAAAGGCTTGTTTCCCGTATTGAATCAATCTAGTTGAGGAAGTTCTACTTTCAAAGATTTTTATGGGCTTGAATGTTGAGGCCGTGGTGGTCCCTTTTTTAGCATTTTTTACCACTTGAGAGTGTGTTTTTGGGAATTCACAGCAGTGCAAGGATTGTGAGGATTTCCAGAGTTCATGTTGCTGAGGCTTGCATGTTTAAATAATTTTATGCAATATAGTGGGGCTTCTCTGTGTGTAGAATTCTCACTGTAACATTATTCTGCTTCCAAAAAAAATTGTCCTGCTGAGAAGGAATATCTTAACATAGAAATTATTAGCATGGATTCTCCCTTTCTGCATTTCCAAGGAGTTTGTGGGTGGGAGCAGGTGCAGCGAGTTTCCTATCTCAATTATTATTATTTATTATTATTATTATTATTATTTTTACATTTGACAGATCAGATTAGTTTAGCTTGTTTGTTCAGGAGGTTTATTTCTGATATGTCTCATTAGTTGAAGAAATTTGTCAGATAACCTGAGGTTGGAATCTAGATTTTATGGTGATGATCACATAAGGAGTCATATATAACAATAAAACATTTCCTCATTGTAGACATTTATAATAACATACAACTGATATTGACCAGATAGGGAGCAATTGTTTCTGCCATCTTTGTACTCCCTCATTCCTTATAAATCATGGCAGTGGTGTTCTGGCCAAAGTTACAGAGAACTGGCCTCTTCTCTGGTTGATGTTGTCTGAGCTCCACCAGTTTAAGAATCAAGAGAACTGAGGAAGTGCCATCTTGAATTCATGTCTCTAACACTGGACCACAGAGCTGACCCATTGGCTTGCAGTTCTGCCTAGGATTTGTGCCCATCGGTAGCAGTAAACGAAATTTACTCACAGTTTTGTTTCGTAATTTTTTTAATTGCATAATGAATGCAGTAAAATAAGTATTTGACCCCCCCCCGACTCTCCCCAATAAGTATGTGAAATTACCTACATGAAAACAATGGGTGGGATTTTCAAAAGTGCTTTAATTCTTCTCCCATTGAAGTCAATGGAAGTTTTACCATTGACTTAAATTAAGAGTGGATTTATGCCAAAGCTGAGCACTTTTGAAAATACTGCACAGTATTTTCATACAAGATTTAGTGAGTGTTTTATATTTGTGGTGACTGCTTGGTGTTAAATAACTAACGTATAGAACCAAATTTTCAAATATGGGCAGATAAGTTGTGTTTGTAAGTGGGTAATGCTCTACATCAGGATATTTTCCATTTATAGCTTTAAAAACATAGCCCATAATAACTATAAACTGTGTGTCTGAAATGCCTTAATTGTTCTTTCCTTTAGTTGGCAGTAAAGCTTGTGGAATGTAGGGAGATGGGATAATTAGGGAATTAAACGCCGACACTATTGAACTACAGTGAAATTATATTTTCTGTTGATTTTTGTGTATTCTTTATTGATATTGGAACCAATTCTGGTTATTCTCACATGACTTTTCAATTGGCTGCCATACAATACTACTTTCAGAAAATGTTTACCTTTAAACTAACAAAATGTTTCTAGAACTCGGTAAACAAAATCATGCTCTTGTGAACTTAACTTTAACTTTTGTACTTTTATTTAGTAGAAATAATGTTGATATTAGGTTTATTAAAGATGATGATTCAAGTAAAAATGTGTATTCAGTTTATTTAAAATGCAGTTCTACAGTAAATAAGGGCAAATTAGTAACAACAAATGAACTATAACGATTAAAGCTTCCAATTCAAATGTAATATCACTATTTAGAGAGTTTTGTAACCTTTGATATATTGAAAAATAAATACATTCCCATGGTATTTATAAGCCTGAGGAACACGTTCTCACCTTATTGCATGCAGGCAACTTTTATTACATTTTATAGGAGCTATGCTTAATATTGAAGGAAGAGAATCTGGAAGGATCCTGTGAATTGATTGAACAACTGTCCAGATTAGGAACCGAGGCCTGTCTTTTGGAGATTTTTTTGTAAGGCTCAAAAAGGCTTAAAATAAAATAAAAATCTTGTCCCAACTAAAATTACAGAAGTAAGCTTTGTATTCATTAGATATTCATCCTTTATTTCTTTTTTTAACTTTTATTTGGGAATTTCTGAATTAAAAAATTGGAGCTTAGAATTTCATACCAATTTATTATCTGGCTAAGCATCACTTATCCCTCTAGCACCAGTCAATTTTATTGAAGTGTTGTTCTGTTCTGAAAAGTAACAAATGTATGTAAAAACGGCACCTACTTAACAGATTTGTTCCCTCGGTGAATTCAGAGTCATAATTGCTGACTTGTAAGTAACTAAAATAAGTGTTTTCTGCTTTTTACTCCTGTTAGTCTGGCAGCCAACATATCTAAGAGAGAATGAGATGAATTATTTCCTTTCTTATGTATCATCCACAGAATTGTTTGTAAAGGTCCATCAGTTACCCCGGTGCACTGAAGGTAGCGGAATAGCACAGGTGTTAGAGAAGACCTGATTTGGCCAGTAGGACCTTTATTTCTGATGATGGTGTGTGAGATACTAAAAATCCGCTTGATTCTTAGATCCCAGATTGGGGTTGTAGACGCGGAGTGAGAAATAATCTTTTTACTTATAAACTGAGCATGTTGAATCTAGAAATCGTGGAGATACAACAGTCATGGATCCCAAAATGCTACTTTTAGAGACTCACTTTCCAGAGTGAAACTACACTTTGAGTGGAAGTTTTAATAATACTATCCCAATCCAGCAGCAATCATTGCCATGGGCATTAGGGCAAATCTATTCTATTAAGTGTGTCTTGATTAAGAAATCATTATACCTCCCTTACATCTTAATTCTTCACCTTGTGAGGAAAATCCTTTCTAGGGGAGGATATGTGTTCCTGTCACATTGTGGACATGTAACTTCTGCAAATACATGCGTCTTTGGGAGAACCTCCTTCCATGTGTGTATATCTTTTATGTTGAATGGAGTTAGAACTTAGTCATACAATTGAATAACTCAGTGGGAGCTGAAGGCACTTAGCACCTTCTGGAGTTGCTGATAACCTTGCAGGATCAAGCCCTAACTGAGCATCAATCACCTTTTTTGCAAATACAGTACACAATGCAGTGTGATATTCCAGCTATGCGACTCCTAAAAAGGAATGTGCTTAACTTGACGTACAACAGCAACTAACTGTTTTAAAGCTGTTTAACTCAAATATTGTAACAGAGATGTGTTTACATTATTATCTTGACACTTGTGAATACATAACTTATTTTAAAGCAGCATTTTTTGTTTCTGTTTAAAAATTAAAGTACACAAAGCTATTGATTTTGATCAGTATTCTGATTCATGCTTAGAGCCTCTGATTTATTACCTCTATTGATTGAACATTACTGCCTCTGAACTTGTGCCAGATCCAATAGGATTGGGTAGTGCTGGAAGTAGTCGGTGTTACAGTATTAGTTAGACACTTAAGCTGATCGAAACTAGACTGCTAAAGTCAATTCTGAAGATTGATTTAGCTTTGGAGGATATAATACACATCAGTGACAGAAAATGGTGCTTTGTGACCGTTTGGAATGGTGTAACAGAAGATTTTCAGTAAATATAGGGCCTCAGGAGTCTAACCAGTTTCACGGTACCTTTCTGTAAACATTTCTGTTAGTAAATAATTTACCAGCATATTCATTGTTCACAAATTTTCTTGATTCCTCTTTTTTTGTAAGTTGCAAACTACAGTCTGGCTCAGTTTCTAGAATCTTTTATTTTTGTAAGTGTACATAGATTTAAATATCACTTATTTTCAAAGCATATATTTCTGTTCAGGGATTGACACAATATATTCACATACAGAATGTACCCTCAGATATTTAAAATAAGATAATGGGCCAGATTCTTGATTGTCCTGTGGCCACACTGCACTATTCAGGTGGTGGAAAGCAGACCTAAATTGGGTGCTATCCCTTGCATAGGGGAATTCTTGAGTGGTATAGAGGTACTATACTGGCTCCTATGTCACTCAAGGCCTGGCCTCCACTGTTGAGATTGTGGCTAGGAATAAGGGGCATCCCCATGTCTTGCAGGTCCCTGGTACCTGGAATGGCCCGACAGGTAATAAGGGCCTAATGTAGTATATGAAGAATCTGTGTTATGCATCCTGTGGGTTAGGGAACCAGATCATTTAACCAGGTTTTATTTACTGGAATTTGCACACACAGTTGTTTACTCTGTGGAAAACTTGCAAGGAAATCAGCCTTTGGAGTGCATACCCCTCAGTTAGGAGACATATTAGGGAAACACTGAAGAAAAAATAAATATAATATATATATATATAATACAAAAGAACTGTAATAAAAGAATATTATGTAGGTTTCATTATGCTAGATTTACTGTTACACATCTAACCTTAATTGTGTCTCCTGGTGAGTCCATCCTGCACACTGAATGAGGTAGGGGTCCTCTAGGAAAAATAGTATGGGGGATCATGTAATTAGAGGCTGTATCATAATAGATACGCACAAGGGGGCTGAATTAAAGCTGCTCAGGCAAGCATAAATATGGCATTTTGTAACTTCCAAGTGCTTGACTTTGCAACCTAATGAATGTTCTTTAATAGAATTTTGTTTGTATGTAATTTCCTAGGTGTTTTCAAAGGGAAACTGGAAAAACTAATTCTATTATATGCAACTTTAACAACCCCCTGCATGCATCATCAAAACAGTCACCCTTCAGCATTGCAATTTATACTGAGTTACAGGATTAACTAAATTACCTCAGATTAGGAGAAGGCTATTGTCTTGGAGGGGGGAATGGACCACTGTGTTGGGAATGTGGTTAAATTGGGGGGGGGGGGTGCACAGCCTGGCTTGTGTGTCTCTTTTTCTCCTCACCCAGAAATTGGGGTAGGTTCCCCCACCCCCCGAGGAGGGGTTGGCTGTGTGGAATAAATGCTGGCTCTGAGGCGTGGTTGAGGGGACCATAGCGTAGCTGTCTCTCCTACAATCTGGCAGATGGGGGAGCTCCAGCCACATGTGGTGCCCTGAGAGCGAGGCGGGGGAAGACATGGGCAGCTGGGGCCAGGTGCTGGGTCTGTAGGTGGACAGGTGAACCCTGGCCTGACTCTGCAACCCCACCATCCCTACCACAGCTGCTCCAGTGACTCCTAGGTGTTGAAGGTACATGGATGTGTGGTAGTGCTGCTGCTTTGGCATCAGCTGGCATTAGAACGATTGTTTGTTCAGTTATTATTGTGGCAGGCTACTAGCATTTTCCTGAAAAATACAAGCAGCAGAATGGAAGTTGTGATGTTTAATTCTTTATATCTCAACAAAAGCTGAACAGAATGTCATGGGACAAAGTCCCTACCTGGAAGGTATTCCCTCTGCCAAAGTCCCGCTGCAAACAGAAGAGATGTGAGAGCTTATCAAAAAAAAGGTCACAAGAATCTTTTATAATGAAAAGTGGTAGACTATCTAAATATAGTAGTTACTACCAGTTTCCCCTGTAATGTGTATATAATAATTTCTCCAAACAAGCTTTCACATGGCTAGGAGAACATGAAATTACCTCTAAAACTCTATAGCATTAGATTTTCTGAGCCTGTTAAAAACAAACAAGTTTAAAAAAACCCAAACAAACCCTCCCATTATATGCAAGTTTTTCATTTATAAAAGAAATTAAGGTATATTTATGATTGGTATTATTAAGCTGAGATCAAATAAAATTGACGTTTGTAATACAGTAGTGAAAATACGTAATTGAAGTGTGACATTTTCTACAATTCACATAATTTAAATATGGGCATTTGTCACACATAACCAATGTGAAACCAATTGAATTTGTTAAAGTGAGTTAAGGGCTTGACTCAGTAACGAGTTTGTTCTAGTTACCCACATTTGTAAGGAGAGCATAACAGCCCAAAACAGAGCAAATGTTGTGCTCTTACTGCGCATGTACTCCACCTTTGTGAATAAATTGCTAAAGCCTGCACAAGCCCAAAAGATGGCAAAGTCAAACCCGGCAAATTTATGATTTATGGCCATCCCATGATGTACACAAGTAACTCCTATTAGTGTTAATGTGATTTCTGCTTGCTTATGAATGGGAGTCTGTTCCCCATGTGGGTGTACTGGACTGTATGCAAACTCAGCAAATATGGTTTCCATGGATAGATGTATGGGTACAAATGAGTGACCTCTTGTCCCAATTGCTCTTAGGTACGTTGCTTTTCTGCCTTTTGCACAGCAAAGAGCGTAAGGGTTCTGCGGTGGTTTGGGAACAAGTCACAAATATTTCTTTATTATTTCCTGTACTGTAGGTACTATAAAGGGTAGAAGGTGGTGGGTTCAGTGTATCCACCTTTGGTTTAAACTACCATGTTTTATTGCACAAACACATTTACATAATGTTGAACATATCTTGATTTACATTTGATGTTTGGATATTGCTTAGTGTTACTGAGTCATATGTGATGACGTCTGCTGAATTGACCCAGTGTTTTTGTTTGCAAACTTGATAGCAAAACTAAATATAGTTGTTCGAACTGATGGGTTTCTGGAATGAAAACAGATATGAAAAGTCATCAGAGAAATAGTAGATCTATACTTGGAGTCCTTCACCGCTGAAGATAAGGAAGCCCTGGATATTGGGAGCTCCACAGTAGCAGGTACCAAAAGTTGAAAAGCAGTGGCAGGGAGGCAGCAATTCTCTATTTTGCATGTGGTGCTTTTATAAATCTAATGCTACCAACCCTGCAGGACTCTTTCAGTGGACCTTAGAACGTCCACAGAAGGGTCAATACTTTCTTCCCTCCACACGTTTTTCGTCTAAAAAAAAAAAATCCAAAGTTCTATTCTGTTCTATCTAGGTTCTTATACTGTGCAGATTACTGTAGTAACTGAAAGCCTTCCATTAGTGCAGTAAACAACGTGACTACACATCTATCACATGTCATTTAAAGGCGTACAGAGCCACAGGAGTTTGTGGAGCTTGGAAAGTCTGTGTGCTGCTGTGGGACTCCTGTAATGCCCATAGAAGGGGAGCCTATGCAGCTTCTAAGACCAGGGTGGGCAAACTTTTTGGCCCGAGGGCCACATCGGGGTTGCAAAATGGTATGGAGGGCTGGGTAGGGAAGGCTGTGCCGCCCCAAACAGCCTGCCCCCCGCCCCCTCCCACTTCCCACCCTCTGACTGCCCCCCTCAGAACCTCTGACCAATCCAACCCCCACCTCTCCTTGTCCCCTGACTGCCACCTCCCGGGATCCCTGCCCCAACTGCCCCCGGGACCCCACCCCCCATACAACCCCCCTCCTGGGACCCCCTGCCCCTAACCGCCCCCCTGGGGCCCCACCCCTTATCCACCTCCCCCATCCCCTTTTGGAATGTGGCCCTGCGAACATGGGCAGAGGACTCAGGAGGAGCAGGGGCAGCCGCGCAGCCAGAGAGAAGCAGTGGTTTCCCCTTCAGAGCGCCGCTTCTCTCCGACGGGCTGCGCAGCCGCCCGGTGCTCCTCCACTCGTTCCCCGTGCTCCCACCACCCGCACCGCCCGCCTGCTCTCCTGCCCCCCGCAGTGCAGCCCTTTCCCCCCTGCAGGGGGTGCACCGGTGCTGAGCTGCCTGAGTGCCCGGCCCTGGGGTCCCCTGTGCCAGGGCACCCTGTGTTCACTTGTAAATCAGCCCCTGAGCCGCGCCTCCTGGCCGGAGCCAGCCATACCACCACGCTGTCGGCACGGTGAGCTGAGGCTGCAGGGGAGGGGGGACAGCAGGAGAGGGGCTGGGGCCGGCTGGGAGCTCAGGGGCCGGGCAGGATGGCCCCGTGGGCCGTAGTTTGCCCACCTCTGGTCTAAGACCTGTGAGAAACGGCTGCATTCCAGTAGAGCTTAGCAGCTCTGCAAGGGAGCTGCTTCTTGCATCAAGCCTCCCTTCACAGTTGCTGCATTATCTTTAGTCTCTTAGATTACTGCAGGCCCCCTCATCTCTCCTTGCTCCCCCAGCCAGCCACACACTCCTTTCCTGCAGGCTCCTAAGATCTACAGGAGGTGAACTGTGTTTCTGTATGAAGACTGCAGGGAGTTGAAGTCTTGGAGCCCTTACCCTGTGTGGCGATGTAGGTTGGTGGCTAGTGAGGGACATTATAGTTGAGCCTGATGTCTGGGAAAACTTTGTAAAACTTCTCAGCCCTCTGGTGAATCTCTTTAGGACAATCAGACTCCTGACCATCCATAGAAAGTTTGCTAGATTCGGGTGTTCCTAAGTCATCATTGAATAACTTCAAAGTTACATTGGCTCCGTTCATCTCAAATTTACTCCTGGGTACTAAATCTCAACAAGATCCTTCAATAATACTACACATGGAGTTTCTGTGGCAAAAAAGTGTTAGAATTTGCAAACTGTGATTAACATGCATATTTGATCTCTCTCATCTGGAGTAAGTTACCTCAAATTTGGTAAAACAAAAGATCATCAGCTATCCGTATGTGCCACATGCAAAGCTGAAAGGACTTCTATTGGGATACTAGAGGTGAGCCAAAATTGGCATGATGATGATATTAATTGTGACATTTGGGGGTTTACCCAGACCAGTGAAGGGATTCTGTCACCACCGACCCTGTAACCGTTGGTGCCTTTAGCCTGTGCAGTTTTGGCTCAGAGTCCTGACACCCAGCAGCATGCCAACAGCAAATGTCACACCCTGAACTTCCAGTCCCGAGTCTCCCCCAGTCTCCCCTGTAGTGTCCAGTCCCTCTTACTGGACATTCACAGAGGTGTAGCACCAAATTTGCTGCCTCCAAAGAGCCAGTACACAACAGCTTGTTCACTCATTTGAGGTTTAATACACAGCACTGAGATGTCTGTAGTAAAATTAAGAATAAGTCCATTAACAAAGAACATCGATTTAAGTGATTTCAAGCAAGAGTGAAAGAGAGCTGAAAGGATTACAAATAAAACAAAAATAACATGTGTAAAACTTAATCCTAGCAAAATATAGCTTTGCTTAACACAGTTTCTTACTCACACCAAATCATTTGCATTCTCCAGCATGACAGGCTGTTGTAGCCAGGATCCAACCCATTCAGAATCAAAAATGCTGGTTGCTCTGTTTCCTCAAGAGACGGATGCCACATTGGCTTTTTGTTTCTGCTGCTATCTCCCCAAACTCATTATTTTGTCCCCAGAGTCAGAATGATCACCTGCTGTTCTTGCTTTCCTGTACTTCCCATCCACCTGCTGATTCATAAGTAAATAGGGCTTCCGTTGTTTTGCTTCCATAGCGCTTAATTTACACTGGCGACAGGTAGGTAGCTTTCTTTCCAGGAGGAAACCAGTTCCTCCCTTTGCTTGGTCACAGATTTTAAAGCAGTGGTCACCGACCGGTCAATGGCGATCGACTGGTCGATCCTAGAGGATCTCCCAGTTGATCATGATCTCTGGCGGTGCAGTGTGGCTGCCACTAAGACAGACTCCCTGCCTACTCCACCCCCACACCGCTCCTAGAAGCGGCCAGCGCAGCCCCGGGGGTGGGGGAACAGGAGGCTCCCACTGCGTGCTGCTCCTGCCTGCAAGCACCACCCCTGCAGCTCCCATTGGCTGGGAGAGCTGCGGGGGTGGTGGTTGCAGAGTGGGGCAGCGCGCAGAGCCACGTGCTCCCCCCTAGGGGCTGCAGGGGTGTGTTGGCCCCTTCCGGGAGCAGTGTGGGGCCAGGGTAGGCAGGGAGCCTGCCTTATCCTCGCTGCGCTCACTGCCGACCAGGAGCCGCCGGAGGTAAGTGCTGCCCAATGGAAGGCTGCACCCAAACCCCCAGCCCTGAGCCCCCTCCTGGAGCCAGCACCCCATACCCCTTTCTGCACCCCAAACGCTCTCCTGCAACCCAACACTATGCCCCAGCCCTGACCCTCCTCTCAGAGCCAGCACCCTGTGTACCCTCCTGCACTCCAACACTCTGCCCCAGCCTGGAGTCCTCTCCTGCACCCCAGCTCTCTCCTAGAGCTTGCACCCCTCATCCCCTCTTGCACCCCTGCCCCAGGCTTAGCCCAGAACCCCCTTCCACACTGCGAACCTCTCGGCCCCAGCCCAGAGCCCACACCCCCTCCCGAACCCCAACCCCAGCCCGGTGAAAGTGAGTGAGGGTGGGGGATGGAGTGAGTGGGGTGGGGTTTTGGGGACGGGGCAGGGTAGATCCTGGGTTGCCCTTAGATTAAAAAAAGTGATCTTGAGAGTAAAAAGGTTGGAGACCACTGCTTTACAGTATGGTATCCGTGAGTATCCATAATTCGTCATATAGTGTTAATATATAAATTTCACAATGATATTAATTACCAGTGTTTCACTGGCTTTCATAACAGACCTTACTTGATACACTGTTATAGTACAGAAATATTGTATACAATTAGTTGGTTCAAATGCTTATTCTCTGAGGTTCAGAACCCCTGTTCTCCCCCGGATCCTGATCATCACAAGAATACCTAACTCTTGTACAGCACTTTTCATCTCAAAGTGCTTTACAAAGGAGATCAGTATCATTATCTCTATTTTAACAATAGATAATAGTGGACGGCTATGAAGAGCTACTGCCACTCTCCTGAAGGAGGAGCCCTAGATTAATGCAACATAAAGTAAATAAAGGAAACTTAAATATATTGGACCAAACTCAGTCCTGGTGTAGGCAAGTGCAATTCCCAGATAAATCAGTGGATACTGAGATTGCTTATGGCAGGATGGATTATTGCCTCCTTTTCTGTAGCGCCAAAGGGTGGCACTTTATTTTCTAGCAAATAAGATTAATTGATAATTTTTTACTTTTAAAAGTGATTTAAGAAAAGCCTTAACAACTTTCCTTTGTCAAGTGGCTCAAACTGGATTTAGTCCTTTCTCTTCAACTCAGCAGTTTTTGAGGAGAGAATGGGCATCTATTATGAAACACATGAAAAACATTAAAAATCTTTTTCATTGAAAGAAGAAAATTGGAGTTTGTCAACCTGATTTGCTGACTTACGGTTCTCTATTTCACAGCTTTTGCTTATAAAGCAATGCTATATATGAACAATGTAAATGCTTCTTTTTACTTATTCAGAAAATATTGTAATTAAGACACTTCAAAACGGATTAATTTCTGCTCTAACATTACCGGTGGATTAATGCAATCATTTGCTTTCACTTCCATTAGAAGTATTTGCAATACTTTGAAACTGAAATCATTCAAGCCATCCTCTTTTCTAGAACTGTATTTCCATCTTATGGAATTAAAGAGGTTACTCTATTTTATTGGGACTCTCTATTTAAAAGATAGCTACGCTGAAATGGAAAAGAACTCTAGAAATGGGCCTTGACGGAAAAATGTGACAGAGAAAAAAGAGTTTTTAATTTGACAATGGAGATAGTATTTTTATCATAATTGTTTTGTTTTGGTGTGTGTACAATATTAAAAAATGATTTGATATCAAATTAACTAGCTATGAATTGAGAAGAAATCCAAAATACTCAGGGCTGGTTTAACCTGGAATCTGTCTAGTCATGCTGATTGGTCCTTGGTGATACACTTCTCTGCATCCTCACCACCATACTTATTTTGTTGACAATTTCTGGCACAGGAATTCAAACTCTGTAGGGTAGAATTTGGTGATCTTTAAAAAAAAAATAAAATCAGAAACTTCTTTGTTCTTTCTTTTCCATAATAGACATTTACACCTGCCACAGGTTGACTTGACATATGCCTGAGAGTAATAATGTAGGGCACTAGTTAATAATGATTTTATACCTTTGGAGATAAACCTTCAGAACTCTTTTCAGATACTGTTGTTCACACCCTCATAGTCTGAACTGTGGGGCACTATAGATATGCCCTTAGTGTCTCTCACTAGGGCCACTCTGCACTGACTCGCTGCCCACTGCTGCTGCTCCCCTGTAAGTCCCACACAGACCTGCACCCATCAGGGAGCTCCAGATAACGTATGTGGCCACTGCCTCCAAATAGAATCTGGCCATTTCCTGGTTCCTCTGACAAGCCCAGGAGGAAGGGGATGTGTATAGTGGGGAGGGGACTGATTGATGTTGTAGTCCTCTGCTTAGCAGATTCATCACAATATTCTGCTGTAGTGCTTTGGATTTGTTCTGCATCCACCTTGCCATTAAAAATGACGTAACCAACTCTGGTGACTGGGGAGAATGCTGTTGTTTCATCAGCTTCTCTCGTAATGTGATGTAAGCAAGCAAGAACCTAAGTTCAAACACATTGACACTTCTGCTTGGTGCAAAGCTACTCTCAATCTTTGTAATGCAGGAAACAGGATTTCTCCAGCGCAAACCGAAACAAGTTTGTATGAACTGCATTGAGTGACTTTAGGTTGGAATGACTGTGTTTATGTATTTTGTGATGAATTAATATTTTGCCATTCTAGTTATAAGCACTGTTCCTTTTTCTTTAATGGCATTTTACTGAACAATAATAGAAGTGAAACGACCTGTTTAGTCACCTAATCAACCTTCCTTCTCACAATGAACGATTGTTTCCTATAGGACATTTACCAGTTCATTATCCATTATATTTTTCAGTGTCTCAAGGACTTTTACAACTTCTATAGGAGACAGTTGCATAGCCCAATGATTCTCACTGTTAAAGCAATTTTCCTAATATTCATCCTAAAGTTTATTCTTTCTTAATTTCACCCCATTATTTCTAGAGTAGCTATACCCCCTTGTACCACCACAAATCATTTTATCCGCTCATTGGTGTTTATAACTTTTGAATATTTGTAAAGTGTTAATATGTGTTCCCTCCTTTGTCACCTCTTAGCCAAGTTATATTTAACTCCTTTA
This sequence comes from Terrapene triunguis, assembly GCF_002925995.2. Taxonomy (NCBI): domain Eukaryota; kingdom Metazoa; phylum Chordata; order Testudines; family Emydidae; genus Terrapene; species Terrapene triunguis. The sequence goes on along the minus strand of NW_020699449.1, from coordinate 1,746,285 downwards.
ATTTTTCTTAACAAGTGATTCTCTCCTGCCTACTAATTATATTGGTTATGCTTCTGTGAGCTCTCCCCCATCAGTTTACTACTTTTTGATTATAAAGTGCCCAGAACTGCATACAATCAGGGCCGGCTCTGGCTTTTTTGCCGCCCCAGGCAAAAAAGCCTCAGGCCGGCCAGAGCCGGGGGGGGCGGCCGGTGGGGAGGGCAGCGAGCCCCGGCGGGGGCTCAGCTCTCTCCCCCCCCCCCCCGCGGCCAGAGCGCCGGGGGCAGGGCCGCGCCGCCCCCCTCCAGGTGCCGCCCCAAGCACCAGCTTGGGTGCCTGGTGCCGGCCCTGCATACAATACTTCAGGTTGTAGTACAGTTACATAGAGAAGGGACTGTTAACCTCTGTGCTACATTATATGATGCCTCTGCATATCAAGCCCAAAACTGCATTGTGTGGGGGAGGATGCGGGGAGAGGAAGTGCGGTGCACTGTTATACAACATTGCAAACTCATATCTAAGTTGCTGTCCACAACCAACCCAACCATTATTCCCTTGCTGTTTCCTCCTTCCCTTTAAATATGTGTTTCCAGTTACTTTTCCAGTTTGAAACTCACTTCATTTTCTCCCCATGTTTGAAACCTCTTTAGGACTGGTATCAGGTTTGTTTTTTTGCGTGACTCCTTGACTTTGACAATTGGATTTGAGGTGTGTTTGGAAAGTTATAGATGCATATAATCCAGATTAGTTAATTTGTATGTATTGTGACAAAGTTCCTCCTCTATCTTGATGGGTCCTGCGCTTATTGGCGGATTTTCTTGCCTCAGAGATTCACCATGTGGGTTGGGGAACAGCCCAGAGACCTTCCCCTCTGGAAGAACCCACAGTCCAGGTCAATTGGGAGGTTTGGGGGGAACCCGGGCCCGCCCTCTATTCCGGGTTCCAGCCCAGGGCCCTGTGGACTGCAGCTGTCTATAGTGCCTCCTGTAACAGCTGCATGACAGCTACAACTCCCTGGGCTACTTCCCCATGGCCTCCTCCAAACACCTTCCTTATTCTCACCACAGGACCTTCCTCCTGGTGTCTGATAACGCTTGTGCTCCTTGGTTCTCCAGCTCCTCACACTCGCACCACAAACTGAAGTGAGCTCCTTTTAAAACCCAGGTGCCCTGATTAGCCTGCCTTAATTGATTCTAGCAGCTTCTTCTTAATTGGCTCCAGGTGTCCTAATTAGCCTGCCTGCCTTAACTGGTTCTAGCAGGTTCCTGATTACTCTAGTGCAGCCCCTTCTCTGGTCACTCAGGGAACAGAAAACTACTCATCCAGTGACCAGTATATTTGCCCTCTACCAGACTCCTGTATCCCACTGGTCTGGATCTGTCACAGTATTTAAATATACCCCAAATATTATTTGTTTTTCATCAACAGATATTTTTACAAGATCATCATTACATCCTAAATACTCAAACTTTTAGTTTTCTTTTTAAAGACAGATTTAAAAGAGAAATTCATTGTTTCAGCCATTTTTAAGTCATGAATTTCCTCATCTTTCTTATTTATTAATATTAATATGCTTACTTTGTGTACCTCTGAGATATTTGTCAAAATCTTTTCTTCTTTAGCTATTACCACCTCATTCTGCTTTTTTTTCTTTCCCTTAATTGTTCTCTATTAAATGTAAAGGACTGTGTGTTCTTGTTTAGTTGTCTATCCCATTTTCCATTTCCAGGGCATTATTTTCTTTAACATCAGATCTTTAAGCTGTCCCTGAGAATCCATGCTGGCATTTGTTGTTATAGAAAGAGAAAAAAAAAGTCTCTGAAAATATTCTCCTTTACTCTGTTTTTAGCTCTGATTCCTGAGAGTCAAACTGGTACACACCTGCCATAGCAAATGCGTGCATTGATAAAAATTTTTTTTTTAATCATGACTTAAGAAATCTACATATGTTATTTTTTACATAGCAGACAGTGAGTTGATTCCATCTGCCTCTGCTCTTCATGGCCAGCTGTGTTTAAAAAAAAAAAAAAAAAAAAAAAAAAAAAGTCTGGACTGATGGTATCTGCTCATCTATATTAAAATGAATGAAAGATTCTGTTTTCTAATAACACTAATAAGAGATTTTTTTAAAATGTATCTTTTCACACTAATGGCAGCATGATACTGAAGTTTCTTGCAACGTGCAGCAGTAGAAGCTAAAATACTATCCAGGGTTGCATCCTTTTTATTAGGCAAATGTATTTAATACCAAAATGGATCTGTTGTAATGCTGATCCACTTCATATTGGTGTTGATAGCATGAAGTGTAACTGTCTGTGCCTGATACTCTCAAGCTAAAGCTTCCAGGGGTGGAAGATAATGACTTTGGCACTAACTCTTTCTTTGTAGTGCCTTGAAAACACATGCGTGAAGGCTGCCTGGCACACAGCCACTTACGAACATTATGCCCTGCCTAATGCATTCAGTAGTTTCCTCACAGATTTATTGTGACCATGAATCCTTTACAGCTCTTTATGTCAAATTCAACCTACCAGCATATTTTTCTACAACACAGTTAGATAGATTACCAGAAGTTTATTTCCTATTTTTTTCCCCCTTCGGGGCGTTGCCTATAGTAGTCTGTTTTCTCTAAAATTTCCAGCCATTGCTAGGTTCAGTTCCACTGCAGGCGAGAACAGTTGGGGCTGCGGCATGAATAAGGTGCTAGAGGCCCCCAGCATCTTTATCATCTTGTCATTTAAATCTGCTAAGAGCAAGGTTAGTGAACAGGATGGTAAAAATGCTGGCAACTGCAGGAACTTTGTCTATACCAGTGCCCACTCCATTGCTACCTCGGGTAGAGTTGAACTGGTGGTAACAGTGTTAGGAAAACTCAATGATAAAAAAGCTAGTGTAGACATAGCCCAGTTTTCTGCATTCCTTTTGGCGCCTGAAAGATAATCTCCCCAGAGGCTGTCATGAATGCTGCGGAGGACCATATAGGGCTCGCTTCATAGCTTATCAAAGTTGCTCCTTAATTAGTTAAAGAGCTGTCTGAAGAGCTGTGAGAGACACTACCTCCCTACCAGAGCTCACTCCCATTTCTGTTAAATGAATTTACTATTAAGTGTAGAAGAAAGGTTCTAGTATGTTTAAAAAAAATCATATTTTGAGCCAAAAGCCTGAAGGTTTTTTGGGAGATGAAGAATTTGCATGACATGAATTGTGAGCAGGTGAGATCTTGGTTAAAAACGTAACGTTCTGGCTTGCTGTCTGACGTTCATAGGTTTGTATCATGGAAAGCTGCAGTTGGATTTCCAGTCAGATTGGCTCTAAGTACGGGAAATGAACCAGTGCATTTTGGAAATGGACGTCAATGCAGTTTTTTCCCCTTCTTTTTGCTTAGTTGTCTGTTTATTTAAAAAAAAAACCTTTCAAAATTAATTGAAAAAAAATCATAATTTGGTAGTAAGACAGAAATTTAAAAAGGCAGGTAATGTAAAAGGTAAAGATTTCATAGCAATATTAACTTGCCCATATTGCAGAGATTTTTGACGTAATTCAGCTGTTAAATATATACTTTTAATTTGTAGTATAGGCAATAGATGCAAGTTGGGTTGAAATTATTTTAAAAGGCTGAGGTCGAATTCATCAAAAATCATTTTATTTTGTAGAGATTTGAACCACAAAATTAAAAATTTAATTGAATTTCTAAATATCTGCTTCTACATAATCCTTTTTTTCTCTAGCGTTACTTGTATACTGACTTTACATAGTTATGTACAAATTACACTTGTGTTGCTGTATGACAGATTTTGTTTTAAGTAAGAACAATAACATGTAATAACATACCTTACAGTGTGTGAGCACTAGGCCAGTGTCCATCTCAAAAGTCACTTTTAAAATATAATTATTATTCCCCTCTAGGAAAACATAACAATAAAGTTCATAGCTCCTGTAGTCTTTGAGGAAATCTGCTGAACTTCTTATTGATTGCCACCATCGCAGCCTGTGTTGCATTAAATATCTGTTTAATACTGTATCTGCCACATTTCTAAGTAACATTTGACAAGTAAAAGTGTAACAGCTGATTTAGAATGGTGCCTGAATGGCTATATTTAGGGCCCTACTAAATTCACAACCGTGAAAAATGCATCACGGACCGTGAAATCTGTTTTTTTGTGAACTTTTATCTATACTATATAGATTTAATGGGGGAGACCAGCGTTTCTCAGACTGGGGGTCCTGATCCAAAAAGAGGTTGTGTGTGGGGGGGTGGGGGTCGCAAGTTGATTGTAGAGGGGTTGCGGTATTGCCACCCTTACTTCTGCGCTGCCTTCAGAATGGGATGGCTGGAGAATGGCGGCTGCTGGCTGGGCGCCCAGCTCTGAAGGCAGCGCCCCGCCAGCAGCAGTGCAGAAGTAAGGGTGGCAATACCATACCATGCCATCCTTACTTCTCCGCTGCTGCTGGTGGCAGTGCTGCCTTAAGAGCTGGGCTCCTGGCCAACAGCCGCCGCTCTCCGGCCACGCAGCTCTGAAGTCAGTGCAGAAGTAAGGGTGGCAATACCACGAACCCCCTACAATAACTTTGCAAACCCCCCACCCCCTTTTAGGTCAGGATCCCCCCAGTTACAGCACTGTGAAATTTCAGATTTAAATATCTGAAATCCTGAAATTTACAATTATAAAAATCCTGTGACCGTGAAATTGACTAAAATCGACTGTGATTTTTGGTAGGGCACTGGCTATACTATATATTCCCCACTTCTCAACCTACATAATTTATTCTGTTTTTAACAGTGTTCAGTCCTGGAAGAAGGTCTTCATTTGATCTTAAAATAAAAAGTTCATCTTCTAGGAATTAATATTAAGAAATTATACTGTAAAAATGATGACTTAGTAGCATGCATCTTGTTGCTGTAGTGCTTAAAAATCCCTGAGTCCATGATTTCAGCTTTTACTGTATTATGTTGCTGCTAAGATTCTGATAAGCTTGAACCCTTTGAGAATTCACTGGTATTTGGATCATAGCAGATCTAATAATCTCGTTCCTATATTTCATTTTGGAATCTGCCTTTTTTTAAAATGCTTGAGTAGCATTTATGTTGAAAAATACTATACTACAATTACCGGGTATGCTGCTTTCTGTCTTGGGTCTTACTAATATTATATAGGGGATACAAGATATTTTTCCCTTTCATAATGGTAATAGACACAGTATGTCAGCATTGATTATGGTTCTCAGTATAGTAAAGCTGACCAATAAGAAGAAGAATACAAGAAATTGTGTGTGTGGTAGTATAGATTAATGGACACATTGATTAGACAGTGAGGCACTAAGTGAAATAGAGTCCTCCCTTTCTCACCTGAAGTGTACATTAAAATTTAAACAGTATGGCCACATAGTCTAAGGTTTCTTATTGCAGTCATAAAAATCTTAATTCTGTCTCAAAGTAATAACAGTTTTAGTGTTAACAGCAATTTTATAAAATGCCAGTATGCCTTGTGAATTAGAAGCAGGTAGCTATAATGGAGGAGTGAGGGGAGAGATTTGTTTGGAAAGGTTATGGCAATGTATATAAAATTAAACAAGAACAATTTTGAATTATAGCACTGATTCCATGAAGGGGTTATTATGACTACACCAATTTCTGGTGGTTGGACATCACCAGAATTTTTTTGGAATTAAAGTCTCATAATTCTCCTATATGTATTTGTATATGATCAAATACACTTTTTGGAATAGGCATATAATTATTTTTGCACACTGATTAAGGGACTTATTTAAATAGATAAATATTAATTGCTCTGAATAACCATAAAGTCCAGTGACTAGTACAGATTGTATTAATTGTAAGTTTTCCAGGAAAAATATTTGATCAATAGGCAGACTTCTAATAGGCTTCTAATATATGACACCCGACTGAATTTGAATGAATTGTTTCACCAAGTGTATAAAGAGGATCATTAAAAAATGTTAGCTAACTAAATTGCATTACTATTTGTATATACTGTGAGAAAAAGAAAGTACTAAGTTGTCAGTCTATATAGGAGAAAATGTGACTAGAATTACATTACACCTCTTGTGCTTACCTTGTTACTGTATCCTCAGTCACACATGTTAACCAGTTCACTTAAGCAGCTAGAGTTTCCTTATGTTCAGCACTGATATGTTTTAAATAAGTGCTACTACATCAAGAAACCCTAACTCCTGTCACAGAAGAGTTAAGAGAAGTATTTTGGCTAGGACTGCAGAGCTAAAAACTTCATAGCTCTACTATCGTATTTAGCACTTTGCGCTGATGTTCCATTTTATTGTGTTCATTATGGGAAATAGTATTTCTTCCCTTCCCTCCCCCAAGAATATGCAAGCCATGAGCTTTATGGATTTATTAAATAAACATTCTTGGGTTTTACCTTTGAGTCTAATCAATCTCTGTCATATGTCCTTAACTTTGGAAACTACGCATGGTCCCCAAATGTTAACCAGTGACATTTTAAAATTAAATATATATCATAAGCAAGGAGCATCAACAATCATCAACCCCTCTTAAACCATAAGCCTGCTGCTGGGCTGACTTTATTGACCTGTAAACCTTGTGAAAGCAATCTTTCTCATTATGTTTTACTTGTTCTGCATGCCATTCTAGAACCAGGATAAGGAGAGGTCTTGGGGAGACTCAACCATTTTTGAGTGTCATAAAAAGATCAGTTCAAGTTTCAGGGGAAGATTTCTATTAGTTCTTACATTATTTGAACTAGCAGTTTATCATTCATTAGTGAGAGTATTCACAAAAATGAACATTGTCATAGGATAATGGTTTCCTGCAGGAAGAAAAATGTTCAGGCATGCAAAAAACAAAACAAACAAACAAACAAAAAACAACCTCAACCCCCCTGTCCTCCCAAAAAACCCCACACATACAAAAATTCCACCAACAGCAAAACAGTGTTTGAAAAACACTGTAATTTTTCATCAGCATGTTCACAGTGAGAGAGTCATCACTTGATAACATTTTGTACAAGGAGTTTAGTTTAAAAGCTGTTGCAGTTTTGTCTGGGTCATTGGTATAGTATAATGATAGTTTATCGAAAGAAAATCAGTGGATTTGCTAGTATATGGCTTGTGGAGTAGAGTAACTGTTAATAATAATCAGTAACTGTTGATTAGATTTAAAAAATAAGGTGTTCAAAAAATGTACCTGACATGTCCTAACCAGAGGGTTAAACCTACTATCCGGAGATGGATATAAAAGAAGGTGACCTCCATTGACGAGCAGTGTTTTGAATTCCATTGTGTCACCACACTATCCCACCTTGGCTGTTGGAAATGTTGAGGGCATTAAGTACTTCTTATCAGTACACCGTTCCTGGAAGAAGGTATTTGAAGACTTCCTTTTCTCCAAGCTCTCCTTCATTCTCTGGATTTCTGCTGCTGCTCTCAGCTTTCCTGAGAAACTGGGTGAAATTGATGACTGATCAAACAGTTTCATTGCTCTTCTGGGTGAATAGCAGATTTTTTGGATAGCTGGCAATTCTAAAAATTGGGGAAAATAATTAGTTTGAGTTGAACAAAAAATGAAAATTTTCAGTGAATCAAAAAGTTTTAGAAAATAGTTTCTAATCAAAGTATTTTGTTTGAAACATTTTTTTTTTCATTTTGAGCATGTAACTTTTTTATTCTTTAAAATGTAATTAAAGAAAATTTCTAAATGGAAAATAATTTCAAATGGAAAAATCAGCATTTTGAAAATGACAAAGTGTAGCATTTTGGGTTTTTTGGACCTTTGTTTCAGTTAAAATAAAAAGTAAAACTCTGGTGAAATTGACATGAACTCGTGGAATGTTTTGATATTACCAAATCTGTGTTTTTATGGGGGGAAAAAAGTTTTGGTCAAAGAATTTCACCCAGCTTTGCTTCTGAGCTGCCGATATAATACTTGTGAATTTCATGGAGCTAATCCGAAGGCAAGAATAGCAAAGTTAGACATTCCGTGGTTGACATATGGGTAGGACATAGACAGTCTCTCCCTGTCTCTGTTCTCTTGAACTAACCCAGAACTGGGTCCTTGACTCTCTTGCCTGGAGCTTTCATTGTTTACTTGAGACAGTTTCCTAATTTGCAGTATCAAACATGTTTAGTCTTGGTAAATGAACACTTGTACCTTTAAGACCACTAGAGGAGATCTTATCAAGTAAAGCAGCTTTAAAAAAAAAAGAGGAAACATTTTTGTAATGTAAATGGACCAGCTTCTGATTAACTGAGGATTTATTTGTACAGATTTCGGATAAAACTTCAGTCAGGACACCCACACCTTTATTTTCGAAATGCTTCTAATTCATTTTAGAAACTGGCTGGACCATTCAGATTCTTCATCCTTTTTTTAAGAAACACTTACATTATTTGGCGTTGTTCACTGCACTAGAACTTCAGTTTTCCAAGCCCCTCTTTTTTTTTCTTTTGTAAATTGTGTTACATCCCCTGACATGAATGATTTGCATTGATTAATCCTTTTTTTCTCCATATAAATCCAATGTTCCCTGGTATAGTCTTATAGTATAGTATTAAAATCTCGTTCTTTAAAATATTAAGTTACTAATTTCTTTAAAATAATGCCTTTATAGCAGTAGGCCTCCTTAGCACAGGCTTTTCTTAAAAGTTGTGGACCTTGATGTCAAAACATACTATCCCTAATAATGGAATGCAAGACCAAATGCTGAGGGAATTTATTTTTAATGCTAGTCCTATCCCAAATTTATAATACACCTACTGATAGTGTCCCAGTGTTGTACACTGAGTGGTGTGCTGGAGAAAGGCATGTCTTCCTGATTCCTGCAGGTAGATCAACTTTATTGCACATCCTACTCCAAAGCTGACTGCAAAGAATTACAAAGGGATCTCACAAAAGTGGGTGACTAGGCAACAAAATGGCAGATGAAATTCAATGTTGATAAATGCGAAGTAATGCACATAGGAAAAAAATAATCCCAAGTATGCATACAAAATAGATTGGGGTCTACATTAGCTGTTACTGCTCAAGAAAGAGATGTTGGAGTCATTGTGGATAGTTCTCTGAAAACATCTGCTTGATGTGCAGCAGCAGTCAAAAAAAACCCCAGAATGTTAGGAACAATTAGGAAAAGGATGGTTAGATAAGACAGAAAATATCATAATACCACTATCATAATACCACTGGTTTGCCCACACCTTAAATGCCATGTGCAGTTCTGTTTGCCACATCTCAAAAAAGATGAATTAGAATTGGAAAAAGAGAAGGGCAACAAAAATGATTAAGCATGGAGAGATTAAAAAGCTCAGAAAAGAGACAAGTAAGGGGAGATGATATAGAATTCTATAAAATCATGAATGGTGTGGAGAAAGTGAATAGGGAAGTGTTATTTACCCCTTCACATAACACAAGAACCAGGGGTCACCAAATGAAATTAATAGATAGTAGGTTTAAAACAAACATAAGGAAGTACTTCACACAACACAGTCAACCAGTAGAACTCGTTGTGAGGGCCAAAAGTATAACTGGGTTTAAAAAAGAATTAGATAAGTTCCTGGAGGATAGGTCCATCAATGCCTGTCAGAAGACAGGCTACTGGGCTAGATGGAGCATTGGTCTGACCCAATATGGCTGTTCTTATGTTGTTCTTAAACGTTATTCATAATGATAAAAAATGTTGCAATCTCTGAGCAGCACCATTCATTTTCATTGTACAAATAGGATGGTAGGTTCCTCATACATTTTGAGTAGAAGGGGGGATTTACCTGTCTGTATGATACGGCTTCTCTCGATAATGTTCTGAGAGGCATTAATGGTTTCCTGAAACTGAAATTATTAATGCAGAATTTCTTACTGATTTTCAATAAATCAGTAACATCAAAGGCTAAAAGGAACTTGAATGCTCTTGCTCCACTCCGTAGATGATATAGGTTACTTTTTACGAGTGAAATTCATCCAGCAGTTCACAGGCTATGGAGGGCCCCACACAGAGCAGAACTGACATGGTTCTGGTGCATATCTAGGAGTTAAAGTTGCAGAAGGGCACTTTGCCTCCCTTTTTCATATGTGTTGTAGGGCAACGTCACCTATCACCACCATGCAGAGCACCATACTGGAAGATTAAGTGAAAAACTGGATTGTAGCCAATAAACCTGAGATTATGGGGCTCCAAAGATCACAAACTTGTGCACAAGGGAGTGCATGTGGGTCATGGCCCTATTTTAGCATGGGATCTAGAGAGGATGTTGTGGGACTGTCCAATACTGTGCTTTCAGATTGGGCGTGAATCACATTCTCATACACACCACCTCTGCAGTTTCTTTCCACAAAGCTCATTTACTTTGGTTTTGTTAAGAGTCAGGGTGAATTTCACTTTCAACAGTATGTTTTCCCTCCTTTAAGAATGTTTATTATATAATTACAGCTTAAACTAGTCCACCGGTCACACTTTCTGCCAAGCTGGCTGTCTTTGGGAAAGCGTTTCCTGTTAGTGATTCAAAAAAATTGAAAAAACATTACAATTAAAAAAAAATGTTCTGAATATTTAATAGTTGCAAAAACTGGAGTATAAAAGACAAAAAAGATTGAAATCTCTCTAAGAAAACCTGACTTTCTGGAGGGGAGGGGGGCAAAAAAAAAAAGATCAAACTACAATTGGAAAAAAGTCAGAATAAAAAATGATTTTTTCTGAATTGGAATTTGGCTTATAGTTTCCTTTCTGGCTCAATACAAATAACATCCTGTTATCTTTTAATAGATGATACTCATTTGTGTGACTGTTGGTAATTTTCAATAATATAGTATCTCTTAGTGCAGGTTGCCACATTTCTGAATATTTTTTTCCCCTACAAATAAGGACTTCGATCTAGATATTAAAGTAATGTGGTATTGTAGATTAGTTTCTTAGAAAGTATATTGATTCTGGTACATTAGAATACATTATCTTCTTTTGGGTCGATCAGTAGTTAATTGCTCTTTTGATGTTACTTTACTGACCTTGTAGAGAATGTAATGCATTTAAACACACATCGTCTACTCCCCTTTCCCCCCCCCCCCGACTTACAACTAGGATTTAAAATCATGGCTGAATATAAATCTCCCTAGGAAATAAGCAGTCTATATAGGGAAATAACTGTTGGGGTAGTCTAATCTTCAGGGACTGTAAATTCAGGAATATGTGGCTTACTATACTATATTAAAAATAAACAAATTGAACTTAGTTGTATTAAGAGCAAGCTGAGAAAAAGGAGTTCTTTACAGGATGCCGTATGGACAATATTAACACTGACTGGCTGTTCCAATAATCTGGAATTGGTAATTTATCCATAATCTATATTGCCCAGTAGACTGTGGTGTTGTATATCTTGTACCCAACTGTGGCTCTTATATAAAGAGGAAAGTTGATAGTCAGATTAAAGTATAGGACTTGGAGTCAGATGTGGGTTTCATTCCCTATTCTTCTACAGACATCCTGTGTGAATTTGGGCCTGTGATGGATGTTGGGGTGATCTGTATTAATTTATGAATACTTTATGTGACTGGGTCATGGGAAATGGTTACCGTATGGCTATATTGGATCATATACTGTATGCATAGGTGGTTAGTTTAATAATAGGGTTTTTAGAAAAACTAGCAGGAAGGCAATATAAGAGATAAGTAACTTCCTGGTAAGCATTTCAAGGGCAACTAAGGGCTGGTCCACACTGGGGCGGGGGATCGATATAGGAAACGCAACTTCAGCTACGAGAATAGCATAGCTGAAGTCGACGTTTCCTATATCGATCTAAAAGTACTTACTTCGGGTCCACGCGGCGCAGGCAGGCTCCCCCGTCGACAGCGCTTCCTCCTCTCGGCGAGCAGGAGTTCCGCAGTCGACGGGGGAGCGCTTCTGGGATCGATCTATCGCGTCCAGATGAGACGCGATAAATTGATCCCAGAAGATCGATCTCTACCCGCCGAATTAGGCAGGTAGTGTGGACCAGCCCTAAGAAACAATACCTGAGCTATTAGCTGTGAAGATACTAATTCCAAGTTTTGGCCAAAGTGACACAGCTGTTTTGCCAAGGCTGGGAACAGACAGATCTAAAGGGCTACCCCCTTTGGCATATGCATTTGGATACAGTCTTTAATTACATCATCACTTACTATTTTTTCCACAGGACCTTGGTCTCATTCAGTGCACAAGATGGATGGTGGTCACTTAATGAGCAGTAATTCAGTATTTCATTTCATCCTTATTGCTCAGTGTGTGGCCCTGGCCTTGTTTACTGCACACTATTCAAACCCTGCTCTGAATATAGAATTATTAATTTCCTCATGGGCTTTTCTATGGTGCTCATCATTATAGTATCTGAATGCTTCACAAACAACTAATTTATTTTTGCAACATGGGGAGCTGGTGGTATTATCTCAATTTTACAGTCAGGAAACGGAGGCAAAGAGAAATTAAGGCCACGAATATTCACTAATTTTGAGTGGCCAACTTAAGATACCTTGGGAACTTAGCAGAGAACTTAGCGTTATATACCACTTGATATGTTCAAAGCATAGCTCCCACTGGTTTAGGTTGCATATGTAAGTGCTGAGCCCCCGGGTCTCAATTTAGGCAGCTATTGAATGAGGAACACACAATTAGCGCCACGTATGAAAAGTTTGGTTTAGGTGACTTGCCCAGTATCCAGGGCCGGCTCAAGGCACCAGCCTGGCAAGCAGGTGCTTGGGGCGGTCGCTCCGGAGAGGGGTTTTTTTTTTTTTTTTGGCTGCTTGGGGCAGCCAAAACCCTGGAGCCGGCCCTGCCAGTATCACACAGGAACTCTGCAACAGAGGCAGGGATAGAATTCAGTTATTCAGGGCAACATTCAATTGCATTAACCATGAGACCATATTTCTCTTTTTGTAATCCCCTACTTCATTCACTACACATCTTCCAACTTCTGCAACAGATGAGGCAGGGATCCTAGAGAATCCTGTGTATTGAATGAGGAAGGGGCCCTGTGGAAAAAAATAGTATGTGATGATATAATTAAAGACTGTATCATAATGCAAATGCACAAGTGGGCTGAATTAAGGTTGCACAGGCAACCGTAATTCTGGCATTTCCCAACTTTTGAATGCTTGACTTTGCAATCGTAATAGAGTTATAAACCGGTGAAAAATTGCCGTTCACAAATTCTTTTCCATCCTTTGCCTTATCTATTTAAATTGTAAGATGTTTGGAGACAGGGGCTTTTTCTTAGTCAGTGTTTTGTACAGTTCCTAGCATTATTAGTCCTTAGGCACTACTGTCATACAAATAAATAGTAACACAGCTAGATGATTATATTGATGTTAATACTGATACAAATTCAGAAAAGTATCCCTATTTAGGAAAGCACATAAGCATATGACTACATCCCACTGAAGTCAATGGGTCTTAAGGACATGCTTGAGTGCTTCTCTGATTCAGGGCCACCATATTAAATTTCTGAGACTCTATAGCCCTGCCTGTTTTAGAAATTTCTTCTTATAAAAAGAAAACAGATTTCAAATTATAGTTTAAAAAATAGCTGGCTAAAAAGGTAGCAGGCTGTGTATATGGTTTTGTGTGTGTAATTTGAAATTGCTAAATTTGGAAATAAATTATGCTTAAATGATTTAAATATTTACGGACTAGAAGGTGATTTAGCACTTTTGAGTCCTCCTTAAATGCTAAATAATTTTTAAACATTAATCTCAATGTGTTTGTGTTTGTGAGACATGCTGAGTTACTGCAGCCTGTGGGCCAATCCTGCAAGAATATCAGCAGTCTTCTGGGTAGATTTGAGCCTACATTCAGCCCTGGCATAAGTGGGTGTAACTTCCTTTGGTATGAATGGGAATTTGGCATTTTTTCCCCCCACAGCTGAGTGCTGAGGAGTCTCAGAGCAACTGAAGGAGAAGAAAGGTCACAAACATTAGCTCTTTACTTCTCATGCTATGCAAATCTCCATCTTAGCCCTGACCTCTTTTCTCTCTTTAGGGTCAGGCTGTGGAGTTCCTGTTGCCTTTGGACTTGAGTAATTTCTGTGCACAATCCCCATAAGTGGGTGAGGCACAAGTCTGAGCTGGCCTGTGAGTAAATAAAATAAAATAAAAAATAAATAAATAAAATAGAAAATAAAGAGTACTTAAACCAACATCATATAGTTCCTACTAACTGGGAAGTCTCTACTCAGAACAGCACCTCTGGCTCCATTGCCAAAGAGAGCAGCAGAACTTTCATTGGTGGTTAAGTTGCTGCCTGTTGGATAGGGTCCTGCTGGATAAGTTGCCTCCTTTGCTTAGGGCCCTGTTTGTTAGGGGTCATTTTTGACCAACTACTTGCGCAAATAAAGACTACTCATGTGAGTGAGGGGTTGGCAGGATCAGACCCTTTATCAGCTCCTTACAAAAATTATCTGAGGTAAAATAATTTTACATTATATTTTATGTACTGTGTGATAGAGAAAATTGCATTGGAATAACATAACACAGCTGGATGATCTCTGTAATTTGGCTCTGTGAAATTTTGCATTCACAATTGCACACACATACAATATTTGTATATACAGTTTTTCACCAACAACTCCCTTACATATAGGCAAATGTGTACAGCAAGCTTGCTTCGTCTAATTTCCAAGACAATAAGTCATTTTAAAAGTTCTGGTGCTCCTGCCTTCTTCTAGTGGATTGTGACGTTCCCAAGTCCTGCTGTTTCTGTAGCAATCCTCAACTTCTTTATGGGTTATTAGTCTCCTAAATTGTCCATGTAGTTGGGGTGTGCCCAAAAGCAAGTGCTCTTGACAGAGTTTTGTAGTACTTCAATGTTTTGCAATTGACATTCTCCTAAAGAGCATTCCCCTGCGAAACACTGTCTTTATTGAAGCCATGGAATACAAGAGATCAATTGAATACAGTCTTTAATCTTTCACACGTGATGATGAAAAACATTTGAAGAGTTTTTTATGTATTTAGAGGATAAGAAAGGAGTATGGTTCATCCTTTGAAAGTTTTGTACTCATACAATGTTACAGAAAAAATGATTTTAATCCAAAAGGATGTGCGTCTCATTAAAATATTTAGAATGTTTTCCTATTTTTTTTAAACAAGAAATGCTTGTGATGACTTGTCCTGTGATAAAACAAAAGTTAATGTTGGTGGCCCAAGATTAATTCTGAATTTTGTAATGTATATCTTGTATTTTCAGTAGAAAATAACCTTCTATTTGTCCCACCATTAAAACGACAGGTATACCGGTCTCTAAAGGCAGTGGAGAGGTAGTATGTTCTAATGGATAGAGCACTGGACTGGGACTCAGAAGACGTGTGTCCTATTCCTGGTTTAGTCGCTGGCCTGTTGGATGACCGTGACAAGTCAAGTCAACTCTCTGTGCCTCAGTTTTCCCATCTATAAAATGGGGATAATGATACTGATCTCCTTTGTAAAGTGCTGTGAGATTTACTGATGAAAATAACTATATAAGAGTGGGGTATTATTAGTAATAGTGTTTTTGCCATCTGTATTCACCAGGGCCTGATCCTGCCAGGTACTGAGCTCCCTCAGCTTCCATTGAGGCCACTGGAATTTGAGGGTACTTGGCATCTTCTAGGAGGCACTCAGGATCAGGTCCCAGAGTAACTAATCAAAAAAGTGTATATCATAGTCTATTTGTCTTCCTCACTGAAATTTCTTGTTATGAAGTCAAATTATTGATCCTTTGACAAAAGGAGTGGCTGTGCTGGAAACCAGTATCAAGTAATTCTTCCCTGCCTTATGTCATTTCGTCTTGTGAGGCAGCTAGTTTAATATTCATTGCATGCTTCTCTTCAGCATTAATTCTTTAACTATATTTTAGTGGGAGAGAGCAATGTGGTAAGTTCAGATACAAAAATCTTGATTCCTACACAGACATATGGCAGAGAATTATCTATTTAAAGATGGAACAATGTGATGATAACTTAGCGGAGTGACATCTGCACCATAAAATAACATGCTGATTCCATTGGAAAAGTGAATGCAAAAGTTTTATTCGCACTATTCTGACATCATCAGAAAACCATTAGCATGCCTCCATGGAATGTTAAAATTTAATGATCTAATTTAGCCTTATCACGTATAGTATAAATAAAAAATAACGCTATGAAGTATTCAATTCTCAAGCTGAACACAAACCTTTTTAAATACTTTACTTTAATATTAGAACAAGTTTCGTGAGAGATGGAGAAAATATTATTTAAAAAAAATCCTTTGTCATTTTCTTGGCTCCACTGATCGTTATTGAGGATGTTTGAATTCAAACAGTTCAGCTTCTGTTCCTGCTGTTCTTAGTGTTTGGTAATTAGCAAACATGGAAAAAAAAATATATGAAAAAAATAAATTAATAGGGAATGAACGTATGTTTGATTCTGATGTATTTGAAACTCTCTCTATCATGAAAGTTCTTTAAACATTTGTGTTGATACATCAGAAAAAATAGCCTTTGATAGGGAGAAATTTAATTACTTCATGACATAAAAGGAAAGCTTATCATTTGTAGTGTAAGTGTTAAAGTGGAAAGTGGGGGCAGGGTTGACAACAATATTTCAGCTTCAGAATACTGAATCTATATAAAATATATTCCATGTAGAATTAGAACAGTCAAGTCTATTTCACATTGATTTTTTGTTCTGTACTTCTAACCTTAGTTTTCCCACTTTAATTTACTCTGTCAAACGGCTGAAGAGAATGGCTTTTGCATTTTTTTTAAATGGACAGCTGCTGCTGTTCGCATTTGTTTTGTTTTTTTGAAAGGAGAACATATTTCTGTACATTTTTCTTGACAGTTAATAGATCACAATAGGCAGCCACATTTTAAGGCACTAAAAAAAAAAGAACTGCCATGTATTATTTTATTTTTGCACAACTATATTAATAGCCTTTATGTTTTGTTACTTTGTAAAACATAGATTTCATTTTTGGAATCAGAAATTCAACTGGACAGGCTGAGATAGAATTGTCTTAGATCAGTCTTTAGTGCCTGCCAGAATACTGAACTGATATTAGCTTCATTATTTATTGTTGATTTCAGGATAACTGCAAATGTGTATAAAATATCCCATTGAAATATATCTGAGCACAGGAAATGAATGAGCACTATTGAAATTTTAATCTTTTTTACTTTTTGACATGTACTGCATGATTAATAGACTCATAAAGATTAAAAAATAACTTGTATACAATACAGTACCATGTGCTAGGTCTTATCAATTATCTCTGGGCCAGATATAGAGCAGCTGTATAAGCCCGTACAAAGATAAAGGTGATAATTTTATGAAAAGCAAAAATACTGGAATATTCCCTTGCATTAAATGTAAGCAGAAGGTTTTTCTAAAGCGAATACCTTTAAATTTTAATAGGATTTCTATTTATTTCAGGTAACCAAGTCAGATCAGAAAAACAAAACAAACATTTTGTGGATAACAAATAAAAATCACAATAGTATCAACTCTAACCTGTTATGTATAAAAGTCTGAGTCTTTTGGGGTATATTGCCCCAAACACAATTGTGAAGGTTATTCTTATACAGAAGTTCAGAAATATAATACAAAAGGGTAAATCCTGTATTTATGGCTAGCTACCCATCATAGCCACCAAGCAAACCCATGAGTTTTGAAAACATGCAGAAGCTCTGCAGTAACTCCTGTTTACCTTGTGACAGTAGGAGAGGGTTAGAAGATTCCATGTATTGGGATTGCAGGAGAGAAAGAGAGCTAATGTGCATTAGCTTTCCTCCTTCAAGTAAGGCCTGCAGCGTTTGACTGTCAGTTTTTTGAATATCCAGTATTAACTAATAGATATCAGTTTAATACTGTGTAGTTGCAAACACATCATTCTGTTTTTATTTTGTATTTTAAGTTGTGTTGAATAAAATCCTGTTTTAATGAAAGCGCCACAAATTCAGTAATGAAAGTTAAGACAAATGAAAATACTAGATCTTCTCACGTCTTGATTTTTTAATGACATATGAGCAAGTCTTTGGTACCTCCACACATTTGTTAGATCAAGACTGGGTAGCCAAAATACTTGCTCTGAATTGGCTAATGTGGTATCGATGGCATTATTCTAAATTTTAAGTAATACTGTTATTCAAAGGTGACATATATACCTAGGGATTGTGTAATCTATGACACAATAGGACTATTATGAATGATTGATCTCACTGCAGTTACAAGAGGGTTGAGTTTGTTTAGTATGTTCAACCAGTGATGTGTGATGAGAGGCAGCATTGCTTTGTGGAGAGAGCACTGGACGGGAACTCAGAAGATCTGGGTTCTATTCCCAGCTTTTTCAGTGGTTTGCTGGTCGACCCTGTGCATGTCGCTTCACCTCTCTGTGCCTTTGTTTTCCCCATCTGTAAAATGAGGCTAATGACCCCTCTTTTGGAAAGTGCTATGAGATTTACTCACAAAAAGCGCTATGTAAGAGCTAGGTATTATTTATTTTATTTAATTTTATTAATACTGGTACACTAAGGCTTTTGTGAGAGGTACCCCAGGCTCCTCTTTCTGGCCTTAATAATGATGAGCCACTCTGTTGGAATCTGAACACTGCTTCTGCATAATTCCCATTCAGTCTTACCCGTTTTAATGCTCTGAGGAGCTTAGGTTTCTCCAAACCCCAGTCTGTCTTGTGAGTGAACACACAATTAAAGAAATTGCAGTTGCTTTTCATTGGCCTGCCATTTCTGTTTAGTAGGAGTTTAAACTGAAAGGGAGCCCTCCTTTTTACCATTTGCTGAACTACTGTCTCTCTGTCTATAACATTTGTTAGCTGGAGACTCATCATTTCCAGCAATAGGTTCAATTTTCCAAGACGTTTGGCAGATATTTCTTTAGGGTCTTTAATGGCACCGATTTATTTGTTGACATCCCTCTACTTGCTGGAGGGTTCTCTCACTGCACTTCGGTGAATCTATTCCTTTTTGTAGAAGCATCAGTTAACAGAAAAATACCACCCCCCCCTTCTTCCAGAGAGATCTGGCGATAATTTCACTAGATTTTGGCTGTAGATCTTCTGCAACTGATTTTGCTTTGGTTCTGCTACTCTTTCTTCTTTGCTACTGATCAGCGACATTATGCTCTTGCTACCAAGTTACTTCCACAGTCTTGGCACCAGTAGCTGCATCAGTGGTATGTTAGTACGACTTTAACAGTAGCAACCTCGTGCTCAACTGAGATGTTAGCCATAAACAGTTGGGATTTGGATAGATTTCATTCTTTTATTATTACTGTTTTAGAGCTCAACCTTTCTCTCAAATATTCTAGAGCACATATCTGAGAGAATTAGCTCCCATGCCCGGAAGGCTGTTTACATTATTACTACTGTGTCTGTGTCAGTATCTGAATCAGTAAAAGGAAAGCTTCCAATTTGCACTATTTCCATATGATTTTTATGGGAGGGTGAAAAGAGGCGAACAGGATTCTACAATTTCTCTCGCTCTCTTCCCCTCTCCCCCCTCCCCCCGCACACACAAGAAAAAAAATCTCCCATAGAACCTATGTCACAAATGCTGTTCCCTTTGGCAAGGGACTTGTATATTTCTCATCCAGTAACATGTTAACACAACTCCTTCATGCAGGCAGCCTGAGTGACTTGAGAATGACACAAGGTGTTACTCTGCCTCTATTTGGAAATAAGCATTTTTCTCTTTCATCTTTGATTAAGAATTTTGTCATTTTTAAAAATAACAACAGAGGGGAGAGAGAGAGAGAGAAAGAAAATACAATATACAATCCTGCTACTGATGATACAGACAGTTCCCGAATAGATAATAGTAGTGGCAGACATGCACACATACACAATCAGTGGAGCTGTTATAAAACAAATGATGTAAGATGCTGAATTATTTTCATATGGTTTCACTTTACAATCTTGTAAGGATGAGGGGAGTGTGTGTGAGAGAGAGAGCGAGAGAGAGAGTATTTCCTAAAAAGTTAAGAGGTTTATTTTTTACATAGTGTCAAAATTCTGAGTTCCATATTGTTAACAGAAAATCTTGTAGCAAATTATACTTCTCTTCCTGAATTCATATTTTGTCTACTTAACTTTAATCAAATTATAGGTTGTTTCACATTCTAGTAACATTACTCAGAGAATTTCAAGTAACAAGGGACTAAGTTAATCAAAAACATACGTCAGGCAACATTGTTTATGACATGGCATTCTTAAATAAATGAGGTTTTCAGTATTGCTAGGGGTTTGAGTTCTAAAAGCCCAATAAACAGAGCACACTTATGGAAAATATTATAGTCACATCCATTTTTATATTGGAAAACTGAGACAATCTCCTTTGTTCCAAAGCAAAGCACAGCTATATTTAACTCTTACAGAATCTCCATAGGAATTTTCTGCATTAAACTGTGGTTGTAGTCAGAATCTATATTAAAATTACACCTTGTTGCTCAGCAGATCTACTCCCACTTTATATTCCAAATTGTATGTGGTGTATGACTAAAATAAGTTTTCATTATTTTTAACTACTGTTAGTCCTGGAGAACCAAAACATTTAAGAAGGAGTGAGCTGGCTTATGCTCTCACTTATGTATCATTAACAGAACAGATAATTAAGTTTCTCATGGCAGCATATTTATTACTGGTAGTAAACGTGTAAGCTGCAGAGAAGATAACCTGACTTTGAGATCTCAGGTTGAATTTGATTGTTGGCAGTTTTAAAAAAAAAAAATCAGTTGTGACATAAAAACAAGTGTGAGCAAAAACTGAGGAAATGTGACCCAGAAATTCCAGAGGGCCCAGTCCAACACACACTAAAGTCAACTGAAAGATTCACATTGATCTCAGTGGGAGTTGACTGATTGTGAGGGACACATACATGAATGTCTACATTGGCATGTTCAGAGTCGCTTTTCAAAGTGTAACCACACTTTACATTCTGGAAGTTTATTTTATTTGCATTTTGTTGTATTCTTTCTGACTAGTTTGCTACTATTTTTTTCTGAGTTAAGAGGCAAAGTTTTTCATCTGGTTTCTCTATCCTTATTTTCTTGACCCAAGGAAATGCAGTACAAATGTGCTAAGAGAACTGGCATATTAGAAAGGGAAAAGGGGCTCCTATATTTGTTCCTGTGGTCTGAAAAGAATTCTACAGCAAATTAGTTTAGAATTTCAACTTTTCATTATCTAGTTTTATGAATGAATGAAAAAGCCTAAGCGGTATAGATTTATATATTAAACAATAGGATCCTGATGTGTTATGCACATTTTTTTTGTAGAGCAGGTGACTTTCAGATGAATTATTTAATACAAAAGGGTTTTTACCACAGTATGTCATTTTGTTATTTCTCTTATATATCTGAAAAATAAATCTCTGCATAAATTTACAGACTGAACCTTGCAGAAGAGTATGACTAGAAATGCTGTACGTGGCTAAGAGCAGAGTATACACTCCAAATATTATGTTGACTAGATTATTTAGCAGCATAAATTTGCATGATGCATTACAGGGGCCAATAAAATACACCGCCCATGCCCGATAGAGTTTATAATCTAATCTATATAAAGGTAGAACATGAAGGTAAGAGACAAAGGAAAGGGACAGAGAAAGGAGTGCAGAATATTAAAATAAATAAAAATAATTTGAGTCAATATGAGTTGTCATTTTCCTTCTACCCTGAGCGGGCAAGGAGAGGATTATGATTTTAAGAATCATAACTCCTTTTTTAGCTCCCCCTTGCTCCAAGGCAGGAAGGCAGTCTGCTACTCACCCACACTAATATCAGATTGCTCACCGCTCCTCATTGGTTCATCTGTGCTGGCTGGCACCTTGGGGGTCTCCTCTCCTCTCCTCTCCTTCTCTACTCTTCTTTGCCCTCTGCTCACCTGTGTGTGTGGGGTTAGGAGCAAAGCAGCCCTGTGGAGCCTGCTCTTGTCTGGGACCAGCCATGTGGACAGCCCACTCACAAGAGTAAATGTAGGCTTGTGAGCCCTTCCCGCCTGCACAGGTGCATAAGCCAAGTGATGATCTTGCCCATAGTGAACAAATATCATAAACTCTAATGTTTTAAAAACAGAGAATGAAGTCAGGCAGAAGAGGAGAAGAGAGCAAAGAAGTGGAAATCATTATTGGAAAACAGGGTGAAAGATGCAAGTTTTGAGGCAGGATCTGAAAGAAGAGTGTAAGGGCACTTGGAACTTATGAAGAGGGATACCCATTCCAGGCATAGGACATCCTGTCTCTCTAATATTTCTTCATGGAAGAGATGTGAGCCTGAACAGAGGAGATGAAGTCAGGGTTGGAGAGATTGGTGTAAGAGAAACTAGAATAGAGATATAAAAGACCCTGGCCATGGATGAAGTCATTTAGGAGGTAAGTGTAGTAGGCAGTAAGGACAGACCCTTGGGGGACACAAATAGAGAGGTTAACCAGGTAGGAGAACCAGGACTGAGCAGTGTCATGGAAACCCAAAAGGAGGGTTTCAAAATGTGGTTGGTTGTTGGGAGAGGCCGCTGAGAGATTGAGGAACGTGTCCATGAAGTACAGACCCTTATGCTATGAGCTTGGAAAAAAACTTCATTCAGAAGTGGCAGAGCTGTGTTTTTTTTTTTTTTCTTCGAAACTTCCAAAAATGTTCTGCTGAAGCCAGACACTGAACATGAAGCATTTCATCCAGAAACACTAACGTTTTAGAAAGCAACTGAAAGGGGGGTCAGAATGGAAGTAGTTGTGCATCTTTTACCATAGCTATTTCTGAAACTCCGGCTATTGTAATTTCAATTAATTAAATTCAGTGTTTAATAATAATAATAATCCTTTTTAATTGCTTAAAACCGCTTGCTAGATGAATGACATTGTTTGTAAAACAGAATGCAGTAGAGTATTGTCCTATGTTTGAGGTATGTTACTCTGAAGTGACAACTTGAATTTATAGGGCACAGGTTAAGATGTACAAATTGCTTCTCATGGGCTTAGTCCATTCTCTCACCCTTCTCTTGTTTCCCACAGATTAAAACTGTTCCCATTTTTACCTCTCTCCAATATGTGTCCACACCTGGATGCTGTTCTTCCTAGTGTGCTGACTAGCTTCACTCTTGTAACACCTTACCACATGGGTGATATTATATGTAACTGGGCACAGACAATAGGATCAAAGAAAAACATATATTTGTTCTGGTTATACATTCGCGTATTGGAGAGAATACAACCCACTTGCTCATGTATTTATGCTGCAAACCAATATAACATGCTAGTTTTATTCTAATGCACAAGTAAAACATTAAGATAGTTTTAAAAACCCAACAACACAGAGTGGCATACTGGAAGTTTCTGTTTTTGCTTTGTTTGACTGGAACTGAGTGTCCTCTTCAAGACTCTTATCAAAGGAACATTTGCTTTACTGAAGCTTGTACAGATGGATAACTGATATCAAAGGTTTCTGCAGCGGAGCCTACAAGTTGCCAGAAGGTCAGTGTAAAAATATATCACTCCCTGATTCTAGCAGCAACGAATGGTTATTGTTACTATGGTGCTCTAAATCCTCTCCTCATGAGAAACAGTACCTATTAAACGCTTGTTCTGTAGGTAATCTGTTAAATGAAAGAATTTGTTATATCGCCTGTAAGAAGTAGTAGTTTCTCAGAGTACATCTTTCACTCCTCTAAATTCTATCTTATTGTAAGAAAAGTGAGTAACAATAAGTGAAACATTGTATTCTACTGTTCAGTCTCTGCAGATTTAGTAATAAGAATCTGAATTGTTATAGCTATATCACTGCTAACTACCACTCTAACACGATGAAAGCTTTCATTCATTATAAACAATTGAGGAAGCATTTTAAAGACTAATAGCTTAATTAATCCCCTTTTGTAGTATGCTTTTAGGATGGGAATTTCTACAGCGCATGTAGAATGCGGCAGAACTAATTGTTTTTTTCATTCTGTTTGTCTTTTATATGCATTTTTCATAGTAGTTATTGGTCTTTTTTCCACAACAGAGAGAAACTCTTGTTGACTTCTCTTGACTATAATTCTTACACATGGTTTCACATGGTTGTGCACAAGAAGATTTGACATAGAATTGGAAATTGTATTTTGATGTAGGCACTGCATTTCTCTTAAATGCTTACATAAAAGAATTAGGGCCAAAAATTGACTTGAGAAATAAAAGTACCAAAACTTCCATTTTCATTTGATCTGTATGAAAATTGATTACAGTAGATTTCATCAGCTATAACAAGAAAGCAATTGTATTATAACCTCCTATCCTCATTGTGAAACACTGTTATATAACTTGGGGAGGGAGAGAGGGATAGCTCAGTGGTTTGAGCATTGGCATTGGCCTGCTAAACCCAGGGTTGTGGGTTCAATCCTTGAGGGGGCCACTTAGGGATTTGGGGCAAAATCAGCACTCAGTCCTGCTAGTGAAGGCAGGGGGCTGGACTCAATGACCTTTCAGGGGTCTCTTCCAGTTCTATGAGATAGGTATATCTCCATATATTATATTTAACACGGTCTGTGTTATATAGCTACTGTATTTTCATAGAAATCATAGAATCATAGAACTGGAAGGGACTTTGAGAGGTCATCTAGTCCAGTCCCCCTGCACTCAAGGCAGGACTAA